>NC_088812.1:713131-1013131 GCF_011386835.1 Chrysemys picta bellii
GCCTGGCTGGGCCCCGTGTCGCCCCCTCCCCTCAGACCCGCTGCGCCCTCCAGTCGTCGCCACCATGCGGGACCTGCAGAAGAGGGAGAAGCTGGAGCAGGCAGCGGGCGCGGCCCTGGGCAGGACCCTCAGCATCCGGTGCTTGGACGTCTGCAGCGATGCCTCGGTGGCCGAGTGCCTGGGCGGCCTCCCCGAGCGCCGGGTCGACGTGCTGGGTGAGGCGCGGCCGGGGCAACTGGGGGGGCAGCAGGGGGCGCCAGCTGCTGGGGACCGGGGGGGCTCAGGAGGGGGCTGGGGGGACAGTGTGTGGGTGGATGGGGGCACTGGGCTGTGGGGAGCTGGGGGGGCCAGTGGGGGAGGGGCTGTGCCGGGGGGATTTGGGGGGCATGGCGTGGGAGGGGCCATGCCGGGGGAGAGCTGGGGGGGCGGCAGGGGAGGGGCCATGCTGGGGGGGGCTGCGGGGCAGGGGCTGTGCCGGAGGGGAGTTGGGGGGGCAGCGGGGCAGGGGCTGTGCCGGGGCGGGAACTGGGGGGGCAGCGGGGCAGGGGCTGTGTCGTGGGGGCTCTCTCTGCCCACATCGGGCTGAGGGGGGCCAGGGGCTCTGAGCGTCTCCCCCCCAGTGAACAACGCGGGCGTGGGACACATCGGGCCCATCGAGAGCATCAGCATCGCGGAGATGAAACGCGTCTTCGAGACCAACTTCTTCGGGGCTGTGCGCATGGTGCAGGCCGTGCTGCCCGACATGAAGCGGCGCCAGAGCGGCCACATCGTGGTGATGAGCAGCGTGATGGGGCTGCAGGGTGAGGGGCTGGCAGCACCCGGGGGCCGGGCACCGGGGGGGTACGGCGAGGGGGTCGGGGAGGGGGTGCAGTCGGGGGAGTGGCAGAGGGGGCGGTACAGTGGGCCATAGGGGGTGCTGTGGGTTAATGGACTCCGGTGGCCCCCCCAGCCACACTGCCCCCCAAGTTCACCCCCCTCTCAACAGGTATTGTGTTTAACGACGTCTACGCGGCCTCCAAGTTCGCCATGGAGGGTTTCTGCGAGAGCCTGGCCGTGCAGCTGCTCCAGTTCCACGTCTTGTGAGTGCCGGGGGGGCCTGGGGGCGGGGGGGGGGTGCCCAGGGTGGGGCCTGGGGTCCCCAGTTGTTCCCCAGGCCAGGCCAGAGCACAGGGCTCAGGCCCCAGCCCCGTCTGCCAGGCTTGTGGCTGCCATGTGCCCCGGGGGCTCGCTGGGGGGCTCAGACTGCCCAAGTACATTGAGACCCAACCCCGGAGCCGAGCGCCCGCAGCCCCCCGGCCCCCCCCCGGAGCCGAGCGCCCGCAGTTCCCCATGGCCCCCCCCAGGAGCAGAGCGCCCGCAGCTCCCCCGGCCCCCCCCCGGAGCCGAGCGCCCGCAGCCCCACCGGCCCCCCAGCCCCGGAGACAAGTGCCCGCAGCCCCCCCGGCCCCCCAGCCCCGGAGCCGAGCACCCGCAGCCCCCCCCAGCCCCCCAGCTGAGCGCCCGCAGCCCCCCCGGCCCCCCCCCCGGAGCTGCCGAGCGCCCGCAGCCCCCCCGGCCCCCCCGGAGCCGAGCGCCCGCAGCCCCACCGGCCCCTGAGCCCAGCGCCCGCAGCCCCCCCGGCCCCCCAGCCCCAGAGCCGAGCGCCCGCAGCCCCCCCAGACCCCCCTGGAGCCGAGCGCCCGCAGCCCCACCGGCCCCCCAGCCCCAGAGCCGAGTGCCCGCAGCCCCCTCAGACTCCCCCAGAGCCGAGCGCCCACAGCCCCTGAGGCTCTGCTCCCCGCAGCGTGTCCCTGGTGGAGCCGGGCCCGGTGAACACGGACTTTGAGCTGAAGCTGATGGAGGACGTGTCCCGCTCCGAGTTCCCTGGCACCGACCCGGCCACGCTGCGCTATTTCCAGGAGGTGTATCTGCCGGCCTCCCGCGAGATCTTCTCCACCATGGGCCAGAGTCCCGAGGCCGTGGCCAAGGTGGGTTCCCCTCCCCTAGCCTGCGGCTCCCTCCCCCCGGCAAGCCCCATGGACCTGGGGATCTCCCTGCCCGGGCCTGGCCTCCCGCGGCCGCCCAGGCTCCCTGGCCAGCCCCACGCCCACCTCCAGGCTGGCAGGCCCAGCCCCCCCCAATGTCTGGCACACCCAGACCCAGCCTCCCACTGCTGGGCCTCATCCCACCTAGAGAATCAGCTGACGCACCAAGTGCTGGGGAGGTGGGATCTCCTGGACAGACAGACGGACATGTCTTGGGGGACAGACAGACACAGGTCAAGGGGGACGGCTGGAGGGGATGGACGAGGAGGGCAGACAGACAGAAAAGGGGTGTGAGTGGGGAGCAGGCGGATGGGGCAGTGTGTGGGCCTGGGCTGGAAAGGGTTAGCCAGCGGCCTGAGGCTGGTGCCAGCGGTGGGGGCTGGTGAAAGGTGGGTTTGAAGGGGGACGTCCCACTGGGGAGCGAGAGGCCGGATCGCCCTGGGCGGGGGGCATGTGCCGGCCCCTGTGGGGGGTGAAGCCCAGGACCCCTCAATCAAGTCCCCACCGGGGCAGGGAGCTTAGACCCCAGCTTTGGGGCTCCCTCCATTTCCCCAGCCAGCTCCAAACTAAAAAACCCTCCAGCAGCCTCCTCCCAGCCCCGGCCACGGCTCCTCCCCCAGCCTTTGTCCAGTTCCCGGGGCAAAAGGTGTCACCTGGCCCCAGCCCCCTCCTGGGCTCAGGTATGTCACCCTGGTATCCCACCACCAACCCCGACAGTCTCAATACAATTCCCCCGCAACATCCCAGGTCAATCCGCCTGGAGCAGGGCGCACTCACCCCGCCGGCGCCTCCTGCTGGTCTTCTCGGGAATTAGCTCATTAGCCATTGGAGCGCCCGCTGCAGGCCGGTGTCCCTCCCGGACCCGTGCCCTGTTATCTGGGGCGCTGCCCCTTGGCAGTAACCCCTCAGTCCCCCACCCACTATTCCCACCTCACCTCAGTATATGTGACGGAGCGGGCGGATTTGACCTGGGAATGTTGCAGGGGGGTTACATTGGGGATGGGAAGGAAGCTACCTGAGCCAGGAGGGGGGCTGGGAGAAGTGACACCTACCTGGGAGACTGGACAAAGGAGAGGAGGAGCTGGGGGGAGGGGGAGAGAGCTGCTGGAGGAGTTGTTAGTGTCAGTTTGGTGCTGGGTGGTGCAACGCAGGGAACCCCAAGCTGGGGTCTAAGCTCCCTGAACCCCCCAGAAGGACTTGATTGAGGGGTCCTGGTTGTACCTACACGCTCTGCTTGGGACTGGGTTCCTGTCATCTAATAAACCTTCTGTTTTGCCGGCTGGCTGAGAGTCCCGGGGAATCTCAGGAAGAGGGGTGCAGGGCCCTGACTCCCCCACACTCCATGACAGTATACGGCTACTGCCAGTCATCGTCTAGCCCCACGCCCTGGGGCAGACGGCAGCATCAGCCACTCATCACTGGCAAGGGGGGGTTGGACCTGCTGCCTTGGCCTAGCCCTGGGCTGCCCCCTGTAACCCCCAGCTCCCCTTGGCCTTATGCTAGGCCACAGCCTGGGGCTTTCCAAGCAGGAGCTCCCCAGCCCAGCCCTGCTCCACTCAGGTGCCCTGTCTCTAGCCCCCTGCAGCCAGGCCCTGCTCCCTCTGAACGCAGAGAGAGACTGAGTCCTTGCTCCTGGCTCCCAGCCTTTATAGGGCCCCCCCGGGCCCTGATTGGGGTGTGGCCCAGCTGCGGCTGCTTCCCCAATCAGCCCAGTAGCTTTTCCCCTGCCCCAGCCCTCTGCCAGGGCTGTCTTTAAACCCCTCTGGGCAGGAGCGGGGGACCACCCTGCTCCACCGCCCCACTCCCTGCTCCGTCCCGCCGGGCTCAGGGCGGGGACGGCTCGTGGCAGCCGGGGGCAGCTGAGCCGGGCGGGTGGAAGAGTCGGTCGCAGGCTCTGCCCCTGGCCGGAGGCTCCCGAAGCTCCTACAGCCTGATGGAGCTAGAGAGACACTGGGGAAAGTGAGGCACCGCTGCTGCAAGACCACTTCCAGCCACTGGGGGGCAGGTGAGGGTGGGACATCTGGGGTCTGGGTGGGCAGGGGCGGATGGGGTGAGCGAGCCGTGGGGACGGACGGACGGGATGGACGGGGCGAGCGAGCCAGACACACGGACGAACGGGGCGCTGACCCCTCTCTCCCGGCAGGCCGTGGTGCAGGTGATCGGCGCGGGTCGCCCCCCCTTCCGCACACTGACCAACCCGCTGTACACGCCGCTGACGGCGCTGAAGTACGCCGACCCCTCGGGGGAGATGTCCGTCCGCACCTACCACAACCTGCTCTTCAACTACGGCGCGCTCTTCCACCTCAGCATGCGGGCCCTGCGCTGCCTGACCTGCCAGTGCTTCCGCCGCAGGGTCGCCCCGGCCTGAGCCCGCCTCCCAAACCAGCCAGGACCCCGTGCAGCGCCAGGGTGGAGAATCGCCCTGAACCCCGTCACGGCAGCTGTTTCACCGGCTGCTTCCCTTCGCCGCTCACCCCATGCCCTTTATTTCCAGCTGAAGTTCTCTAGCCTCAACGTCCAGCCGCTCCACCGATGTCTGCTGGACTGGGGAGCCGGTTATTAAATCTCTGCTCCCCACGTAGGTACCTCCGGCCTGCGACCAGGTCCCCCCTGCCCCGTCTCTGCCCGACGTTAAATAGCGCTGAGCACGTGGAGTCTGTCCCTCCAAGGCAGGTTTCTAACCCTAGAATCCTTCTCGGGGCTGTTCTCTGAGCCCTCAAATTGCTCAGCTCCTCCTGGAGTGACAGGGGCCAGAACTGGGCCAAGGATCCCAGCAGCCGTCGCACCAGTGCCAAAGCCAAGGGGAAAATAGCCTCTCGGCTCCTCCCCGACGTTCCCCTGGTCACGCCGCCCGGGATCTCCTTAGCCCATTTGTCCCCAGCGTCGCACGGGCAGCTCGTGTTCAGCTGATTCTCCACCACGATTTTCAGAGTCCCTGCTCCCGGGATTGAACCTCCGGCCTGTAGGAACGGCCTGCATGCTTTGCTCCTAGACGCAGACGTTTCCCTTGAGCTGAATTAAAACACAAGTCGTTTTCTTGCACTTCACAAGCGGTCCGGATCGCTCTGGGTCAGTGACCAATCCAGATCACTGTGGGTCAGCGACTAATCCGGATCGCTCTGGATCAGTGACCAGTCCTCCCCCCATATTTACCACACCTCCATTTTTATGTGTTCTGCAAACTCGATCAGTGATTTTATGTTTTCTTCCAGGTCATTATACAGCTGTTAAATCGCGTAGGGCCAAGAACTGCTCCCTGTGGGACCCCTGGAAACACCCACTGGCTGACGATCCCCCATTTACAGTTGTCTCTGGAGACCTTTCAGTTAGCCAGTCTGTAATCCTGTGCATGTGGGTCATGTTCATTTGATATCAGTCTCGTCTTAATCAAAATGCCGCGCGATAGCAAGTCAAACGCCTGAATATTGGGTCAACACTATGACCTTTATCAGCCAAACTTGTAATCAAATCAAAAAAGGCATCAGGTTAGTTTGACAGGATCTATTTTCCATAAACCCGTGTTCATTGAGTCTTTATTAATCCAGCCCCTGATCAGCCGCGCCATAATTTTGCCCATGATCAGTGTCAAGCTGACATGCCTGTAATTATCCTGATTGTCCCATTGACGCTTGTTAACCATTGGCCCAACGTTCCCTTCCTTTCAGTCTTCTGGAACTTCCCCAGTGCTCCAGGACTTATTGAAAATCAACATTAATGATCCAGCAACCCCCTCGGCCAGCTCTTTGAAACTCTTGGATGCAAGTAATCTTGACCTGATGATTTTTAAATGTCTGATGTTAGTAGCTGGTGTTTAACATCCTCTTGAGTTACTGTTGCAATGGGACGTGGTTTATCATATGATATGACTAGATCATCTGGCTTTTTTCCAACTATAGAACAGAAATATTTAGTGAACACTTCTGCCTTTTCTACATTATTATTGACAGTTTACTCCTGGTGGAATTCTGCACCAAGAAAATTAAAAATTCTGCACACAGTATTTTAAAATTCTGCAAAATTCTGCGTATTTTATTTGTCAAAATAACACATTATAATCACACCAGTTTCAATTATTTTTGGTCATTTATTTCAAAATACCTGCCAGCAAGTATGGCTGTAACAATACAGACAACAAAACAAGATTCAGGAAATGTTTTTTGACAAATAGATTCCTTACTACGCGTATTAATACAGAACTCTGAGTAATCATTCATTGAAACTACCATACGGAACCGTATTTCCCGCCCCCCTCAGAAGCAGGGCAAAGGCTTGGGGGAGTCAGGGGTAATGGGGGAGCTGAGGGAGAGGGAAGGAGCCTGTGTGTGAACTTGCAGGGCTGTGGGTGGGAAAAGTCTGGAATGGGTTTTTTGAGGGGCGGGGAGATTGTTAGGGAGCTTCCCGCATGCAGACCCTGGCTGACCCCAGTCTCTCCCATTCAGTCAGGCACAGCTGCCCCTGTCCCCATGTGTCTCTGTGCCCTCTCCCAGCCACCCCCTTGTCCCTATGCAGCTCTGCCCCCCTCCCCCGTCCCTCTGCACCTTCCTCCCCCAGTGGCCCTGCACCTCCACTCCCATTCAGACCCTGCCCCCGTCTGTCCTCCCCCACTAGCCCTTATGAGCCCCTGTCTGACCCCCCCCAGACCCCACGCTCTGTCTCCCCAGAGCCCCTGTCCCGCTGGCTGGCTGGGAGCGGCTGCTGTGTTCTAGTGCCACAGCGCCCTCTCCTGGGCCAAGGGCGGAACTGCAGACGTTATTTTCTGCCGGGAGCGGCTGCTGTTCTTGCAGCACGGCGCCCTCTCTTGGGCAGAAGGCGGAACTGCGGCCACATTTGGCAGAAGCTTTTTTCTGTGCAAAAAAATAGAACTCCGTGGGGCTAATTAATGATGCGCATGTGCAGTAGCACAGAATTCCCCCAGGAGTAAATTCTACTATTTCCATCGAGGAGCATCAGACCGGCCAGACTGGGTCAGACCAAAGGTCCATCTAGCCCAGTGTCCTGTCTGCCGAAAGTGGCCAGTGCCAGGTGCCCCAGAGGGAGTGAACAGAACAGGGAATCATCAAGTGACCCATCCCCTGTCGCCCATTCCCAGCTGCTGGCAAACAGAGGCTAGGGACACCATCCCTGCCCATCCTGGCTAGTAGCCATTGATGGACCTATTCTCCATGAACTTATCTAGTTCTTTTTTTAACCCTATTATAGTCTTAGCCTTCACAACCTCCTCTGGCAAAGAGTTCCACAGGTTGACTGTGCATTGTGTGAAGAAATACTTCCTTTTATTTGTTTTAAGCCTGCTGCCTGTTAATTTCATTCGGTGACCCCTAGTTCTGGTATTATGAGAAGGGGTAAATAACACTTCCTTATTTACTTTCTCCAAACCAGTTATGATTTTACAGACTTCAATCATATCCCCCCTTACACGTCTCTTTTCCAAGCTGAAAAGTCCCAGGCTTATTAATCTCTCCTCTTACGGCAGCCATTCCATACCCCTAATCATTTTTATTGTCCTTTTCTGAACCTTTTCCAATTCCAATATTGCTTTTTTGAGATGGGGCGACCACATCTGCATGCAGTATTCAAGATGTGGGCGTACCATGGATTTATATAGAGGCAACATGATATTTTCTGTCCTATTATCTCTCCCTTTCTTAACGATTCCCAACATTCTGTTTGCTTTTTTGACTGCACTGCACATTGAGTGGATGTTTTCAGAGAACTATCCACAATGACGCCAAGATCCCTTTCTCGAGTGTTAACAGCTAATTTAGATCCGATCGTTTAATATGTATAGTTGGGATGATGTTTTCCAATGTGCATTACTTTGCATTTATCCACATTGAATTTCATCTGCCATTTTGTTGCCCAGTCACCCAGTTTTGAGAGATCCTTTTGTAGCTCTTTGCAGTTTTGCAATTTTGTATCATCTGCAAATTTTGCCACCTCATTGTTTACCCCTTTTTCCAGATAATTTATGATTATATTGAATAGAACTGGGCCCAGAACAGATCTCTGGGGGACACCACTATTTACCTCTCTCCAGTCTGAAAACTGACCATTTATTCCTATCCTTTGTTTCCTATCTTTTAACCAGTTACCAATCCATGAGAGAACCTTCCCTCTTATCCCATGACAGCTTACTTTGCTTAAGAGCCTTTGAGGGACCTTGTCAAAGGCTTTCTAAAACTCTAAGTACACGATATCCACTGGATCCCCCTTGTCCACATGCTTGTTGACTCCCTCAAAAAATTCTAGTAGATTGGTGAGGCATGATTTCCCTTTACAAAAACCATGTTGACTCTTCCCCAGCAAATTACGTTCATCTATGTATCTGACAATTTTGTTCTTTACTATAGTTTCAACCAGTTTTCCTGGGACTGAAGTCAGGCTTACTGGCCTGTAATTGCCAGGGTCTCCTCTGGAGCCCTTTTTAAAAATTGGCGTCACTAGTGAAGGCAGGGGGCTGGACTTGATGACCTTTCAAGGTCCCTTCCAGTTCTAGGAGATGGGATATCTCCATTAATTATTATTATTATTAGCTATCCTCCAGTCGTTTGGTACAGAAGCTGATTTAAGTGATAGGTTACAGACTATGGTTTAGTATTTCTGTAATTTCACATTTGAGTTCCTTCAGAACTCTTGGGTGAATACCGTCTGGTCCCGGTGACTTATTACTGTTTAGTTTATCAATTTGTTCCAAAACCTCCTCTAATGACACCTCAATCATTAGACCAATACTACTGTTAGGATTAATTTTGTTCTTAATATACTTAAAATACTCATTATTGTCCTTAACTCTGCTGGCCATAGATTTCTCCTTCTGTCCTTTTGCTTCCTTTATCAATTTCCTACACGTCTAGCTTCTAATTTATATTCATTACTATCAACTTCCCCTTACTTCTGTTTGTTATATATGATTTTTAATAGCCACTTTCACATCCCCTCTAAGCCAGGTTGGTTTTTTAACCAGTGTGGCCTGCTTTCTTAACTGGATTTTTGGGCATCTACTAAAATGTTCTTGAGAAGTTCCCAATTTTTCCATTTCAATTCTTTTTCCCAGTGAATTTGGTTCAGAATTGTTTTTCCAGCTCAGTGGGACTGGCCCTTGCCAAGCACTGAGTCGATATACTTTGCTTTGGACTTTATTCTGTTTGCATGTAACCAATGCACTCATTTAATCCTGCTGGCTCCTCCACTAGCCCTCATCCAGCCAGAACAGGAACCAAAGGCCAGAGCCTCGGCGGCTGCCAATCACCCCATCTCTGTCAGGGGCAACACCCTCTGTGGCCATGGCCCTTCTGCAGAAGTTCAACGAACAAGGAAAATCATGACTCTTCAGGGGCCGCGTGGTGAGTGCGGATCCCAAGGACGCAGCCTCTGCTGGGACGAGGGGCGGAAGCCCCTGGGCCGAACCACGGCTGGCACGAAGGGGTGCAGCTCCGTCAATGCAGCTGCGCCAGTTTCCGCCAGCTGGGAGTCTGCCCGGCTCTGCCGGCTAGGGCTGGGGCTGGAAACAGCTCCGCTCAGCGAGGGCGGCAGCTCCCCACCGCGATGGACGGGTACTTTGCTTGTAGCCTCTTTGCCTGTTTGCTGGCTAGCTAATAAAGCCCAAACCCCTCGAGTTGAGCGTGATTCTGCCCTGTGACCTGGGGTGATGGGGCCAGCCGGGGAATGGCGAGGCACCAGGGACAGGTGCTGCCCCCGCTCCAGCGCCCAAAGGACCTGGGAGGTGGTTGCTCTGGGAACGTTGCAGGGACACCCGGCGACAAAGCAGCTTCCAGCCCCAGTCTGGCCTCGCCAGGTCCCGGAGCTCCTGGAGCCGCGGTCCCTGCCTCGCAAGCCAGCTGGGAAGTGAGTCTGGGCGCGGTTCGGGTCTTACCCGCAGCGGGTTCCTCTCCTTGGTCACAGGGGTGGGGTCGTTGAGCCCTGGCGGGCAGGTGGGGCGGATGATTATGTGGTGTCACAGACTCCCAGATCGTGCCCACTCTTGGCCCCGTGCAGTCCCTGGGGGGGAGCCCCCTTCAGTGAGACAGCCCTTCTCGGGGTCCACTCTCTCCCGGGGTCAGGCCCCTCCACCTCCTGGAGCCGCACCTCTCTGAGCCTTAGCACGTCTGTCTCTGCCGTGGGCCCCCTCGGTTTATTGAACGTCTGGACCCAGCACAGGAAACTCTCAGGGCCCTCAGGGCCTGGCCTCCCTCACCCCAGCACATCCTGGTCTCCCCCACATCCAGGTGGGCTCTGCCTGCTCCCCCTCTCCAGCCCAGAGCCTCCCTGCTCCCAGCCGGGCATCGGATACCTCCAGCCCCAAGCTCTGCCTCTGTCCATTGTCTTCTCTCCAGGGAAACAGGGTCGCCTGGGCCTCATCTCCTCTCTTCTGTCCTCTGGTCCCTCTGGCTGGAACCGGCTGGTCCGGTCACTGGGGTCCTCTCCCCGCAGTCCATTGTCCTCCCACTGGCCAGAATCGGCTGTGACTCCTGGGCTGGGTCCTCGGGTGGTCAGGTCCCCAGTCGCTGGGGTCTCCATTCTCCAGGCCATTGGCTGGGGTCCCAAGTTCCCTCTCTGGTCCTCTGTAACAACAAACTCCCTCTCCCCTCCCCTCGTTAAACCAGTAACACCCAGGGACACTGAATCCCACCCCCTCTGCATGCAAACCATTGGAAAACAAGGAAAAACCAAGAACCCCCCCACTTCATCACACCGGGAACACCCCGAAGCTTTCAAAACCCAGGCACCGGCCCAGGAAACCCAAGAGCTTTTTACCAATAACCACCCAGGTTGTGCTGCTTGGCCCCGCAGCATCGGCACCTGGCAGGGCCCCGTTTTCAGCTTCTCACTGCAGCCCCAAGGGCTTGGATCTTGCTCCCTCATTGTCTGTGCTCCGAGGCGGCGATTGTGCCCCCGTCACAGGACTCCAGGCGCTGGGGCGTTGGGAGAGCACCTGCTCTCACAAGGTGGGGACACAGCCGGCCTCCCCCGGAGAGCAGAGAGGGGCCGTGTGCTGGGCAGAGCCCCCCGCAGTTACCCCAACAGGGGGTGTCCCTCACCCGGCTCCATCCCCCCACCCGGTGCTGGTGGAGCAGCCCGGAAGCAGCACCAGGGCATGGCACCGGCCCAGGCACCGTGGGCCTGGCCGCAGCCCAGGGAGGCCAACCCAGGCCGGCACTTACGGGAAACCTCTGGCCTTCCTGACAGTCCGTCCCCCAGGATTGCCCAACAGGGCAGCCCTGTTTACTCAGCCAGATAAAGAGGCCGTGCCCAGCGCTGCCCTCCACTCCAGCCCCCCAGCTCGCAGCATGGGGACCCCGGCTCTGAGCCTTCTCAGTGCGCTGCTGCTGTTGCTGGGTCCACACCTGGGCCAGGCTGGGCCCATGTGAGTGTCGGGGCTGGGGCGCATGGGGCAGGCCGGGGCTGGGGCGCGTGGGGCAGGCCGGGGCTGGGGCGCGTGGGGCAGGCCGGGGCTGGGCCCATGTGAGTGTCGGGGCTGGGGCGCGTGGAGCAGGCCGGGGCTGGGGCGCGTGGAGCAGGCCGGGGCTGGGGCAGGGAAGAGACAGAACGGGGGAGGCTCCAGGCTGCCAGACCTACTGCCCAGCCGCTGGTGGCCCAGGGGTGAGACCCACGGGCTGGTCCTGGGGCGTCTGAGCGGGGGCCCAGCTCCCCCCCCCCCCCCCCCCCGAGCCGGTTTCTGGGGTCCTGCTGCCTCTCGAGCCAGCCTGGGAGAACGGGTGGGGGTTCGGTGCCCCTCCCCCAGCAGAGTACCTGGCCGCCCCCAAACCCACCCCAAGGCTACGTCTCCCCTGGCAGCGGAGCTACCCAGGTGCCGGGGAGGGGAACCAGCTACCACAGATGGGGGCGGTGGGGCAGCAAGTTTCCCTTCAGTGTGCGCCCCATGCCAGTGATGGGGGGGCAGGGTTCCCAGGGAGCGACAGAGGTCGGGCAGGGCCAGTCCAGGCAGGGGAGGGCTGGACAAGGCTGGGCTGGGCTGTTATCCCCATTGTAGATGTGAACTGAGGCAAGGAGAGGCCAAGAGACTCGGCCCAGGCCCCGCAGACCGGCTGTGGCAGAGCCTTGCACAGAAGCCAGGTCTCCTGTGTGCCAGCCTGGTGCCCTCCTGTTGTACTTAAAGTACTGCCCAGGATCTTTTCAGGGGGAATAAGGCAGAACGCCACATTTATTAGTAATACATGTATTCATTAACACTGTATTATATGCATATAATATATTACACTTACACTCACACACACACACAAACACACTCCGTCTTGTTGTTACCAATTAGTTGCTCCCCTTAACTTCACTGGCCAGGTGAGTTAGATGGGGGAGGGGGTGGAGCCGGGCTTCTGCCGATCCGGATCGATGCTCCCATGTTGACAAGACGAGACCCGGGGTCCTCTGCAAGACACCTCACTTTTATAGCAGCTTCCCTCTTATGCAAATCTAGACCAGATTTAAACTCTGTGTCTGTGTCCATTGGTCCTTTGTGCTGTTTTCTTTTGAGTGTTGTCCCAATGCTGCAAAGAGGGTGTTTCCAAAAGAAGGTGCTTGCTTCTAACCCCCGAGGCCCTTGGTATGTCTGCTTGTCTTTAATGAGCCCACTTGACACGTTTTATTGTCCTTGGGTCTGGCTCCCAGCCCCTCTCCAACAGTTGAGGCTGTCTGGAGGTGCTGCCTTCCATGCCTTGCTCATCCACACCTCATTCATTTAACAGGGCAATTGATTAAGAGTGGGGGGGGGGGGGGAAGAGCTCTTGTTCTACTGCTAGCAAAAAGAAATTTTTCTTCTATCTTATTCTATCCTTAGGGGCTATAATATTATACCAAGGGCAATGCAAAGTTTCTAAATGAGGCTTTGATACAAAGTCCCATGAAAACAGAGGTCACACGTGGGTAGACCCACCACAAGGTTATATGAAGAGGCACAATGTAAAGGCATATGAAAATTATCAGAGATTTATCTACACTCCCCGGCAGGTACTTCCTGGCGGCCCCCAACATCCTGCGCGTGGGGAATGAGGAGAACGTGGTGCTCCAGGCCCAGGCCCAGGCCGGGAGCCTCTCGCAGGACATCCGCGTGCAGATCCGGCTCTTTGACTTCCCGAAGAGAGGGACGATGCTGCAAGAAAAAGTCGTCTGGCTGAGCCTGGCCAACGGCTTCCTGGCCATGACCACGGTGCAGGTGGGGGACAGGAGAGGCTGGAGGGGGGGTCACGGAGTGTGGGGGAGTCAGGGCCCTGCACCTCCCACTTCCTGCAATTCACCAGGACTCTCAGCCATCCAGTAAGACAGAGGTTTATTAGACGACAGGAACACGGTCTAAAACAGAGCTTGTAGGTCCAGTGAACGGGACCCCTCAGCCGGGTCCCTCTTCAGGGGTGGGGAGCCCAGACCCCGGTGCTGGGCCTCCCTCCGTTTCCCCAGCCAGCTCGAAACTGAAACTCCCTCCAGCCCCTCCTCTGGCCTTTGTCCCTTTCCCGAGCCAGGAGGCCACCTGATCTCTTTGTTCTCCAACACCTTCAGTTGGCACTTGCCGGGGAAGGGCCCAGGCCATCAGTTGCCAGGAGACAGGGTATCGGCCATTCTCTGTGCAGACACCATCACACCTGCCCCCCTAGGGCTCTGCAACAATCACACCCCCTGGTCCCCCCACCTAGATACTTCAGAGCTGCATAGGGGAAACTGAGACACCCACACAGTATTCAGAGAAAACCTTAAGAACAGTCCCACTTTGTCACGGGGGCCATCACCTCTAGCCACGACATGTCCTGTTGTAGCCCCAGCAACTCGCTGAGGGGAGACCAGCAAGGGAACGGGGGGGGGGGGTGCCATGGGGAGCGGGGGGGGCAGTAGGGAGCGCTCTCCCCTGGCATTCAGTGCTGACCCCACTGCCCCAGCCTGGCACTAGGGGCTACTGTGCTGCAGGGAATGGGGTGTGGGCTCACTGGGGGACGCTGTGATGTGGGGAGTGGGGTGGGGGATCAGTGGGGGGCGCTGTGCTGCAGGGAACGGGGTGGGTGATCAGTGGGGGCGCTGTGCTGCAGGGAACTGGGTGGGGGATCAGCGGGGGCGCTGTGCTGTGGGGAGTGGGGTGGGGGCTCACTGGGGGGGTGCTGTGTTGTGGGGAGTGGAGTGGGGGATCAGTGGGGGGCTCTCCCCTGACAGTCAGTGTTGGTCCCTGGGGGTTGCTGCTGGGTTTTGTACAAGATGTGAAACTCCACCCCTGGCCCCCCCCATTGCTAAGGCCTCCCCCTGCCCTTTCTGTGAGAATCGGGGCATTGACACTGGAGTCCCGGCCCCCTCCCCTCTGCCATCACAGCTGAGGGTGGGGTTCTCCGGCCCTCCCTGCCCCAGCCTGCTGTGCAGCTGTTAAACACCTGCCGCGGTCCTCTCCAGAGGTGGCCGCCTCTCAGTGGTGGGTGACCCGGTCCTTGATGCTCCCTTGGCAGGTGGGGGAAGTGTGTGGTTGGCCAAGCCCCTGGAGCGCCTCAGAAGAGGGGAAGGCTCCTTACTGGGAGTTTCTTCTCCATGTAGTGGGTATGTGGGGTGTGTGTATCCCCAGCTGCCCTTGTGCACACGGGGCCCCAGGCACTAGCACGGGTCTGTCCCTCGCGGTGCACGGACCCAGGTGCCCTGACCCGGGAGCCGGCCGGGGCTGGGTGCTGCATGCTCCCAGGCGATGCGGGGCTGCACCCGGGGCTCTGGCACGGCTCGTTCACGCCCTCCAGGTCCCAGAGCAGTACGTCTCCGAGGGCACCGAGAAGCAGTATGTGGTGGTCCAGGCCACGTTCGGAGATGTCCCCTTGGAGAAATACATCCTGATTTCCCCACACACTGGCTACACCTTTGTCCAGACTGACAAGCCCATCTACACCCCCGGCCAGAATGGTGAGGCATGCTGCTGGGGTGGGGGTGTCTCCTGGTTGCAGGCGAGTGGGGCGGGGGGCGCAGCCAGTGGCTTCAGCACTCAGGTTAGCTACCCAACCAGCCCAACATCTCCCATCTCTTCACCCCTCCAGTGAACTACAGGGTCTTCGCCGTCAACCACCGGATGGACCCACTGGAGGCTAACTGCATCATTGCAATCCAGGTACTACAGCCAATCCCAGAAGGGGGTGGGGCTAACCCATCAGAAGGGGTGGGGCTAGTGATCCCATTGCTGCCACCAGAATGGTGCAGCCAGAGCACGGTAACATCCCAGACCCCCAATGTCCAGTATCCCCCTCACCCACCATCCAGCCAACCCCTTGCTGGAGGCCTGGGGACGGTATGTCATGGCGCATAAAGTCCCCTGCAGAGACTGGCCTGTGGGGGCCCCGATAACATTGCCCCCCCAGGGCACTGCCCCCCCATGACACTCCCAACAAGGTGTTACACAGAAATGCCCATGGCTCGGCCTGGCGCCCAGGCTGGGCAGACGCTGGTTCCTTGGCCTGGGTCGGGCCGGTGCGGGGTTTGCCAGACATGCCGAGAACCGAGTCTGGCAGCACCTCGGACAGCGCTGGGCCTGGCGCCAGGGCCACGCTGCGCCTCCACCCGCGGGTACGTGTCCTGGCAACGGCGTGGTGGGTGTAGCGAGTCTGGCAGGCCTCAGGCCGACCAGGGACCCACCAGAGGCTCACGAGCCGGGTTCGCCCCCTGCCGAGCCCCCCAAGGTACCCTGGGGAGGCCTGCTTGCGCCCCACTGACCTGAAATCCCCCTCCCACCCCAGAGTCCCGAGGGCATCACAGTCAGCAGCACCACCCGGAAACTGGACAAGGGCCTGTACACCGGCACCTTCCGCATCCCTGAGCACGTCAGGTGGGCACCAGAGCCACGGGCCGCACAGCCCCCAGGGGCACAGCCCCATGGGCACCAGGCAGCGGGGGGGCACAGGGCAGTGGGGGGGGCACAGCCCCATGGGCACCAGGTCGGGGGGCACAGGCCCATGGGCACTGGGCAGTGGGGGGGCACATCCCCATGGGCACCGGGCACCGGGTGGGCACAGGCC
This sequence comes from Chrysemys picta bellii, assembly GCF_011386835.1. NCBI lineage: Eukaryota > Metazoa > Chordata > Testudines > Emydidae > Chrysemys > Chrysemys picta. The sequence goes on from NC_088812.1 coordinate 729,132, forward strand.
AGTGGGGGGGGCATAGCCCCATGGGCACTGGGGGGCACACGGCAGTGGGGGGGCACAGCCCCATGGGCAGCAAGAGGGGCACAGCCCCATGGGCACAGGGCAGTGGGTGGGCACAGGCCAGTGGGGGGGCATAGCCCCATGGGCACTGGGGGGGCACACGGCAGTGGGGGGGCAAAGCCCCATGGGCAGCAGGAGGGGCCCAGCCCCATGGACACCCGGGTGGGGGGCACAGCTCCATGGGCACAGGGCAGTGGGGGCACTGCCCCACGGGCACAGGGCAGTGGGGGGGGGGGCACTGACCGTGGCCTGTCCGCAGGCTGCAGGGGGCTGAGGTGGCTCGTGCCCCTGCTGGACTCAGCCAGGAGCCCCCCTCCCCCGGGCAGCGGGCGGAGGTGCAGGGGGGCTGCCGGGTGTCCCACGCTGGGTTTTGTTCCCCTCCAGCCTGGGCTCCTGGCGGATCATGACGCGGTTCCAGAGCAGCCCCCGGCAGCCACAGAGCGCCGAGTTCGAGGTGAAGGAGTACGGTGAGTGCAGGCCTGAGCGCGGGGCCTGGGGGCGTCTGGCGGAGCCGCTCCCCCGCGGGGAACCCAACCAGTCCCCCATCCCACCCCCGCCCTCCGTCTGAGCCCGGCCCCCTGTCCCCCCAGAGCTGCCCAGCTTCGACGTGCTGCTCACACCCAACAAGAAGTTCTTCTACCTCAGCGACGACAGCCTGACCGTGACCATCAAAGCCAGGTGAGCCGGGGCCCGTCAGCCCCGCCTGGGGCGTCCCGCAGGGGCAGCACAGGCTGGGGGGCAGGGCGCCAGCTCCTGGGCCTGTGGCCCTCGCAAGCCCAAAGCGCCAATACCAGCCCGGGAGTAGAATGTGGCCCTGTCAGCACTGCCATGCAGCCACCTCTGGGGGGGAACCAGCAGCTACACAGCACTCGGAGGGGGAAGCAAAGGGGCGTGCCTGCGAGATTCTGGTGGCCAAACGCTCCCGTCGTCTGTCCTGGTGACTCAGGTTCGTGTTCAATGAGCCCGTGGATGGCTACGCCCTGGCGATCTTCGGGGTCAAGACAGAGACTCAGAAAATCAACCTCCAGAACTCCCTGCAGAGAGTTGAGGTGAGTTGTTATCACATGGATTATGGCAGCACCTACAGACCCCAACTGAGATTGGGGCCCCGTCGCGCCGGGCACTGCCTGACCCCGCCTAAGACCAGGGCCCCGTCATGCCGGGCGCTGCCCAGACCCCGCCTGAGACCAGGGCCCCGTCGTGCCGGGCGCTGCCCAGACCCTAGCCGAGATCAGGGCCCCATCGTGCCGGGCGCTGCCCAGACCCCAGCTCAGATCAGGGCCCCGTCGCGCTGGGCGCTGCCCAGACCCCAACTGAGATCAGGGCCCCGTCGTGCCGGGCGCTGCCCAGACCCCAGCTGAGATCAGGGCCCCATCGCGCCGGGCGCTGCCCAGATCCCAGCCAAGATCGGAGCCCTGTCGCGCCAGGCGCTGCACAGACAGTAACTCTCCCTGCAGATAAATGACGGCGAAGGCCACGCGACGCTGACGGGGCAGGTGCTCAGGGAAAGCTTTGCCACGCCAGAGGAGCTGCTCGACGCCTTCATCTTCGTTAACGTCACCGTCTTCTCCTCCGGTGAGCGCTGGGCCGGTGGGGGCTCGTGGCAGGGCCTGGAGCCGGGCAGCGTGTGTGACGGGAGGGACAGAGGCCTGGCGGGTGTCAGCTTGGTCTGAGGACCCTTCCCCACCTGTCCCGGATGGCTGCCCCACAGGACCTCAGCCCAGGGCAGCAGCCCAGGCTCTGCTGGCCTCACGTGGGGGCCATTTTGCAAGCCCTGGGGGACCTCAACCAGCCCCCTGCTAGGTCAGGTTGCCCCTCAACCCCCACCCCTAGGGCACAGGTGGCCACCAGCTCAGGCCCTGGGGTTCTGGGCCGGCTCTGGGCTCCTCCCCGGCAGTTCCCTTAACGTGCCCAGCCTCAGGCCTCCGTCCAGACACACCTGTCAGAAACTTCTTGCATCCGAAGAAGTGAGGTTTTTACTCACGAAAGCTTATGCCCAAATAAATCTGTTAGTCTTTAAGGTGCCACCAGACTCCTTGTTGTTTCTGTCAGAAACGATGATGATTCCTGAAAATCTGATCTCATCGTATAAAAGAAAAGGTTCTTCCAACCCCAAAGGGTCAGCCACATACCCAGGTCCAATGATAACTTAGAGCTTACCCAAAATACACACTTAGAGCCAATTCTAATTAACTAAGCTAAAATGTATTTAAAAAGAAAAGAGAGAGAGAGAGAGAGTGTTGGTTAAAAGATCAATCTACAGACAGACTTGAATTCAATTCTTGAGGTTCAGATGCATGGCAGAGATGAACTTGTAGTTGCCAAAAGTCCTTTTAGAAATAGTCCAGAGGTTATAGTCCAATGTCCATATTCAGGGTGGCTCCAGTCAATGACTGGGGATCTCAATCCTTGTGGCTTAAAGTTTCCCCCTCTTGAAACCCAAAGCAGATCTGAGATGAAGTAGGATCATGTCCCAGAGTTTTTATACATTTCCAGCAGCCTTTTGGCCTGAGAAAACAATAGGCTTAATTCTCCTTCTCCCAAACACCCTGGCAATTAGCACAGGGTCATTTACCCATTAACCGTTCAGATCCAGGTTACCACAACCTGCAAAGAGACATAGAGACAATAATACTATTTCCCTCAAGTGTCTCCCTAAATACTAATTCTCCTTTTTCTAATCTTTGAATCAAAGCTCTAGCAATAGACCAGACTTGTTTGCTGCCATCCCAAGCCCTGAGCACCCAGCTCCCTTCTACCCCTAACAATGCGGCTGCATTTCCCAGCTCTGCTCAGTTACATACTAACCAGTCTCTAATGTTCGGCCCTGGGTCAGGTCAGTCTGGGAGGTAATAACTCTTTCTGGCCCTGTCACCTTGCCATGAGATATTATATCACACGCATAACATCACACTCCCCATTTCCCAACGCGCCGTGTCCTCCCCCAGGCGGAGACATGATGCAGGCCGAGAACTCGGAGGTCAAGATCGTCAGCACCCCATACAGGATCCGGTTCGTCAGAACACCTGGGTTCTTCAAGCCGGGGATGCCCTTTAACTTCAGGGTAAGGGACGCGCCAGCGTCAGATCCTCCCCCTGCGGAATCGCTGGCAGTGGGGAGCGCTAGGAACACAGCCGTTGTCAGCCCGGCCCAGCCCAAGGCCCATCTAGCCCGGTATCCCGGCTCTGACAGCACCACTGCTGTGGAGGAAGGCGCCCGGAGCCCTGCAGGTGGCAGCGGTGGGATTCTCGGCCCCAGGGAAGCCCCCTGCTGACCCCTGGGAGTTTGAGGTCAGGACGCAGGGGGTCTCTGGCCCAGCCAGGCCTCTTGGGCCTGTTCTGCCCCTCACTGATCTAACTAGGGACGTTCTCATTAGCCACAGGTCGCTTTTCTCAGCCCTGCCCAGCTCTTTGCCTCAGAGCTATCTTGTGGCAGTGAGTTCCACGGGTTAATGACAAAAGAGAGCGGGAAGCTCATCCAAGCCAAGGGGCGGGTGACCCATCTGTGGGACAGACAAGTCAAGTCTGGCTCACAGAGTGGGACCGTCCAGGGCTGGGATCAGAGCATGGGGCAGGACGGCCAGGTCTGTGCTCTGCCCCAGCCTTGCAAAGCCCCTGGGCCCCGCACGACCCTCTGGGGGCAGGGCAGCACCACGCTCGCCCTGTGACGGACAGTGGGCAGGGCAAAGGCTGAGGCCAAACAGCTGCCACGTGGCTCATCCCCCCCTGTGCTGCTCCATGTCACCCTCTGCCGCTCTGCTCCCCTGCACCAGGTTTACGTCACCAACCCGGACGGGTCGCCGGCTGCCGACGTTCCTGTTTGTAGCGGGGACCAGAATCGCACGACCAAGGAGGGCCTGGCCTCCATGGTCCTCAACACCCAACAGAGCGTTAAACACCTGGAGGTCAAGGTACCTGCTGCTCCGGGGTGTCTGGGAGCAAGTGCAGAGTCCCCTGCTGCCCCTCACTCCCGACCCACAGCCCCCGCTAGCCCAGCCCTGGGCTTCCCCCCCAGCTCTGCCGGTGCCCCTCACTCCCGACCTGCAGCCCCAGCTAGCCCAGCCCTGGGCCCACCGCCCCCAGCCCTTCTGGTGCCCCTCACTCCCGACCCACAGCCCCTGGCTCCCCCCAGTTCTGCCGGTGCCCCTCACTCCCGACCCGCAGCCCCCGCTAGCCCAGCCCTGGGCTTCCCCACCCCAGCTCCGCTGGTGCCCCTCACTCCCTACCTGCAGCCCCTGCCAGCTGTTGTACTTAAAGTACTGCACAGGATCTTTTCAGGGGGAATAAGACAAAATGCCACATTTATTAGTAATACATGTATTCACTAACACTGTATTATATGCATATAATATATTACACTTACACTCTCACACACACACAAACACACTCCGTCTTGTTGTTACCAATTAGTTGCTCCCCTTAACTTCACTGGCCAGGTGAGTTAGATGGGGGAGGGGGTGGAGCCGGGCTTCTGCCGATCCGGATCGATGCTCTCATGTTGACAAAACGAGACCCGGGGTCCTCTGCAAGACACCTCACTTTTATAGCAGCTTCCCTCTTATGCAAATCTAGACCAGATTTAAACTCTGTGTCTGTGTCCATTGGTCCTTTGTGCTGCTTTCTTTTGAGTGTTGTCCCAATGCTGCAAAGAGGGTGTTTCCAAAAGAAGGTGCTTGCTTCTAACCCCCGAGGCAGTCGGTATGTCTGCTTGTCTTTAATGAGCCCACTTGACACGTTTTATTGTCCTTGGGTCTGGCTCCCAGCCCCTCTCCAACAGTTGAGGCTGTCTGGAGGTGCTGCCTTCCATGCCTTGCTCATTCAACAGGGCAATTGATTAAGAGTGGGGCGGGGGAGAGCTCTTGTTCTACTGCTAGCAAAAAGAAATTTTTCTTCTATCTTATTCTATCCTTAGGGGCTATAATATTATACCAAGGGCAATGCAAAGTTTCTAAATGAGGCTTTGATACAAAGTCCCATGAAAACAAAGGTTACACGTGGGTAGACCCACCACAAGGTTATATGAAGAGGCACAATGTAAAGTCATATGAAAATTATCAGAGATTTATCTACATTGTCCCCCTTTTGACCTCTCAAGAACAATTCTTGAGTGGTCACGATATAAATCTTTTGTATTTGTTGCAAACAAACCAAACAATTATAACCAGGTGAATATAACTAAAACCATTACAATTGACTAAACACCAGATATACCATAAACACAAATGCAAACAATTATAATTATAATAATTGGAAATACAACAAAACCATTACCATTCCAATAATTGGGTACATTGACAAACAAAATGAGGCCCAAGTTTGATGCTGCAATAGCCATCAAACAATAAAAGTCACTGAGGTCAGGACCTTCTTAAGCACACACAACAAATAAGATTTTGTAGGAGTACCACAGTTGTTATGCAAGGTTAAGCTGATTTGGACTTAAACTAACATTCAGTTGCTAAAATGTTGTAGAATTCCCTATTTTTAACAGTTGTTCTCAGAGGTTTCTGGGGACCTGAAAGATGGGGCCCTACAATCATGGGCCAAGGTTTTACAGGTTATGGGGGCCCAAGAACTACCCTTCAGGGCTTGGGGAAGTAGAACCAGAGTGCATAGAGGAAAGTGTGGAATTAACAATACAAGCAAATGTAACTAACAATACAAATGTATTAATAACAAAAATTAACAACAAAATGACTATTAGAGAACCTAACAAAAAATAAACCTGATGCATTGGGAACCAAAGTGTTTTGGACACAAGGGGTGATTGATAAGTTGGATGGAGATGGGGGAAGTAGAGAGAGGAAAAGACTGGACCCAATGCTAACACAGGACACCACCAGAGACAGACACAGAACATGCAACACAGAACACTGAACACAGACTTTCTCATGACACTATAACCATGGTATTTTATAACTCTTCAGCTGGTACCAGCTCTCCTGATGTTCTGGTTCAGAGCCTGAAAGATAGAAGCTTGGAAACAAATTAGCACAGTGCTTTTACCCTGGCAGAACCTGCTTGGTCTCTGCCACAGTGTTTGGTACTTGGGGCTGCACAAATGCTAATTAAGTGGTGCATTTCTTGTGAGTGTAAATCCTCCCTTTCTCTCAGTAAAAGGGCATTAACACTCCATCTAGAAAAAAAATTCTGTTTTAAAATCTCCAGCCATTTTGCCATGGCCTGGAGATCTGAGGCAGAAGCAGGCACTGTTGTTAACTGTTTGAATGGCATTTTGGCCCTGGGAGGAGGAATTTACCCAAATATCCCAAATATTCCCTTTCCCAATCTCCAGAGGGGTCCCAAAGGTCTGCCCCCTTCTGGGGTCTTAAATGTTTTTTCTCCTGATGTTACTGCTGCTGTAAGATTTGAGAGTGCTGTTTTAACTCTCTGTACCCAACCTGTTTTCCAGTTTCTCTATCTGTTGCTTGCCTGGGCCCGATCCTGCTTTTTCCAATAAACAGTTCCTTTCCATGGGCACAAGCCTCGTTCCACTACCAATTTAGCAAGGAGGGTGGGCTTTCCAACTAGCCCCCACCCTTCCTGGTCCCATTCCTTAAACATTTTCTGCAAAATTGTGAAATTACCACAATATTACTTACAAAAAACAAAACAAAACAAAAAAACAAACAAACATAAACCACACTACACTGCCCAAACTCCTATATCCTTCAGAGTTTGGTTTAACAGAATAAGATCTGTATCTTATGTTTTTAACCCACTCTGGGCCAGAGGGAGAGACGCTAAGCTTCCCTCTGTATTACTCGGTCTGCTACCACCGAGGATTCATACACCAATTATACAAATCCTTCCCCGGATCAGAGTGAGAAACACTAAGTTCTTCTCTTTAGCTCAGTCTTCGTACGGCTGAGGGTGTATGTACCTCTATAACACAATTTAAACCTAAACTCCTATATCCTTCAGAGTTTGGTTAATTAACTGAAAGTTTACGCTCTTTTTCCTCTAGTGCCAGGCTTGCTAAAGCTGGCGGTGTGCACACCAGTTTTATAATAACTGTGGGTTCTATGCTTGCTCCCCCTTTCGCATTCTCCACCAAAATGTTGTACTTAAAGTACTGCACAGGATCTTTTCAGGGGGAATAAGACAAAACGCCACATTTATTAGTAATACATGTGTTCATTAACACTGTATTATATGCATATAATATATTACACTTACACTCACACACACACACACAAACACACTCCGTCTTGTTGTTACCGATTAGTTGCTCCCCTTAACTTCACTGGCCAGGTGAGTTAGATGGGGGAGGGGGTGGAGCCGGGCTTCTGCCAATCCGGATCGATGCTCCCTGTGACAATGCGGTTCTGGCGGAACCCAACTGAGAGTGCCAACTCAGGACAAATTGCTTAAACAGGGCAGTTGCAGCCCAAGGCTGGGGTGTTTTCCACCTCTAAGGCAAACCAAACCAGCCAGACTAAGGGAACTTCGGTCTCACCCCACTGGCTAACCGCAAGTCTCTCAAGCAATCTCCTTAGACACTCCAGTTTCCCAGTATAACCACCAGTGCCACTCGTACGGGGACAAATAGTTATGAAAACCAGTACCCAAGTAACAGAAAAAGGTTCTCCTGATCCCAAAGGACCAAGCCCCAGACCCAGGTCAATATACAAATCAGATCTTTCCCACAAATCACGCTGTTGCCAATCCTATAGAATCTAAAATCTAAAGGTTTATTTATAAAAGGAAAAAGATAGAGATGGGAGTTAGAATTGGTTAAATGGAATCAATTACATACAGTAATGGCAAAGTTCTTGGTTCAGGCTTGCAGCAGCAATGGAATAAACTGCAGGTTCAAATCAAGTCTCTGGAATACATCCCCCGCTGGGATGGGTCCTCAGTCCTCTGTTCAAAGTTTCAGCTTGTAGCAAAGTTCCTCCAGAGGTATGAAGCAGGATTGAAGACAAGATGGAGATGAGGCATCAGCCTTATATAGTCTTTTCCAGGTGTAAGATCACCTCTTTGTTCTTACTGTGGAAAATTACAGCAAAATGGAGTCTGGAGTCACATGGGCCAGTCCCTGCATACTTCGCTGAGTTACAAGGCGTATCTGCCTTCTCTCAATGGGTCCACTGTATAGCTGATGGTCCTTAATGGGCCATAAAGCTGTGACGAACTGGGCCTGTTCTCACTGTGGTCTGTGAATGCTGACAGGGGAGTGTGCTGGGATAGTCTGCATTGGAGGATGGGATCGGCCCGGGGGCGCATTCCTGGGAGTGTAACATGAGAACCCAGGAAGGGGTTGAAGGCCAGGTGACTCCTTAGCCCGGGAAACTGAACAAAGGCGGTGGGAGGGGTGGCTGAAGGAGAGTGCTGGAAGCGAGCTGGAGAGATGGCTGGGAGACAGAGATGGCTCTGACCCCCCCCGAAGGGGGGCGGGCTGGGATGCCCTGGGACCCCAAGCTGGACTTAACTGAGGGGGTCCTGTTGTCTGTGCCTGCAAGACCTGTCTTGGACTGTATTCCTGTCATCCAAATAAACCTTCTGCTTTACTGGCTGGCTGAGAGTCATGGTGAATCGCAGGAAGCCGGGGGTGCAGGGCCCTGAGTTCCCCAATACTCCGTGACAACTGGTGGCAGCGGCGGGATCTACTGCACCCCGTGGACGGCGCTTCCTGCAGTAAGTGACTGGGGAGCAGTAAAACGAAGGGGGATTGACGGGGACCAGGCCTGCTGAAGAGTGGGAGAGAGACGGTTATTACCCCTGGGAGTGTGTGACCAGCGAGAAGGACTTTTGCAGTAACAGGGTCCCCCGGGGGGATCGCAGCGAGTGGTCCCAGGGGCGGAGGAGTCTGCAGCTCGACCCTGGCAGAGAGGCGGTGACCTCGAGAAGGGCTGGCACACTAGGGGTCCCCCTGGGAACTGTGGGGAGCTGTGAGCACACAGGCCGGTGAGTGGCCAGCAGGAAGATGTATGCCAAGCGGCTTAAGAGCGACCTGGTGGAGCTGTGCAAGCAGAGGCAGCTGCGCATTGGGAGGCTCACCAAAGAACAGCTCATTGCCCAGCTGGAGGCGGAAGATCGCGCGAATGAACTGATCCCTGTGTCTCAGGGAAGCAGCCTGGCAAATGCAGCGCAGGCACCAGTGTCTGTCCCAGCTGGGAGTGGTCAGCCGGCTGCTGAGGGCTTCCCGAGACCCCTCCTTCCTATGCCTAGGGGAAGGGTGGGGAGGAGCCCAGCAAATACCGAAGGCGCCGTGATTCCCCCGGCCAGCAGGGGGTCCCCCCGGCGAAGCCCGCCGGCCAGCAGAGGAGCCTCCCGGCGACGTTCGGCATCCGGGGAGCGGAATTGGCTGGAATGGGAGAAAGAGCTAAAACTGAGGGAGCTGGAGGATCGTGAACAACAGAGACAGCATGAAGAGAGACAGCGTCAGCATGAACGGGAGGAGAAAGAGAGACAAAGACAGCATGAAGAGAGACAGAGACAGGAGAATGAGAGACAGCGTCAGCATGAACTGGAACTGGCGAGATTGAAGGGCAGCGAACCCCCGGCTGCGGTGAGTGAGGGGGGACCCAGGACTGCACGGAGCTTTGATAAGTGCATCATGGCCCCATACAAGGAGGGGGAGGACATGGATGACTTCCTGGAGGCCTTTGAGACGGCCTGCGAGCTGCACCGGGTGGATCCCGCGGACAGACTCCGGGTCCTTACCCCCTTACTGGACCCCAAATCCGTGGCATTGTACCGCCAACTGGGAGAGGCAGAGAAAGGGGACTACGAACTATTCAAAAAGGCCCTGCTACGAGAGTTTGGGCTGACTCCTGAGATGTACCGGGAAAGGTTCCGGAGTCAAGATAAAACCCCTGAGATCTCATATCTGCAACTAGCCGTCCGCATGGAAGGATACGCCAGCAAGTGGGCTGGTGGGGCCCAGACGAAGGAGGACCTGATTAAACTGCTGGTACTGGAGCAACTGTATGAGCGGTGCCCATCCGACCTGAGGCTGTGGTTGGTGGACAGAAAGCCAGAGAACCCGCGACACGCCGGGCAGCTGGCTGATGAGTTTGTAAAGAGCCGGTCAGGGGGTGGCAGGGAGGAGCCCCAAAGGAACAGGCCCGCCGCGATGCAGAGAGAGAGTCACCCTGGGACCTCCCAAAGGGGGAATATGGGGAATCCCCTCCCCCGGGAAATGCCCAGCATCAGGGACAACCGACCGGCTCGAGGGGACCCACGGGACCTGAGCTGCTATTACTGCGGCCGAAGAGGCCACGTTCGGGCCCAGTGCCCCAAGCTCAAGGACAGACTGAGCAGACCGAACCCGCACCGGGTTAACTTGGTAGAGGCCCAGACGGACGAGGGGCAGGCTTCTCACGCAAGAGGGGCTGGCAGCTTATCAACTGCTCAAGAAAGAGAAGGGCCCCAGGCCAGCCTCTCTGGGGGGCCAGATGCTCCGGATTCAAAGTTCTCCGTTTACAGGGTTGGCGCGGGGCTGTCCCTGCGGAGCGAGTGCCTTGTTCCCCTGGAGGTGGATGGGAAGAAAGTTTATGGATACTGGGACACGGGCGCAGAGGTGACACTGGCCCGGCCCGAGGTGGTGGCCCCAGATCGGGTGGTGCCCAACACCTTCCTGACCCTGACCGGGGTGGGCGGGACCCCATTCAAGGTTCCCGTAGCGAGGGTACACCTGAAATGGGGGGCCAAGGAGGGCCCCAAGGACGTGGGAGTGCACCACCATTTGCCCACTGAGGTGTTGATGGGGGGGGACCTAGAGGACTGGCCAAGCAGCCCCCAGACCGCCTTAGTTGTGACCCGCAGTCAGAGCCGGCGAGGGGCACTGCGCCCTGGCCTTGAGGGGGGTGCCTTGCCTGAGGCGCAGGACCCTAACCTGGTGGGGAGGGAACGCCCAGGGACACGGCTCAGGGAGGCTGCAGCTTCGGACCCAGCAGGCGAGAAAGAGCAGGTGGCCATCCCTGTCCCAGCTGCTGAGTTCCAGGCCGAGTTACAGAGAGATCCCTCCTTGCGGAAGATAAGGGACCTGGCCGACCTCAATGCGGTACAGACCATGGGACGAGGTGGCCGGAAAAGGTTCCTGTGGGAGAAGGGGTTCCTGTACCGAGAATGGGCTCCCCCAGGGAAAATGGAGTCAGGGGGGATCAGGAGGCAGCTGGTGGTACCCCAGAAGTATCGCCGCCAGCTGCTGTGCCGGGCCCATGACATTCCTCTCTCAGGGCACCAGGGAACCTGGCGTACCCAGCAGAGGCTGCTACGGAGCTTTTACTGGCCTGGGGTCTTTGTTACTGTCCGACAGTACTGCGGATCCTGTGACCTCTGTCAGAGGGGGAGGAAAGCCTGGGACAAGGGGAAAACGGCTTTAGGACCCTTGCCCAGCATAGAGGAGCCTTTCCGGAGGGTGGCCAAGGTAAAAAGGGCGGCTCTGAACCAAGAGAGCCCAAAGCACAGACCTCCAGACTGGAGCGCTGGGAGAAGACCACAGCCCAGTTGGAGCCCCAGAGGTATGGGGGTGGGAAAAGGGCACAGGCCGCATAAACCTTCCCACATGCGAACTGCGAGTGCCATCAAGCACCCCAACCTAAGGGGGGGCGTGAAACTGGAGGGGCCTGGTGTAATTCTCACCAAGGAATGGGAGGGATGCGGGGGCATCCATGGGAACGGGGATAGGTTCGAACTTCCCCGGGTCACTGGCTAAAGTGACCCTGCTCAGTTCGGTCTCGAAGGGGGGAGAGATGTGACGAACTGGGCCTGTTCTCACTGTGGTCTGTGAATGCTGACAGGGGAGTGTGCTGGGATAGTCTGCATTGGAGGATGGGATCGGCCCGGGGGCGCATTCCTGGGAGTGTAACATGAGAACCCAGGAAGGGGTTGAAGGCCAGGTGACTCCTTAGCCCGGGAAACTGAACAAAGGCGGTGGGAGGGGTGGCTGAAGGAGAGTGCTGGAAGCGAGCTGGAGAGATGGCTGGGAGACAGAGATGGCTCTGACCCCCCCCGAAGGGGGGCGGGCTGGGATGCCCTGGGACCCCAAGCTGGACTTAACTGAGGGGGTCCTGTTGTCTGTGCCTGCAAGACCTGTCTTGGACTGTATTCCTGTCATCCAAATAAACCTTCTGCTTTACTGGCTGGCTGAGAGTCATGGTGAATCGCAGGAAGCCGGGGGTGCAGGGCCCTGAGTTCCCCAATACTCCGTGACAACGATGGTCCTTAATGGGCCATAAAGCAGGCTAGGCAGTGCTAATCTCAGCTTGTCTGGGATGTCACCCAGAAGCATAGCATAAATTTGCCATACAGACAGTATAGAGCCAATATTCATAACTTCGACCATAAAACTGATACACACATACAGACAGCATAATCATAACCAGTAAACCATAACCTTGTCCTAGACACCCCATTTGACCCCCTTTATACAAGATTTGGGTGCCACTACAGGACCTTGGTTGCAACAATGATCTATACGGTCCCAGTTTATGTCAATAACGTCACACTCCCATGTTGACAAGACGAGACCCGGGGTCCTCTGCAAGACACCTCACTTTTATAGCAGCTTCCCTCTCATGCAAATCTATACCAGATTCAAACTCTGTGTCTGTGTCCATTGGTCCTTTGTGCTGTTTTCTTTTGAGTGTTGTCCCAATGCTGCAAAGAGGGTGTTTCCAAAAGAAGGTGCTTGCTTCTAACCCCCGAGGCCGTCAGTATGTCTGCTTGTCTTTAATGAGCCCACTTGACACGTTTTATTGTCCTTGGGTCTGGCTCCCAGCCCCTCTCCAACAGTTGAGGCTGTCTGGAGGTGCTGCCTTCCATGCCTTGCTCATCCACACCTCATTCATTCAACAGGGCAATTGATTAAGAGTGCGGGGGGGGGGGGGGGGGGAGGGGGGAAGAGCTCTTGTTCTACTGCTAGCAAAAAGAAAATTTTCTTCTATCTTATTCTATCCTTAGGGGCTATAATATTATACCAAGGGCAATGCAAAGTTTCTAAATGAGGCTTTGATACAAAGTCCCATAAAAACAGAGGTCACACGTGGGTAGACCCACCACAAGGTTATATGAAGAGGCACAATGTAAAGTCATATGAAAATTATCAGAGATTTAGCTACACAGCCCAGCCCTGGGCTTCCCCCCCCAGCTCCGCTGGTGCCCCTCACTCCCAACCTGCAGCCCTCGCTAGCCTAGCCGTGGGCTTCCCCACCCCGAGCTCCGCTGGTGTCCCTGACTCCCAACCCACAGCCCCTTCCAGCCCAGCCCTGGGCTTCCCCCCCAGCTCCGCCGGTGCCCCTCACTCCTTACCCGCACCCCAGCTAGCCCAGCCCTGGGCCCACCGCCCCCAGCTCTGCTGGTGCCCCTCACTCCCGACCTGCAGCCCCTGCTAGTCCAGCGCTGGGCTCCTCTCCCCTGAGTGTTTCCAATGCACCCTGATTAATCCTCACCTCCGACTCCCCCTCTCTTGCGCAGTGGGGCTGGGGCAGAGGGGCGCCGCTCGGGCTGTGTCGGGTCCCAGGGTGGGGGCGTTTGTGCGGGATGCCCAGGGCTCCGTTCCCCGTTGCAGGTGGTGACGTGCGGCCCTCTGGAACCACCAGCCCAGCAGGCCAGCGCCACAAAAACCATCCTGGCCTACGAGACGCTGAAGGGCTCTGGGCACCTCCTGCACATCGGGGTGGAGACGGAGGAGGCTCAAGTGGGGACCTCGCTGAGCGTCTTCTTCCACACGAAGCAGCAGAGCTCCGACATCAAGCAGTTCACCGTCCTGGTGAGCGCCAGGCCGGGACCAGCCTGGGATCCGCTGCGGGATGCGTCCGGCCCCCTGCACAGCCTGGCTGGGCACCCCCGGCATCAGCAGCAGCGTCCAGGGCCCAGCACCCGCGGGGCTGGTGGGGCTGGACAGGCCCCGGGAGCTGGGAAATGCGAGCGCCCCTGTGCGTTGGGAACCGCAACCGTCTGTCTGGGGAGCCCCCTGGGCTGGCGTTTGGCCCCCCTGGGTTTGTCTGTTGCCCCCCCATGGGTCCATCTGTCCCTACATGTCCCCCCTCCTCCCAGGTCTGTCTCTCCCCACATGCCCCCCATGGGTCCGTCTGCCCCCCTCCTATTCCCCATGGGTCTCTCTGTCCCCACATCCCGCACCCCGGCCCCGGGTCTGTCTGTCCCCCCCCATGGGTCTGTCTGTCCCCCCCCTCCATGGGTCCTGGGCTGGCGTTTGGTCCCCCGGGTCTGTCTGCCCCCCCCCCCCCCCCCCCGCCGGGTCTGTCTGTCCTCACACTCTCCCCATGAGTCTGTCCCCACACCCTCTGGGTCCATCTATCCCCACACGCCCCCACCATGGGTCCGTCTGCCTCCCCCCCCGCACTCCCCATGGGTCCTGGGCTGGCGTTCGGCCCCCAGGGTCTGTTTGTCCCCCCCCCCATGGGTCTGTCTCTCCTCCCTCTCTGAGGCTATCTGCCCCACATGCCCGCCATGGGTCCGTCTGCCCCCCTCCTACTCCCCATGGGTCTCTCTGTCCCCACATCCCCCCCGGGTCCGTCTGTCCCCCCCATGGGTCTCTCTGTCCCCACATACTCCCCCCCGGGTCTGTCTGTCCCCCCCCCCACTCTCCATGGGTCCTGGGCTGGCATTCAGCCCCTGGGGTCTGTCTGTCCCCACGTGCCCCCCCATAGGCCCGTCGTGCCCCATACCCGCCCAGCGCTGTCACCGCGCCGCCTGCAGCGCGGAGTGGGCTGCTCCCAGGTGGTGGACGCGGGCACCCACGTGGACGGCTCCCGGGTGGTGCCCGGGCACTGCCCAGCCCTCGGCTCTGCAGGCTCCATGCCGGCGTGTGCCGGGAGCCGGCGGCTCTGGGCTGGGCTCCCACGGGGCTCCTGGCGTCTCACCCGCCTCCCTCCCTCCCCCAGCTGCTGAGCAAAGGCAGGATTGTCCGGGCCTGGACCCAGCCCCGCAGCCCGGGCACCGTCATGACGGCCTGGACCCTGGACGTGGGGCCCGAGCTGCTGCCCTCGTTCCGCATCGTGGCCTATTACTACCTGCCGGGCAGCGAGGAGCTGGTGGCCGACTCGGTGTGGGTGGATGTGGCGGACGGCTGCATGGGCACCGTGAGTCCCTGGGGCGCCGGGCGGGAGGGGGCTGCGGCCAGACGGGCCTTTCCCTGCGTGGCCCCTGGGTTCCGCTCCCTGCGCCCTCCACGTCGGGGCAGCCCTGGCCTGGGGTGGGGAGGGGGCCGGGTGCTCGTCTCACCCCATCTCCTCGTCCCGCCCAGCTGCGCGTCGGCCCCCAGAGCAAGGACGACGAGAGGAAGGTGTTCAAGCCCCAGCGGGAACTCAAACTGGAGGTGATCGGGGACCTCCACGCCATGGTGGGGCTGGTGGCCATGGACAAGGCCCTGTTCGCTCTCAACAAGAAAAACAAACTGACGCAGAAGAAGGTGAGAGAAGGCGCTGACCGTGTCCGGGGGGGGAGGGGAGGCAGCCTGGGAGCCAGGACTCCTGGGTTCTCTCCCCGGCTCTGGGAAGGGACGGGGGGCTGGTGGGTTAGAGCGGGGGGGCTGGGAGCCCGGACTCCTGAGTTCTCTCCCCGGCTCTGGGAGGGGAGGGGAGGGGAGGGGACGGGGGGCTGGTGGGTTAGAGCTGGGGGGGCTGGGAGCCAGGACTCCTGAGTTCTCTCCCCGGCTCTGGGAGGGGAGGGGAGGGGAGGGGACGGGGGGCTGGTGGGTTAGAGCTGGGGGGGCTGGGAGCCAGGACTCCTGAGTTCTCTCCCCGGCTCTGGGAGGGGAGGGGAGGGGAGGGGACGGGGGGCTGGTGGGTTAGAGCTGGGGGGGCTGGGAGCCATGACTTCTGGGTCATGGCAGGGGTCACCTGTCTCTCTGAGAGCCAACGTGCGCTCCTGTCCCCCACCCACCCCCCGGACAGGTCTGGGACACGGTGGAGGGACACGACATCGCCTGCACAGCGGGCAGTGGGCAGAACCTCATGGGGGTGTTCACGGACGCGGGGCTGGACGTGGCCACCAACCTGGGGCTCTCCACCAAAGCAAGGACAGGTAACGCACGGACGGATGGACGGATGGGGCCTCCCACTGGGGGGCAGAGATCCCGGCACGGCCCCGGCCAGCACGTTCCACACAGAACGGAGACGGGGACAGGACAGCTCGGGGCAGGGAACGGGCCAGGGGGCCTGTCCCCTCGGGGGGGGGTGCTGGCTCCGATCCAGCCCCAGGGTGGGGACTGGCTGGCTCAGGGGGGCTGGGAATTGGGCCTTTCCCCTCTAGGCAGCAACCTGGCCTGGGTACGTCCCTTTCCCGGCCTGACGCCCTGTTCACACACACGGGAGGTGGGTACAGCCCCGCTGGCGCGACGCTTCGATCCCAGCAGCCTGGTTCAAACCAAGACTGGAGCGTCCACACGGCCTGTAACTGAACTGGTTTCAATCCTCACCCCACCCCTTTGCAAACCTGGCACCCTTCGGCGCAGCAGCCAGGCTTGGTCTCTGGAGGCGGGGGAGGGGGGGTCTCTGGAGATGCGGGATGGGGGGTCCTCTGGAGGTGGGGGGAGGGGAGTCTCTGGAGATGCGGGATGGGGGGTCTCTGGAGGTGGGGGGAGGGGAGTCTCTGGAGATGCAGGATGGGGGGGGTCCTCTGGAGGTGGGGGGAGGGGAGTCTCTGGAGGTAGGGGGAGGGGAATCCCCCACCCTGCCGTCCTTCACCGCCCCCCCTGGCCTTGCAGATCTGCGCTGCCCCCAGCCGGCTGCCAGGCGCCGGCGCCGGTCCCTGCAGACGCTGCAGAAGAAGCAGCACAAAGGTCAGGAGGGTTTTTTTTGGGGTGGGGAGGTCCCGCTCCATCACGCCAGGCTCCCTCTGCTCCACCCGTGCCCCACCCAGAGCGCCGTGCCCCACGGAGCCACCCCGACCCACACGGAGCCCATCACCCGCCGCAGGCCTCAGGCCGGCCCCCGGCTCTCTGCCCGCCCAGCATGGCGCTGCCCCGCCGGCGCGTGGCCTGGTCCTCACGCCCTGCTCACCCCTGCCCTCCGCAGCCGGATCTGGGTGCTCGCCAGCACCCGGCCTCCCCGGCTCAGCCACGGCCCATGGCCTTCGGTGAGGGGCACCGTGTCCGCGTCTCTCCCCCGGGCCCGGACGCCTGGGTTCCACCCCTGCCTGTGTTGCTTGCCCCAGTGGACCAGTACCAGACGGTCCTGGAGAGACGGTGCTGCGAGGCTGGGATCCAGGAGAACCCCATGGGGCACTCGTGCGAGCAGAGGACGAGCCGCGTGCACCTGGGCCCCCCCTGCGTGGCCGCCTTCCTGGACTGCTGCCGCTACGCCCGGGCGCTGAGCCGCGAGGAGCGCACCAAGCTGCTGCTGGGGAAAAGTAACCGCGGGGGGGCCCAGCCGGGGGGAGGGGGGGCAGGGAGAGCCCAGCCAGGAGGGGAGATGCCCATCGGGGCTGGGGCAGCACCCGCCGGCCAAGAGCCAGCCCAGCCTGCCTAGAGCTTGGTCTGATTTGGGGCAGCACACCGGGGGGGGTGGGGGGCGCTGGCCTGTGGAGGGTGGTTGTTGGGGGAGGGAGCCACCTGAGGTAAGCGCCACCTGGCCAGCGCCTGCACCCCAACCCCCAGCCCAGTGAAAGTGAGCGAGGGTGGGGGAGAGCGAGAGATGGGGGGGGCTGGAGTGAGTGTGGGCAGGGCAGGGGTGTTTGGTTTTGTGCAATTAGAAAGTTTGCAATCCTGGGGGGGGGGCAGCCTGTGGCAGGGGAGGGTTGCTGGGAGGGGCCCGGCCTGTGGGGGGTTCGGGGGGGTCCCTGCCATCCAGCCCCCGCTGACCGACACCCCCCCCCCCAACGCCCTGCAGCCAACGAGGACGAGGAGTGCGAGGACGAGGACTGCGGTGGCGCCGCCGTGGTGAGAAGCTACTTTCCGGAGAGCTGGCTGTGGGAGAAGTTCAACCTGATCGAGGCAGACTCGCGCCAGCCGGGGTGAGGGGGGCTGGGCCTGGGGGGGCCATAACCCGGAGCAGGGAGAACGTGGGGCGTCCGGCACGGCAGGGCACGGTGCAGCTTCCCTGCTGCAGCCCCTGGGTGGGGATTTCTGGGTTCCCGGCTGCCCCCCCGGCCTCCTGTGTCGTGTCAACTCCAGCCCAGGAGTTGCCCCAGGGCCTGGTCCAAAGCCCCCAGCCAGGATCCTGCTGCTGGCGCCAGGCCCCGTGTTCAGTGAATGAGCCTGATTCGAACTCACCTCCCTCCCTGCAGCCTCGCCAAACACCTGGTCACCAAACACCTCCCCGACTCCATCACCACCTGGCACATCCTGGCCGTCAGCCTGAGGAAAGACAAAGGTAACCCAGCTTCTGGGGCTGTGGGTCGGGAGTGAGGGGCACCGGCAGAGTGGGGGGGGGGGAGCCCAGGGCTGGCCTACGAGGGGGCTGTGGGTCAGGAGTGAGGGGCACCGGCAGGGCTGGGGAGGGCAGGGCTGGGCTAGCAGGGGCTGTGGGTCGGGAGTGAGGGGCACTGGCAGGGCTGGGCTAGCAGGGGCTGCGGGTTGGGAGTGAGGGGCACCAGCAGAGCCGGGGGGGGGAGCCCAGGGCTGGCCTATGAGGGGGCTGCGGGTCAGGAATGAGGGGCACTGGCAGGGCTGGGGAGGGCAGGGCTGGGCTAGCAGGGGCTGTGGGTCGGGAGTGAGGGGCACTGGCAGGGCTGGGCTAGCAGGGGGCAGCGGGTCAGGAGTGAGGGGCAACCGGCAGAGCTGGGGAGGGCAGGGCTGGGCTAGCAGGGGCTGTGGGTCGGGAGTGAGGGGCACCGGCAGGGCTGGGGAGGGCAGGGCTGGGCTAGCAGGGGCTGTGGGTCGGGAGTGAGGGGCACTGGCAGGGCTGGGCTAGCAGGGGCTGCGGGTTGGGAGTGAGGGGCACCAGCAGAGCCGGGGGGGGGGAGCCCAGGGCTGGGCTAGCAGGGGCTGCGGGTTGGGAGTGAGGGGCACCAGCAGAGCCGGGGGGGGAGCCCAGGGCTGGCCTATGAGGGGGCTGCGGGTCAGGAATGAGGGGCAACCGGCAGAGCTGGGGAGGGCAGGGCTGGGCTAGCAGGGGCTGTGGGTCGGGAGTGAGGGGCACCGGCAGGGCTGGGGAGGGCAGGGCTGGGCTAGCAGGGGCTGTGGGTCGGGAATGAGGGGCACTGGCAGGGCTGGGCTAGCAGGGGCTGCGGGTTGGGAGTGAGGGGCACCAGCAGAGCCGGGGGGGGGGAGCCCAGGGCTGGGCTAGCAGGGGCTGCGGGTTGGGAGTGAGGGGCACCAGCAGAGCCGGGGGGGGAGCCCAGGGCTGGCCTATGAGGGGGCTGCGGGTCAGGAATGAGGGGCACTGGCAGGGCTGGGCTAAGAGGGGGTTGTGGGTCGGGAGTGAGGGGCGCAGCGATCGCCTCAGTGTCCCGGGGATACGGCGGGCTGACCCCCTGGCCCCCCAGGGCTCTGCGTCTCCGAGCCCTACGAGGTGGTGGTGAAGGTCCCGTTCTTCGTCGATCTGCGGCTGCCCTACTCCGTGGTGCGGAACGAGCAGGTGGAGCTGCGGGCCGTGGTGTACAACTACTACGAGGACGATGAAGAGCTGCAGGTGACCGGGCTCCGAATCCTGGGGGGCCCCGGCGGGGGGGCTCTGAGTGCTGGGGGGCCCCGGCAGGGGGGCTCTGAGTGCTGGGGGGTGGGGGGGCTCTGCGTGCTGAGGGGCCCCAGGGGGGGCTCTGCGTGGTGGGGAGCCCCAGCGGGGGGGCTCTGCGTGCTGGGGGGCCCCGGCGGGGGGGGGCTCTGAGTGCTGGGGGGTGGGGGGGCTCTGCGTGCTGGGGGCCCCGGGCGGGCGCTGTCGCTGCCCGCTGCTGCCCGGCTCAGCGGCGCCGGGTGCCCATACAGGTGCAGGTGGAGTTCCCGTACCAGGAGCAGCTCTGCAGCCCGGCCCGGCAGGGGAAGAGCTTTCGGCAGAGGCTGCGGGTGCCCCGGGGCTCGTCCCGGGCCGTGCGTGTCGTCGTGGTGCCCCTGGAGCTGGGCCCCGTCATGGTGGAGGTTCGGGCCTTGGCCCAGGGCCTGGGCTTCCGCGACATCGTCAGGAGGATGCTCAACGTCCAGGTAATGGCACCGCCCGCCTCCCTCGCTGCCAAGGGGCTGGGGGCAGTGGGGAGTGGGGTCAGGTGGGGGAGCCGGGGGGGCTGGGTGGCTCTGGGGGGTTGGAAGGGGCTGGAGGGAGTGGGGGCTGGGCAGACTCTGCGGAGATCTGGGGTCGGGTGGGGGAGCCGGGGGGGCTCGGTGGAAGGGCCTGGGGGCAGTGGGGGATGGGCGGCTCGTATGGAGTGGGGGGATGGGGGATGGGCAGCTTGGGGGCAGTGGGGGATGGGTGGCTCTGGGGCAGTGGGGGATGAGCGGCTCTGCGGAGGTCAGGGGTCGGGAGGGGGAGCTGGGGGATGGGCGGCTCGGGGGGGGGTTGGAAGGGGCTGGGGGCAGTGGGGGATGGGCAGCTCGGTGGCAGTGGGGGATGGGTGGCTCGGGGGCAGTGGGGGATCGGCGGCTCTGCGGAGGTCTGGGGTCGGGAGGGGGAGCTGGGGGGGCTCGGTGGAAGGGGCTGGGGGCAGTGGGGGATGGGCGGCTCGTATGGAGTGGGGGGATGGGAGATGGGCGGCTCAGGGGCAGTGGGGGATGGGCGGCTCTGGGGGAGTGGGGGATGGGTGGCTCGGGGGCAGTGGGGGATGGGTGGCTCTGCGGAGGTCTGGGGTCGGGAGGGGGAGCTGGGGGATGGGCGGCTCGGGGGGGTTGGAAGGGGCTGGGGGCAGTGGGGGATGGGCGGCTCTGGGAGGAGTGGGGGATGGGGTCGGGATGGAAGGGCTCCCTCCCAAGCCCGTCCCTCAGACTCGTTCTCGGCTCCTCGCGTTGCAGGCAGGGGGTGAAATCCAGCGGCTCTCGCGGAGCATCGTCCTGAACCCCAAAGGTTCGTGCAGGAACTCGCTGCTCGCCCGGCCCCGCAGCCGGACTCTGCAGCGTCCGCCCCAGGCAGGGGCCCGGGGCCCGAGGAGCTCCCCCCTGAGGAGGAGAAATGGCTGGTGCGAGGCGGGGGTCCCTGGTGCAGTCCCCGTTCCCGAGCACGGCCAGAGCTCCGCTCCCCTGGATGCAGCAGGAACAAGCAGCTACAGGGAGTTTCCAAGGCTGCCTTTCCCGCCAGTCCTGTGCCCAGCAGAGCTCTGTCCGTCAGTTTCCTCCCCTCCCACAGCCATGGTCCCACTGCTGCCCTCTGTGC
Source organism: Chrysemys picta bellii (assembly GCF_011386835.1). NCBI lineage: Eukaryota > Metazoa > Chordata > Testudines > Emydidae > Chrysemys > Chrysemys picta. The sequence continues at coordinate 750,397 of NC_088812.1, forward strand.
TGGGTCACAGACACCCTCAGTGCTCGGCCCTGGCACTTTACAGCCAGTGCCCAGGGCAGCCCCTCAGCCCATGCGGCTTAGCTTCTCACGAGCTGTGCTGCCAGGCCTAGCCTTGGGCGGTGGCTCCTTGTTGTCCAGCTCTCACTACATAATGGGATTTAACTGCTCCTTCCATTGAGGCAGAGAGGGGAGCTTAGCACACCCAGGTCTGCGATTGTCCGTAGATCCAAGAGCCGGTAACACCTTCCAGGCAACAGGGATCAGGCGCCTGGCGCGGACTCTCCTGGCCTAGGCTGCCCCGCAACGGGCGTCTCCCTGCCCCACACCCTCCCCTGCGACATTCAGCTCCGCACCCCACAGCAGCCCCCTGGCAGGAGCTTGTTTATAACCAATCTGAGCATCGGAGCCCCACTCCTCCCTCACCCCGAATGCTCCGTCCTCCCCTGGCAGGTCAACTGCAGCAGGAGCTGGTCAGAAGCCAACACCTCGAAAACCTGGTGCCCGACACAGACGCCGAGGTCTTCATTAGCGTGCAAGGTACGTGGGGCGCCAGCCGGGCACGGCTCCGCGGGGGCGCCAGGCAGCAAGTGCGGCTCGGCCTTTGAGCAGCCGCTGGGCCCGTGAACGTCCCCCCAGGGCTACCCGTCCCCGTTTCCCTGCCCTCTGAGCTCCAGCTCCAGGGGCCTCCCTGGCCCCAGCGCAAGTGGTGGGACAGATTCCACTCTCGCCTACGCTGCTGTGAATCACCCTGCTCTGCCCCGAGAAACACGCCCCTCGCAGAGCCAGGGTGTAACGATGCTGGCTTTCGCGGGACACATCGGAGAGTGTCAATTCAGGACAAATTGCTGAGAGCCGGGCAGTTACAGCCTGTCACGTTATTGACATAATCTGGGACCGAATAGAACATGGTTGCAACCAAAGTCCTGTAGCGGCACCAAATCTTGTATAAAGGGGGTCAAATGGGGTGTCTAAGACGAGGTTATGGTTTGCTGGTTAGGATTATGCTGTCTATATGTGTGTATCAATTTTGTAGTTGAAGTTATGAATATTGGCTCTATACTGTCTGTATTTCAAACTTATGCTGTGCTTCTGGGGGATATCCCAGACAAGCTGGTGTTAGCTCTGCCTAGCCTGCTTGGTGGCCCATTAAGGACCATCAGCCATACAATTGACTCATGGAGAGAAGGCAGATACGCCTTGTAACTCAGCAAAGTATGCAGGGACTGGCCCATGTGACTCCAGACTCCATTTTGCTGTAATTTTCCACAGTAAGAACAAAGAGGTGTTCTTACACCCGGAGGAGACTATAAAAGGCTGATGCCTCTTCTCCATCTGATCTTCAATCCTGCTTCTGACCTCTGGAGGGACTTTGCTACAAGCTGAAGCTCTGAACAAAGGACTGAATGACCCAGCCCAGCTGGGGATGTTCCAGAGACTTGATTTGAACCTGCAGTTTATTCCATCATTGCTACAAGCCTGAACCCAGAACTTTGTCATTTCTGTGTGTCATTGATTCCATGTAACCAATTCTAGCTCTCATCCAGATCTTTTTCCTTTTATGAATAAACCTGCCCTCTTTTAAGCAATTTGTCCTGAATTGCACGGTGTCAGGTATCAGAGGGGTAGCCGTGTTCTTCTGGATCTGTAAAATGCAACAAAGAGTCCTGTGGCACCTTATAGACTAACAGATGTATTGGAGCATAAGCTTTCGTGGGTGAATGCCCACTTCGTCAGACGACATGTGTCTGACGAAGTGGATATTCACCCACGAAAGCTTATGCTCCAATACATCTGTTAGTCTTTAAGGTGCCACAGGACACTTGGTTGCTTTGTCCTGAATTGGTGCTCTCAGTTGGGTCCCGCCAGAACCAGCATCGTTACACAGACCAAAGCTGGGGTTTTCTCCCCCTCTAAGGCACCAAACCAGCCAGACAGAGAGGACTTCGGTCTTACCCCACTGGCTAACCACAAGTCACACCAGCAATTCCCTCAGACACTCCAGGTTCCCGGTATCACCACAGGTGCCACTCGTTATGGGGACGAATGGTTATGAAAACCAATACCCCAGTAAAAGAAAAAAGGTTCTCCCGATCCCAAAGGACCAAGCCCCAGACCCAGGTCAATATACAAATCAGATCTTACCCACCAATCACGCTGTTGCCAATCCTATAGAATCTAAAATCTAAAGGTTTATTCATAAAAGGAAAAAGATCGAGATGAGAGCTAGAATTGGTTACACAGAATCAATGACATCCAGTAATGGCCAAGTTCTTGGTTCAGGCTTGTAGCAGCGATAGAATAAACTGCAGGTTCAAATCAAGTCTCTGGAACATCCCCAGCTGGGATGGGTCATTCAGTCCTTTGTTCAGAGCTTCAGTTTGCAGCAAAGTCCCTCCAGAGGTCAGAAGCAGGATTGAAGACAAGATGGAGATGAGGCAGCTGCCATGTGGCCTCTCTTTCTTTGTCCCAAAGAGAATCATCCAGCACATGGCCTGTAAAAACCTCCGAGTCTGTCCCCAGGCAGGTCCCAGCCTTGCTGAGTCACCAGGTGTCTCTGCTTCTCTCAATGGGTCAGTTGTAGCTGACGGTTTGTAATGGGCCATCAAGCAGGCCAGGCAGCGCTGACACCAAACTGTCTGGGGTGTCACCCAGAAGCAGAGCCCAAGTGTGAAATACAGACAGGACAGACAACCCTACAGACAGCATCATCCTAACCAGCAAACCATAACCTCTGTATAGACGCCTCACACGACAACCTTCGTACAATATTTGCTGCAAATATATAACAGTGGTTGCAACAATGATCTATACCGGCGGCGGGCACATTTTTTGGCCCGAGGGCCACATCGGGTTTTGGAAATTGTATGGCGGGCCGGTTAGGGGAGGGGGGCGTGGCATCTGAAGAAGTGAGTTGTGACGAACTGGGACTGTTCTTACTGTGGTGTGGGAATGCTGACAGGGGAGTGTGACTAGGATGGTCTGCATCGGGGGATGGGAGCCGGCCCAAGGGAACATACCTGAGCTTGTAACATGAGAACCCAGGAGGGGGTTGGAGGTCAGATGACTCCGGGGCCCGGGAAACTGAACAAAGGCTGTGGGAGGGGTCGCTGAAGGCAGAGTGCTGGAAGCAGGCTGGAAGGAGGCTGGAGAGATGGCTGGGAGGCAGAGATGGCTCTGACCCCCCAAGGGGGGTGGGCTGGCATGCCCTGGGACCCCAAGCTGGACCTAACTGAGGGGGGCCCTGTTGTCTGTGCCTGCAAGACCTGTCTTGGACTGTGTTCCTGTCATCCAAATAAACCTTCTGCTTTACTGGCTGGCTGAGAGTCATGGTGAATCGCAGGAAGCCGGGGGTGCAGGGCCCTGAGTTCCCCAATACTCCGTGACAACTGGTGGCAGCGGTGGGATCTACTGCACCCCGTGGACGGCGCTTCCTGCAGTAAGTGACTGGGGAGCAGTAAAACGAAGGGGGATTGACGGGGACCAGGCCTGCTGAAGAGTGGGAGAGAGACGGTTATTACCCCTGGGAGTGTGTGACCAGCGAGAAGGACTTTTGCAGTAACAGGGTCCCCCGTGGGATCACAGCGAGTGGTCCCAGGGGCGGAGGAGTCTGCAGCTCGACCCTGGCAGAGAGGTGGTGACCTCGAGAAGGGCTGGCACACTAGGGGGCCCCCTGCGAACTGTGGGGAGCTGTGAGCACACAGGCCGGTGAGTGGCCAGCAGGAAGATGTATGCCAAGCGGCTTAAGAGCGACCTGGTGGAGCTGTGCAAGCAGAGGCGGCTGCGCATTGGGAGGCTCACCAAAGAACAGCTCATCGCCCAGCTGGAGGCGGAAGATCGCGCGAATGAACTGATCCCTGTGTCTCAGGGAAGCAGCCTGGCAAATGCAGCGCAGGCACCAGTGTCTGTCCCAGCTGGGAGTGGTCAGCCGGCTGCTGAGGGCTTCCCGAGACCCCTCCTTCCTATGCCTAAGGGAAGGGTGGGGAGGAGCCCAGCAAATACCGAAGGCGCCGTGACCCCCCCGGCCAGCAGGGGGTCCCCCCGGCGAAGCCCGCCGGCCAGCAGAGGAGCCTCCCGGCGACGTTCGGCATCCGGGGAGCGGAATTGGCTGGAATGGGAGAAAGAGCTAAAACTGAGGGAGCTGGAGGATCGTGAACAGCAGAGACAGCATGAAGAGAGACAGCGTCAGCATGAATGGGAGGAGAAAGAGAGACAGCATCAGCGTGAACGGGAGGAGAATGAGAGACAGCGTCAGCATGAAGAGAGACAGAGACAGGAGAATGAGAGACAAAGACAGCATGAACTGGAACTGGCGAGACTGAGGGGCAGCGAACCCCCGGCTGCGGTGAGTGAGGGGGGACCCAGGACTGCACGGAGCTTTGATAAGTGCATCATGGCCCCATACAAGGAGGGGGAGGACATGGATGACTTCCTGGAGGCCTTTGAGACGGCCTGCGAGCTGCACCGGGTTGATCCCGCGGACAGACTCCGGGTCCTTACCCCCTTACTGGACCCCAAATCCGTGGCATTGTACCGCCAACTGGGAGAGGCAGAGAAAGGGGACTACGAACTATTCAAAAAGGCCCTGCTACGTGAGTTTGGGCTGACTCCTGAGATGTACCGGGGAAGGTTCCGGAGTCAAGATAAAACCCCTGAGATCTCATATCTGCAACTAGCCGTCCGCATGGAAAGATACGCCAGCAAGTGGGCTGGTGGGGCCCAGACGAAGGAGGACCTGATTAAACTGCTGGTACTGGAGCAACTGTATGAGCGGTGCCCATCCGACCTGAGGCTGTGGTTGGTGGACAGAAAGCCAGAGAACCCGCGACACGCCGGGCAGCTGGCTGATGAGTTTGTAAAGAGCCGGTCAGGGGGTGGCAGGGAGGAGCCCCAAAGGAACAGGCCCGCCGTGATGCAGAGAGAGAGTCACCCTGGGACCTCCCAAAGAGGGAATATGGGGAATCCCCTCCCACGGGGAATGCCCAGCGTCAGGGACAACCGACCGGCTCGAGGGGACCCACAGGACATGAGCTGCTATTACTGCGGCCGAAGAGGCCACGTTCGGGCCCAGTGCCCCAAGCTCAAGGACAGACTGAGCAGACCGAACCCGCATAGGGTTAACTTGGTAGAGGCCCAGACGGACGAGGGGCAGGCTTCTCACGCAAGAGGGGCTGGCAGCTTATCAACTGCTCAAGAGAGAGAAGGGCCCCAGGCCAGCTCCTCTAGGGGGCTGGATGCCCCAGACTCAGGGTTTTTGGTTTATACGGTGGGCGCGGGGCTGTCCCTCCGGAGAGAGTACCTTGTTCCCCTGGAGGTGGATGGGAGGAAGGTCAATGGATACTGGGATACGGGCGCAGAGGTGACGCTGGCCCGGCCCGAGGTGGTGGCCCCAGATCAGGTGGTGCCCAACTCCTACCTGACCCTGACGGGGGTGGGCGGAACACCAGTCAAAGTGCCCGTGGCAAGGGTACACCTGAAGTGGGGGGCCAAGGAGGGCCCCAAGGATGTGGGGGTACACCCGTATCTGCCCACTGAGGTATTGATGGGGGGGGACCTGGAGAACTGGCCAAGCAACCCCCAAAAGGCACTGGTTGTGACCCGCAGTCAGAGCCGGCGAGGGGCCCTGCGCCCTGGCCTTGGGGGGGGTGCCTTGCCTGAGGCGCAGGACCCTAACCTGGTGGGGAGGGAACGCCCAGGGACGCGGCTCAGGGAGGCTGCAGCTTCGGACCCAGCGGGCGAGAAAGAGCAGGTGGCCATCCCTGTCCCAGCTGCTGAGTTCCAGGCCGAGTTACAGAGAGACCCCTCCTTGCGGAAGATAAGGGACCTGGCCGACCTCAATGCGGTACAGACCATGGAACGAGGTGGCCGGAAAAGGTTCCTGTGGGAGAAGGGGTTCCTGTACCGAGAATGGGCTCCCCCAGGGAAAATGGAGTCAGGGGGGATCAGGAGGCAGCTGGTGGTACCCCAGAAGTATCGCCGCCAGCTGCTGTGCCGGGCCCATGACATTCCCCTCTCAGGGCACCAGGGAACCTGGCGTACCCAGCAGAGGCTGCTACGGAGCTTTTACTGGCCTGGGGTCTTTGTTACTGTCCGACAGTACTGCGGATCCTGTGACCCCTGTCAGAGGGGGAGGAAGGCCTGGGACAAGGGGAAAAGAGCTTTAGGACCCTTGCCCAGCATAAAGGATCCTTTCCAGAGGGTGGCCAAGGTTAAAAGGGCGTCTCTAAACCAAGAGAGCCCAAAGCACAGACCTCCAGACTGGAGCGCTGGGAGAAGACCACAGCCCAGTTGGAACCCCAGAGGTATGGGGGTGGGAAAAGGGCACAGGCCGCATAAACCTTCCCACATGCGAACTGCGAGTGCCATCAAGCACCCCCGACCTAAGGGGGGGCGTGGAACAGAAGGGGCCTGGTGTAATTCTCACCAAGGAACTGGAGGGATGCGGGGGCATCCATGGGAACGGGGGTAGGTTCGAACTTCCCCGGGTCACTGGCTAAAGTGACCCTGCTCAGTTCGGTCTCGAAGGGGGGAGAGATGTGACGAACTGGGACTGTTCTTGCTGGGGTGTGTGAATGCTGACAGGGGAGTGTGACTAGGATGGTCTGCATCGGGGGATGGGAGCCGGCCCAAGGGAACATACCTGAGCTTGTAACATGAGAACCCAGGAGGGGGTTGGAGGTCAGATGACTCCGGGGCCCGGGAAACTGAACAAAGGCTGTGGGAGGGGTCGCTGAAGGCAGAGTGCTGGAAGCAGGCTGGAAGGAGGCTGGAGAGATGGCTGGGAGGCAGAGATGGCTCTGACCCCCCAAGGGGGGTGGGCTGGCATGCCCTGGGACCCCAAGCTGGACCTAACTGAGGGGGGCCCTGTTGTCTGTGCCTGCAAGACCTGTCTTGGACTGTGTTCCTGTCATCCAAATAAACCTTCTGCTTTACTGGCTGGCTGAGAGTCATGGTGAATCGCAGGAAGCCGGGGGTGCAGGGCCCTGAGTTCCCCAATACTCCGTGACATGAGTGTTTTACCCATGAAAGCTTATGTCCAAGTAAATCTGTTAGTCTTTAAGGTGCCACCGGACTCCTCGTTGTTTTTGTGGATACAGACTAACACGGCTCCACCCAGATACTTGTCACCATGCAGTGCTCTAACCACTAGCCCCCACTCCCTTCCCAGAGCCGGAGTACAGTGCAGCTGTCCCGCTTCTCAGCAGCACGCGTGGCGCGGCCAGGCCGCCCGCAGCCAGCTGGGGCTGGGGGAAGGGACAAGCTGGGGCATGAGTGGGCATCTCCTCTCCCTCGGCAGGGGACCTGCTCGGCGAGACGCTGGTGGGGGGGCTGCAGAGCTCCACGCTGCAGAAGCTGATCAAGCTGCCGTACGGGTGCGTGGAGCAGAACATCTTCAGCGTCACCCCGAACATCATCCTCACCCACTACCTGGACACCACCAAGCAGTGGGACCAGATCGGGGTGGAGCTCCGGGATCAGTCCATCCAGAACATCATCCACGGTGAGTGGGGCCAGCCAGGTCAGAGGGTGGGAGGGAGGTTTTGCAATGTGTGACGATGCTACACTCTGCCCAGCAGGGGGTGCTCTCCACCCTGCCCCTGCCCAGTCCCCCTGAATCTGAGCCTGGGGGGGGGGGTGCATGCAGCCCTCACCCGCCCCCTGCCCTGGGACTCCGACGGCCCAGCCCCGACTGCGTGTCTGTTTGGGCTCTCCTGCAGGCTACACCCGCCAGCGGCGTTACAGAGAGCATGATGGTTCCTACAAGCCCTATCAGGGAAGCACCGGCAGCACCTGGTATGGCACCTTCCTTGTGGGGGGTGGCGGGGCTGGGGATGGTGAGCTGGCCACAGCGTGCAATGCTGACCTCCCCTGGCGGGGCGTAGAGCTGCTTGCGCTGCGTGTCATACACCCTATACAGCTCACAGCGAGTGGGGATTCTCCGTTCACTCCAGTGTCCTGGGCAGGGGCAGCGGGAGCTGGGGTCTGTGCTGGTGTGGGGGAAGGCCTGGCTGTGCTGCTGCGAAGGGGGCAGGGTCCCGTCCACACAGAGCCCTGCAAGGGGGCAGTGCCACCGCCTGGCTCAGCTCCCCGCAGTGATGTGTTTGCAGCAGCTCCCTCGGGCACGGTGCTGCCTCTGCTGGGTCTGGCCACAGCTCTCCCGTGGCCTGGGAGCTCCCCTCCCCTCCAGCCCTACAGATTCATGCTCCCCCCCGCCCCCGGCAGGCTGACCGCCTACATCCTCAAGGTGTTTGCCATGGCCTTGCCACTGGGCACCCACATCGACTCCAGCGAGCTGTGTGCCAGCGCCCGGTGGCTGATCGGCCAGAGGCAGGAACCGTCTGGGCGTTTCCGCGAGGAGGCTGCAATTTATACACCCGCGATGCAGGTACCGGTCGCTCCATTGGCCAGACGGGAGGCCGGGCAGGAAACACAGGCCCAACAGATGGTGCGATGGGCTACGTTGTCCTGGCAAAGCTCCGTCCCTCGCCCGCGGTCACACCAGGGAGCCAGTGACAGCTCAGGGATCAGCACCCGGAGCCCCCCTCCTGCTGCTGCATGCGCTGGCTGGGCATGACGGCGCGGGCGCAGGGCCCCGGGAGGTGTTGGTTGGATCAGAGAACGACTGATCCAGCTAGTGGAGTTGCCTCCCCCAGGGGTACTTCTGGGTATAAATTCCTCCTCGGGGAGATGAGGGAGTGAGTCCGGGACTGCGGAGCAGCGCATTAACTGGATTTGTCTGCTAAGATGATCTGCAGCAAACAGAGCCAACATTGCTCGTGTCATCCTTAGGCTTCAGAGTCAACAACCCATTGGGGCAAGCGGGGCAGTTCGCCCTACACCCCCGCAGCCCTTCCAGTGGCGTAGCCAGCTTTTAAGAGGAGGGGGAGCAAACCTAAAAAAGGCACCCCCCCTTGGCTCCTCCTCTGGCCACGCCCCCTGGCTCCCCCAGCCACGCCCCCTTGGCTCCTCCTCTGGCTGCACCGCTGACCGCCCCTCCCCCCGCTGCTCCGGCCACCATGCTGCGCCCCCCCTCGCTCCTCCAGCCATGGCTGTGGGGCCGGGCCGCATGCTGCAGCCCCCTGCTCCTCCGGCTGCGCTGTGGGCGGCCAGCCTGTGCCCCCCCTCGCTCCTCCCGCCGGCAGCCACCTTTGGAAAGGTGCCGCTTTTGGGAAAAGGGGTGAGGGGAAGCGGCTGCTTCCCCTGCACCCCGCTAGCTACGCTACGAGCCCTTGTCTCAGGCTCTCTGCACGCTCTCACCCCTGGGAGGGCTCAGGGACACCCTTTTACCGAGTGCTCTGGGCACGTGGCCCCCTGGCAGCTGGCTACGCAGGGCGCACGGGTAGGGTCCTTTGGCGCCGTTCCTCCCTGCCCAGCTGCTGCTCGGGTCTGCCCCCGCCCTGGGCAGGGCCCAGTGATCGGGGGTCCGGGCGGGGGAAGGGAGCCAGGTGCCCGCACGGCTCCCATACAGCTCGCCCATCCCCTTCTGCTCTTCTTTCACAGGGCGGGTACCAAGGCTCCAACGCCGACGCCTCCCTCACAGCCTTCGTCCTCGTGGCGCTGAAGGAGGCCGAGTCCATCTGCAGTAACCATGTGAAGGTAGGACAGTGACGGCTGCCCCACGACCTGTCCCGGGGGCCCAGCGCGGCCCCCTCGGCGGCAGCTGCACCGGCGGGGCCTCTGCAAAGCGAGCCCAGATGCCAGGTGAACGCTGCTGCCTTCGGTGGGACACCTCTGAGAGTGTCAATTCAGGACATATTGCTCATAGCGGGGCAGTTACAGCCCCAGGCTGGGGTCCTTTGCACACCCAGGCACCAAACCACAGAGGACTTCGGTCTCACCCCACTGGCAAACCACAAGTCACACCAGCAATTCCCTCAGACACTCCAGTTTCCCAGTATCACCACCAGCACCGCTTCTTATGGGGATGAATGGTTATGAAAACCAATACCCCAGTAAAAGGAAAAAGGTTCTCTCGATCCCAAAGGACCAAGCCCCAGACCCAGGTCAATATACAAATCAGATCTTACCCACCAATCACGCTGTTGCCAATCCTTTAGAATCTAAACTCTAAAGGTTTATCGACTCTTCCAGGTGGTAGGACACCTCTTTGTCCTTACTGTGGAAAATTACAGCAAGATGGAGTTTGGAGTCACATGGGCCAGTCACATGTCCAGGCATGACTCAGTGCTTTACAGGTGGCAGCCATTGCTCACATGCTACCTCAGGGGTCCTCAAACTGGGGATCGGGACCCCTTAGGGGGTCGCAAGGTCATTACATGGAGGTCGTGAGCTGTCAACCTCCATCCTAAGCCCAGGGCCGGCTCCAGGCACCAGCTTGTCAAGCAGGTGCTTGGAGCGGCCGCTCGGGAGAGGGGCGGCAGGTCCAGCTATTCGGCGGCAATTCGGCGGACGGTCCCTCACTCCGCCTCGGAGCGAAGGATCTCCCGCCGAATTGCCGGCGCAGATCACGATCGCGGGTTTTTTTGGCTGCTTGGGGCGGCCAAAACCCTGGACCCGGCCCTGCCTAAACCCGCTTTGCCTCCAGCATTTATAATGGTGTTAAATATATGAAAGAGTGTGTTTAATTTATCAGAGGGGTCGCACTCAGAGGCTGGCTGCGTGAAAGGGGTCACCAGGACAGAAGTTTGAGACCCACTGGGCTACCTTGAACAGCATGTGGATTGGAGCCTCCCAAAGTCTATTGTCAGTTAAGTGTTTCTGGATTGGGCACTTAACTTGCAAACTCCTTTCTCCAGAAGAACAGGAGTCCTTGTGGCACCTTGAAGTGGGTTTTAGCCCAGGAAAGCTTCTGTTAGTCTCTCAGGTGCCACCGGACTCCTGTTCTGTTTGCGGATACAGACTAACACGGCTGCTCCTCTGAAACCTGTCTCACGAAGCCGACCACATGCTTCACTGAGGCTACTTAGAATCAAAGCACATTGAGATACAAGTACAGAGCCAATATTCCTAACTTCAACTGCACAAATGACACACACACAGAGACAGCATCATCCTAACCAGCAAACCAGAACCTCCGTATAGACGCCTCACACGACAGCCTTGGTACAGTATTTGCTGCAAATATAGAACAGTGGTTGCAACAATGATCTCCACGGGTTATATTAATAATGTCACACCCTGTGATGGGCTTCCGAGAGTCCCCGAACCAGCGGGCACTGCAGGACCGGCCCAGCCCGTTGCGATCTTGGCGCCAGAGGCCAGTGTTCCCGTGGGCGTCCCACAAGCTCGTCTCTGGGACGGGCCCAGCCCCTGGGGGAAACGTGGGGGGAAGGTGCCCAGCTGGTCCCTGTTCTGCGGCACCTTTCGGGGGCACTGAATCCCACAGGTCCCTCCCACTCCCGACCGCAGTCCGTTTCTCCTTCTGTCCCGGCGACAGGAGCTGCCCAACGGCCTGCGGAAAGCCCAGGGCTACCTGGAGAGCCGTCTCCGGAGCCTGCAGAACCCCTACAGCGTGGCCATCAGCTCCTATGCCCTGGCCCTGGTGAACAGCCCCCTGGCCAACGCTGTCCTGGACAACTTCGCTGCCCGCAGTGAGTGCAGAGACGGGGCGGGGGCTGGGACTGGCGCTCGGCACCGCCTGGGGCAGGGGCAGGCTGGGGAAATGAGGCAGAGAGGAGGGGGCTGTGCCCAACGCTGGGAGCGGGGGGCACATGTGACTGTGTGCGTGCTGTGTGCGTGCAAGAGCAAGTGACTCTGCACTGTGTGTGCATGAGGTGGGCTCTGCCCGTGTGCGATGCGTGTGCATGCGTGTGCGATGCGTGTGCTCTGTGTCCCATTGCTCCCCTGCTGACGGTAGCGCCGCTTTCCGCAGACGGGACACACTGGCCCGTGGACCAGCACACGGACCGCTCTCTGTACACCATCGAAGCCACGGCCTACGGCCTCCTGCAGAAGTTGACCCTCGGGCGCTTTGAGGAGACCCACCCCATCGTGCGGTGGCTGGTCGAGAGTAGGGGGTTCGGCGGGGGCTATGAGAGCACCCAGGTAAGAGCTGGCGCGGGCCGGGGGGCCCTGAGTGCCAGGAGGCGGGATCATGCCTGGGCCTGAGCATGGCCAGCCCTCCCTCCTGCGGCTTCGGAGGCTTGGTTCCCAGCTGGTGGCCGGTCAGTGCCCCCTACCGGGATCTGGGCCTTCGCTTGCTCACGGCACACAGAGCCGCTGGATGAAAACATGGATCCGCCTGCTGGGAGGCTGCCATGTGCCACGGCTTTAGTGCCCGAGAAGACGTGGGAACCCAAACCAGAGAGAGACAAAACAGGCTGCTCCCTGCTGCAGGGAGGCCCGACTGCCCCAGGCTGGCTGGCTGCCGTCTGACGGCTTCCACGACCCCCCACCCTGCAAGTGAACACGCCACTCCGTGCACCGCAAGCCTGCATGCCACGGCCCTAGCAGTCCCTGGGGGAGTGGGGTGGGGACGTGCTGGCCGGGGGGGGCGGAGATCCCAGGCAGGCCCTGCTCGCACTGCCCCTTGGGGTGGCAACGGGAGGGAGCCGGTCCCAGCGCACCCAACCAGCAGCAAACTGGCACGGTGGGAGCAGGACCCACTCCTCCTGCCCTGCCTGGGGGCGCTCGCAGGGCGGCCCTGCCCACCGGACTGGCTTTGGACAGCTGCCCGTCGCGGCCGGTGCCTCCCCTCATACAGGGGTCGAGCACGTGCTCCGGAGCTTTGCCGAACTGATGCCTCAAATACCCTCATCTGGGCAGGACCTTTCCCAGCGCCCCCCCCCCTCCACTGCCCGGCCCCTGCTGCCAGCCTCTGCCTCCTCCCCAGACCACCGTGATCGGCATGCAGGCCCTGGCGCAGTACCGGGTCGCCGTCCCCCCCGAGAAGGTCGTCGACCTGAAGGTGCAGGTCAGCGTGCCCACGCGCAACCTGGCCGAGCTCTGGACCATCGACAACAGCAACGCCTACCTGCAGCGCTCCAACTCCAAAAAGGTCAGCCCTGCCCTCAGGTCCCGCCCTCTGCCCTCGGGCCCCGCCCCTGACATGCAGCCCCGCCCCCTCCCCTGGGGTCCTGCCCCCTGCCCTTGGGTCCCGCCCCCTGCCTGCAGGCCCTGCGCCTGGCACGCAGCTCTTCCTTCGGGACCCATCCCCTCAGCACATAGCCACCCCCCCACCCTCAGGCCCAGCCCTATGGAACACAGCTGCCACCCCCCACTCTTGGGCCCCACCCCCTGGCATGCAGCCACCCCCCTGGGGACACCTGGCGTGCAGGGCAGAGCTCCCACGCGGGACCCTGTGCCCCATGGCCAGGGTAGGGCGGCTGCTGGCTCTGGGGTGCTGCACAGCCCGGCACCTCCTCAGCATCTCTCACCCTTTCCCCTGCAGTTCTACGCCCAGGAAGCTTTGAACATCACCGCCCGCGGGACGGGCACCGGCACGGTGACAGTGAGTGATGCCTGGGCCCGGGTGATCGCCCACAGCCTGACCCGGCCCTGCACCTCCTGGGGAACATGGGCACCGGCTTGGGCCCATCACTGGGCTAGACTAGAGAGGAGCAGGGGCCAGGACTCCTGGGTTCTCTCCCCAGCTCCAAGAGGGGAGTGGGGTCTATTGGCTAGAGCGGGGGGGAGGGGTGCTGGGAGCCAGGACTCCTGGGTTCTCTCCCCATCTCCGGGAGAGGAGTGGGGGTCTAGAGGTTAGAGCGGGTGGGGGAGGGGACTGGGAGCCAGGACTCCTGGGATCTCTCCCCAGCTCTGGGAGGGGAGCGGGGGTTAGTGGGTAGAGCGGGGGGGGGGGAGCAGGAGCCAGGACTCCTGGGTTCTCTCCCAGGCTCTGGGAGGGGAGTGGGGGTTAGTGGTTAGAGTGGGGGGGAGCGGGGGCCAGGACTCCTGGGTTCTGTCCCCAGCTCTGGGAAGGGAGTGGGGTCTAGAGGTTAGAGCGGGTGGGGGAGGGGACTGGGAGCCAGGACTCCTGGGTTCTCTCCCAGGCTCTGGGAGGGGAGTGGGGGTTAGTGGTTAGAGCAGCGGGGGCTGGGTGCCAGGAGGGCTCCTGGGTTCTGCTCCTGATGCCGGCCCCGCCTCGCTGTGCCCATGGCAGGGCGGGGGGGAGGGGAGGGGTGTGCCTTGCCCACGGGCCGGCTGCGGGGTGTGACCCACTCACGCTCTCGGCTTCCTTCCCAGCTCCTGACCCTGTACCACACGCTGCCGCCAGCCCGCGAACGCGAGTGCCAGGCCTTCTGGCTGGCGGTGACCGTGGAGGACGTCCCCGAAGGTACGGCGGGGCGGTCGTCTGCTCCCCTGGGAGCCGGCCCAGCCTCCCCAGTCCATGTCCCCGGGCCCCGGCTGACAGAAACGGGGCCCCTCCGCCTAATGGGAGGAGACGCCCCCGGGGCCCAGCCCCATAGCTGGGTCCTGCCCTAACCCTGCTCTTTGGGTTCGTAGACATGAAGAAGCACGAATACATCAACACCTTCCGGCTCCGGCTCCAGGCCAGGTAACGCCCCGGCCCTGGCGAGGGCAGAACCCGGGCACCAGGCTGAGTCCTGTAATGGCTGCATCAGGGGGCTTGTTCCAGCACTTACGGGCCGGCGCCTTCGCGCCTCCCACTGCCTAGCAGGGCTGGGAATCAGCCGCCCCCCGCGCAGACTCTGCCCCCGCTGTGGGTCCAGCCCCCCAGCCCTACCCCTCCCCTGTGCCCCATGGGCCCTGCCCCCTGCCTGCCCCCTGCTTGTTCCCTGTGCCCCACAGGGCCCTGCCCTGACAGCCCTGCCCCTCCCCTGTGCCCCATGGGCCCTGCCCCCTGCCTGCCCCTGCTTGTTCCCTGTGCCCCACAGGGCCCTGCCCTGACAGCTCTGCCCCTTCCCTACGCCCCATGCCCCTGCCCCTGCCCGCACCCGCGAGCTGAAGGCAGCGTTCTGGTCCCTAGGTCCCTGGGGCAGCGGGACGCCACAATGACCATCATCGACGTCTCCCTGCTGACGGGCTTCGAGCCCGACCTGGGCGATCTCAAGCAGGTGACTGGGAGTAACGGGCCGGCCGAGGCTCCAGGCCCCAGGGCGAGAGGGCTACTGGTCCCGGGCCTGAGGCTCTGTGGGGCTGCCATGGGGCTCAGCCAGGCTAGACCCACCCATGGGGAGCCAGCGTGCGGCTGCCACCTCTGCCCCTCGCCGGCCCCACGTGTGGCTGTTAGCCCCGAGGGTCAGAGCCCAGGTCCCTGCAGCGCCCACCCCACGGCTCTGCAAGGGAGGGAGTGGAGACAGGGGCACCCCACGGAACGGACCCGCTGCCGGGCTCCTGCGAGCTGGGGGCAGCTTGGGGGGTGCTGCTGGCTGGAGGGGGCAGGGCAGCCCCAGAGCCCCAGCTCAGCGGTGTCTGCCTGGCCCCACAGCTCACTAACACCGTGGAACAGTACATCTTCCTCTTCGAGAGCAAGGCCAGCACCAGCAACAACTCCGTGGTCCTCTACTTCAACCAGGTGAGGGGCCCAGCCCGGCCGCCCGCCTGCCCCTGCCCCTCCGCCCCCAGGGACCCTGCCCCTCCCGCCACGGACTCTGTCCCTCCCCCCCTGCGCCGGACCCTGCCCCTCCCCCCCTGCGCCGGACCCTGCCCCTGCCCCTCCGCCCCCAGGGACCCTGCCCCTCCTGCCACGGACTCTGTCCCTCCCCCCTGCGCCGGACCCTGCCCCTTCCCCCCGGACCCTGGCCCTCCCCCCCCGTGTCGGACCCTGCCCCTGCCGCATGCACAGGACCCTGCCCCTCCGCCCCCAGGGGCCCTGCCCCTCCCGCCACGGACTCTGCCCCTCCCCCCCTGCGCCGGACCCTGCCCCTGCCCCTCCGCCCCCGGGGACCCTGCCCCTCCCGCCACGGACTCTGCCCCTCCCCCCCTGCGCCGGACCCTGCCCCTGCCCCTCCGCCCCCAGGGACCCTGCCCCTCCCGCCACGGACTGTGTCCCTCCCCCCCTGCGCCGGACCCTGCCCCTCCCCCCCTGCACCAGACCCTGCCCCTGCCCCTCCCCCCCTGCACCAGACCCTGCCCCTTCCCCCCGCGCCAGACCCGGACCCTGCCCCTTCCCCCCGGACCCTGGCCCTCCCCCCCGGGACCCTACCCCTCCCTCCCCGTGTCGGACCCTGACCCTGCCGCATGCACAGGACCCTGCCCCTCCGCCCCCAGGGGCCCTGCCCCTCCCGCCACGGACTCTGCCCCTCCCCCCCTGCGCCGGACCCTGCCCCTGCCCCTCCGCCCCCAGGGACCCTGCCCCTCCCGCCACGGACTCTGCCCCTCCCCCCCTGCGCCGGACCCTGCCCCTGCCCCTCCGCCCCCAGGGACCCTGCCCCTCCCGCCACGGACTGTGTCCCTCCCCCCTTGCGCCGGACCCTGCCCCTCCCCCCCTGCACCAGACCCTGCCCCTTCCCCCCGCGCCAGACCCGGACCCTGCCCCTTCCCCCCGGACCCTGGCCCTCCCCCCCGGGACCCTGCCCCTCCCTCCCCGTGTCGGACCCTGACCCTGCCGCATGCACAGGACCCTGCCCCTCCGCCCCCAGGGACCCTGCCCCTCCCGCCACGGACTCTGTCCCTCCCCCCCTGCGCCGGACCCTGCCCCTCCGCCCCCAGAAAGCCTGCCCCTTCCCCCCGGACTCTGCCCCTCCCCCCCTGTGCTGGACCCTGCTCCTCCCTCCCTGTGTCGGACTCTACCCCTCCCCCCTGCAAGGGAACCTGCCCCTTCCTCCCCCCAACGTGGGACCCACCCTTGCGGGACCATGCCCCTCCCCCCTGCATGGGACCCTACTCCTCCTTCCCTGTGTCGGACCCTGTTCTCCCCCCCGCCCCCATGGAACCGTGCCCCTCCTCCCTCACTGCGGGACCCCTACCCCACAAATGTGCTGCCCCCTGAGATGCTCCAACCAAGGCCTCTCACTGTGCACCCCGGGGGCTCTGGGGACCCTGCGGGCTGTACTGGGGGGGTGTCGGACCCCCAGCCTGACAGAGAACGGGGTTCCCATGAGGTGTCTGGCAGTCCAGGGGGGCAGACGGGAGGATACGGCGTGGCCTGCCCAGGGCGTGGCTGCCAGGGGGCGCAGCGGAGACCCGGGGCCGTTCACCCCATGCCAGTAGCACCCGCGCTGACCTCGGAGACGCACGGGAGGGGCCCTGTTGCGCCACCCCACCCTGTGGTCAGAGAGCGGGAGCCAATGCCAGGATCGGGGCCGCCACCTGGCCCCCTGGGCGAGCGCCCGGTGTTTCCTGCTGGCCTCTTCCGGGGGCCGGGCCCAGCCCCACACGCAGGGCTCAGGCCAGCGTTGCCTGGAGCAGGGGGCCCCGCAGCTGCCCCGAGGTTGGCCCCTGGCTATGTCCTGCCCACGCCGCAGCCCCGCTGGGCCCATGGGCTCTCCCCGGCACTGATCCTCGGAGCAGGGGAGGGGGTTCTCCGCGTGCTGGGCACCGAGGTACAGACAGAGCGGGTCTGGCTGGGCGCTGGGGGGTTCAGAGCCAAAGGGGGCCTGGATCTGTCTGTGGGGGGCACATGCAGAGTTCTGTCAGTGACACCGCCCCACGCTGGAGCGTCCCGGGCTGCAGCCAGCATGGGGCACACGGGGGCAGGTTATCCCCCAGTGGCTGCTGCTGGGTGCCCTGGGGCCAGCCGGGAGGCCAGGCTGGATGGGCCCAAGGCTGAGCCGTCCGGTCTGTTCCTGGGCACTGCAGATTTCCAATCAGATGGACACGGAAGTCGGGTTCCGGATTCACCAGCGTCTGGAGCTGGGGATGCTGCAGCCGGCCGTGGTCACCATCTATGAGTATTACGAGCCTGGTGAGCGTCTCCTTGGGGCTCCAGGCAGGGGCACCGCGGGCACCGGCCCTGCCTCGCGGGCGGGGGGGGGGGGGGCAGCGTGCGGACCACCGCCACTCGGAGGCCAGGTGCTGCTGCGTTGGTGCCCCGTGGAGGGTGCCGGTGGGAAGCTCCGGGGGGAGGGAGGGGACATGGGCTCAGGGCCGGTAGCTGGCCTAGGAATCTGCCCCTGCAATCACGCCGGGGGCTCCAGGGCGGCTTTGCAAACCTGCTCCTCGTTCAGGTGCCCGGCGGGCCGAATCCGGCCCCGAGCGCGCGAGGTCTGAGATTGACGGGCCGGATTGGCCGTGACACCCAGGCTGCGCCTCCCCGAGGATCCCCTCCCTGCTCACCCAGGCTGGCGTTAGGGTCGGGGGGTCTCTGGCTGCTCCCTGCTCAGGGGGAGCCCAAGGGGGCAGTGCGTGGGTCAGAGCAGTGGGCGAGGGGCGCAGAGGCTGGGCGGATGGGGGGCCCGTGGCTGCAGGGGGGGGCTAGGGGAGGAGGGGCCGCAGGGTGGGGCGGGGGTCTGGCTCCAGGCCGGAGCGAGAGAGAGAATGGAGTCAATCTCCTCTCCCCAGGCCTCAGCCAGCCCGGAGAGCTGAGGGGCCGGTGCGGCACGCGGGGGGGGAGGGCGCTCGGTGGGTGTCAGGGCAGAACACGGCCTCTGGGTCTCTTCCCCTCACAGCCCGGCGATGCAGCCGCTTCTACAACATGCGGAACGAGAGCGGGCTGCTGCGGAAGATCTGCCAGGAGGAGGTCTGCAAATGCGCCGAAGGTAAAGCCATGCCCGCGCCCGGCTCCGTGGCGTCGCCTGCTCCTCTCGCTGCCCGGCCCAGGGGCGACCCGCTCCTCACGACACAGCCACCCTGGGAAGGGGACGCTAGGGACGGGCCACAGCGACCGGCTCAGCATGACAGTCACCCGCCAGCGAGCGCTGGCCTGGCCACTTCCCCGCGGTTACCCGCTGCCCGGGCCCCGTGGCTCGTTACCCGCTGCCAGGCCCTGTGCCGGGCTCGTTACCCGCTGCCGGGTCCTGTATCGGGCTCGTTACCCGCTGCCGGGCCCTGTGCCGGGTTCGTTACCCGCTGCCCGGGCCCCGTGGCTCATTACCCGCTGCCGGGCCCTGTATCCGTCTCGTTACCCACTGCCAGGCCCTGTGCCGGGCTCATTACCCGCTGCCCAGGCCCCGTGCATGGCAGAGAATTCCCTGGGGCTAACGCTCGCTCGTAACTAGGCCCTCGTCAGAGCAGTGCCTGGAAACGCACCGGCTCAGCCGCACACTGCGCCCAGGTCCCTACGGTGTCTGTTGGGCTTCACACCAAGCCCATGAGCCCCCGTGGGACCTGGGACGCTCCAACCATGTTCCTGTGAGCTACCGGCCAGGCCGGGACCTCCCCAGACATGCAGCCCGGCCAGCCTGTGCCTCTGACCTCTCCACTTTCCTTGCACTCAGACAATTGCCTTCAGATGACCGCTCCCCGCGGCCAGAGTGAGGACTATCTCTACGAAAAGGCCTGCGAGACGGGCGTGGACTACGGTGAGCCCCGGGGCGGCTCTGTGGGGAAGACAGGAGGGCTCGCCAGGGGGCTGGGAGCGCTCAGCGCTGCTCTGGCACCACTGAGGGCATTACCCGGCGGCACGTTTCCCAGGTGTCACGGACTCCCGGGACTCGGGCTCGCACCCGGTCCTGTGCGGTCCCTGGGGGGAACCCCCTTCGGTGCGACAGCCCTTCTCGGGGGTCAAACAACTCCATCTCCTGGAGCCGCACCTCTCAGAGCCTTAGCACGTCTGTCTCTCGCCGTGGGCCCCCTCAGGGAGTCCCCTGTGTCGCGGAGTGTGGGGGACTCAGGGCCCTGTACCCCCGGCTTCCTGCGATTCACCGTGACTCTCAGCCAGCCAGTAAAGCGGAAGGTTTATTGAACAACAGGAACACAGTCTACAGCAGAGCTCGTAGATACAACCAGGACCCCCAATCAAGTCCTCTTGGAGGAGCGCAGGGAGCTTAGACCCCAGCTTGGGGTTCCCTGCGTTGCACCACCCAGCCCAAAACTCTCCAGCAGCTCTCTCCCTCCTCCCCTCTGCTCCTCCTCTCCTTTGTGGTGTCACCTCTCGCACCCCCGCTCCTGGCTCAGGTTACAGATCAGGTACCTCAATGTAACTCCCAGGCTCCATTCCCAGGTCAAACCCGCCCTGCTCCCTGCTCCGTCACACCCTGCTCTGGACCCCCGGGACCTCCACCCCCCAAAGGGGACGATGCCCCCGCCCCCGCCCTGTTCTCTAGACCGGAGTGACTCTCAGCCAGCGTCACACAGGAAGGTTTATTGAGAGTTGAACACAGCACAGGAAACTCTCAGGGCCTCAGGCCTGGCCTCCCTCAGCCCAGCACATCTCAGTCCCTCTGCATCCAGGTGGGCTCTGCCTGCTCCCCCTCTCCAGCCCTGAGCCCCCCTGCTCCCAGCTGGGCATCTGAGATCCCCGGCCCCAGGCCCCACCTCTGTCCATTGTCTTCTCTCTTACCTGCCTGGGCCTCCTCTCATCCGTCCTTTGTTCCCCTCTGGCTGGAACCGGCTGGGACTCCCAAGCTGGGGTGGGCCTCCTAGTGACCAGGTCACTGCTCGCTAGCGTCCCCCATCTCCAGGCAGCTGTCCGGGGTCCCACTCCTTCTCCCACCCCCTCGTTACACACGCAGCTCACAGGGAAACTGAGGCACACCCAGTGTTCATGCAAAACTCTTAGAAAATCCCCCAGTTCGTCACACCTGACCAGGCGCCGGCCAATGCCGTCGAAAGGCAGCAATCCCGAACCAGCCAGTGGCATGCTGTGCCGTTAGCCTGTGGAACTCACTGCCACAGGATGGGATGGGGCCAAGGGCTCAGCGAGGGGCACAGGGTGACCAGGGGTTCAGTGGAGAGCAGGAGCAGGCAGGGCTAGTAGAGTTACTGCAAACAGAGCTTGGGAGGGGGAGAAAACCTCCTGCTTCCAGCTTAAACCAACCTCTGACTCCTTGGGGTCAGGACGAGACCTTCCTGGAGGCAGCTCGTCCTCCTGCCCTGGGAGTGCCATGCCCCTTCCTGGCGCAGCTGGTGCTGGGCCCGGGACACCAGGCTGGATGGGGCTCGGGTCAGAACCCATCTGCTGGCTCCCAGCCCTTGCGGTCTCCAACATCCCCCCCCACACCTTCCTTCGGCCCCCTCGTAGCCCGGCTGAACATCCCCCCTGTGCCAGGCCCAGCTGGGGCGAGGCGCCTCCCAGGGCCCCTGCTCCTTCCCCGCTCAGCCCTGCGCCACCTGAATCCGCCCCTCCCCGCGGCAGGGCGGGAGGCGGGGCCGGGGCCAGGGCCAGACCCTGGAGACGAGCGGCGGGTCCCTGGAGCGGGGGGCGCTGGCTCCGCCGCTCGCCCCCTGGGACACGGGCTCACCGCTGGCTCCTCTCCTCTGCCTCAGTCTACAAGGTGCAGCTGGAGCAGCGGGAGCCGCACAACAGCACCGTCTATTACAGCATGAAGGTCCTGGACGTCATCAAGTCTGGTGAGCGCCGCGGGGACCGCGCTGCCGTCCCGGGCAGGCTGGGCTGCGAGCGGAGACCCCCGAGAGACCACGGCGGAGGGCACGGCCGGGGGTCTCCCCTCTGCCAGTGCTGGCCCCACGGCGGAGCTGGGGCCTGCGCTACAGGGAGCGGGGTGGGGGCTCAGCAGGGGGCGCTGGAGGGAGTGGGGCAGGTGGGGGGGCTCAGCAGGGGGCGCTGGAGGGAGTGGGGCAGGTGGGGGCTCGGCAGGGGGCGCTGGAGGGAGTGGGGCAGGTGGGAGCTCAGCAGGGGGCGCTGGGCTGCAGAGGGTGGGGGGGGCTCAGCAGGGGGCGCTGCAGGGAGTGGGGCAGGTGGGGGCTCAGCAGGGGGCGCTGGGCTGCAGAGGGTGGGGGGGCTCAGCAGGGGGCGCTGCAGGGAGTGGGGCAGGTGGGGGCTCAGCAGGGGGCGCTGGGCTGCAGAGGGTGGGGGGGCTCAGCAGGGGGCACTGGAGGGAGTGGGGCAGGTGGGGGCTCAGCAGGGGGCGCTGCAGGGAGTGGGGCAGGTGGGGGCTCAGCAGGGGGCGCTGGAGGGAGTGGGGCAGCTGGGGGCTCGGCAGGGGGCGCTGGGCTGCAGAGGGCAGGTGGGGGCTCAGCAGGGGGCGCTGCAGGGAGTGGGGCAGGTGGGGGCTCGGCAGGGGGCGCTGGGCTGCAGAGGGTGGGTGGGGGCTCGGCAGGGGGCGCTGGGCTGCAGAGGGTGGGTGGGGGCTCGGCAGGGGGCGCGGTGGGGGCTCAGTATGGGTCACTCTCCCCCCAGGCAGTGCTGGTCCCAGTGCGGCCCTAGGGGGCGCTGTGCTGCTCAAATGTCTTTCAGATTCAAAGTCAAACTGTGGGGCCCTGGCCCCCGTGGAAACCTGCTGTGGGGCTTTGCAGGACTAGTGGGGTCCCCCTGCCTGGCCGCACCCCCCAGGGTAGATACACTCCAGCCCCCGACACTTCCCGGCAGTGTCAATGGGTTTCATTTCGCCAGTTCCTCCCCTGCCCTGCTGCGGTGGGGGGCTGGGCGCTGACGAGCAGCCCGGGCAGGGGCCCGGCCCCCATCTGTCCTGTCGGGAGCTGGGGGGTCACTTGGGGGCACAGGCCCCTCAGGGATGCCAGAAGCTCTTGCCACTGTCCTGAGCGGTTTCCAGCCGGGAAGCGGATGCCCAGGGGGAAGGGGGTGCCTTTGCCTTGCTGTGGGCAGTGCCCTGCCGGCAGGGAGGTGCCCCCCGTTAGCCTGACCCACGGTCCCTTCCCCCAGGCACAGACGCGGAGGCGAACGGGAAAGTGAGGAGGTTTGTCTCCCACGCCACCTGTGAGGGTGCGCTGGGCCTGCGGGAGCAGGGGCAGTACCTGGTCATGGGCCGGACGTGGGATCTCTGGCAGTCCAAAGACAGGTGAGTCCCCTCCCTGAGGCTGGCCGGGGGCTGTGCTGGGGGCTGCCTGTTCCCTGCCATGCCAGCCCAAGCAGGAGGCCGCGTGGGGGCAGCGCCGGCTGGGGCAACCCTGGCCAGAGCCGAGGAGCCCCGAGGCAGCCGTAAGGGATTGATGCGCTGGGGGCGACTGGCTGCACGAAGCCGTGGGGCCTGGAGCTCAGCTCTGGAGGGGCCCTGGCTCCATGTGCTGGAGCCCCAGCACATACCCAGCTCCGCGCCAGTGGGGGTCCCGTGCTTCCTGCGGGGCTGATGGGGAGCTGAGCGCTCTGCCCGCTCCATGCTGTGCCTGGCTTACCCTGTGCCCTCGGCCAGACCAGGCTCAAAGCAGCCCCTGCCCCCGGCCGAGGCTCCCATATCTCTCAGCTGGTCCGTGCCCGGCTAGGGGGGCACCCGGCCAGGGCCAGGGCGTATGGGCCAGTTCCCGTGTTCTGCGCCCCCGGCACTGACAGGCGCCTTCTCCCTTCCTTGTAACCAGCTACACCTACGTGCTGGGCAAGGCAAGCTTCATCATGCCCTGGCTGAGACCGGAGGAAGCCGGAACCGACAGGAGAACAAAAACGTTTCTGCAAACTCTGGACAACTTCGCCCACTTTATGGGCTGTGACACTTAGATCCTGCAGGACACCCCCCCATCCCCATTGCCATGGCCCCTGAAGAACCCCCCCATCCCCCATCACCATGGTGCCCCCCCCCGACTCTCCTCCCCTGTGGGTTGCAGGCGGGAAGCCTGGACCCGCTGCTGCAATGTGCTCGCTCTGAGAAAACAGAATAAACGCTCGACCCGCCAGCCACCAGGCTCCCTCGTGCTGCGTCCCCCCTGCAAGCAGCCCCCACGCCGTCACACTGAGCCCTGGGGTTCCCAAACAGCCGCCCCCATCCGGCCCCTGCTGAAGGCAACAGCCAAACAGCTGCTGGCTTCGGGGGCCCAGCCACGTGCAACACGTCCAGCGCCCTAGAACCCCCTGTAACGATGCGGTTCTGGCGGGACCCAACTGAGAGCGCCAATTCAGGACAAATCGCTTAAAACAGGGCAGTCCACCTCGAAGGCAAACCAAACCAGCCAGACTAAGAGGACTTTGGTCTCACCCCACTGGCTAACCACAAGTCACACCAGCAATTCCCTTAGACACTCCAGTTTCCCAGTATCACCACCAGTACCACTCGTTATGAGAACGAATGGTTATGAAAACCAATACCCCAATAAAAGAAAAAAGGTTCTCTCGATCCCAAAGGACCAAGCCCCAGACCCAGGTCAATATACAAATCAGATCTTACCCACAAATCACGCTGTTGCCAATCCTTTAGAATCCAAAATCTAAAGGTTTATTCATAAAAGGAAGAAATATAGATGAGAGCTAGAATTGGTTACATGGAATCAATGACACACAGAAATGGCAAAGTTCTTGGTTCAGGCTTGCAGCAGCGATAGAATAAACTGCAGGTTCAAATCAAGTCTCTGGAGCATCCCCGGCTGGGATGGGTCATTCAGTCCTTTGTTCAGAGCTTCAGTTTGTAGCAAAGTCCCTCCAGAGGTAAGAAGCAAGATTGAAGACACAATGGAGATGAGGCATCAGCCTTTTATAGTCTTTTCCAGGTGTAAGAACACCTCTTTGTTCTTACTGTGGAAAATTACAGCAAAATGGAGTCTGGAGTCACATGGGCCAGTCCCTGCATACTTTGCTGAGTTACAAGGCGTATTTGCCTTCTCTCAATGGGTCCATTGTATAGCTGATGGTCCTTAATGGGCCACCAAGCAGGCTAGGCAGAGCTAACACCAACTTCTCTGGGATGTCTCCCAGAAGCATAGCACAAGTTTGAAATACAGACAGTATAGAGCCAATATTCATAACTTCAACTACAAAATTGATACACACATACAGACAGCATAATCATAACCAGCAAACCATAACCTTGTCTTAGACACCCCATTTGACCCCCTTTATACAAGATTTGGTGCCACTACAGGACTTTGGTTGCAACCATGTTCTATACGGTCTGTCACGGAGTCCCCGGGCGATGCTCTGGAACTGCTCCCCACAAAGCCAGTCAGGACTTTGGGGAGCCTCCTCTCTTGGAGCAGACTGTCTTCAGGGCAAGACGCTCACACGGCTTCACCTCCTGGGTCTCTCCTGGGAGCATTCAGCATATGCCCCTCCGTGCGCTTCCCACAGCGAGTCCGCCCTGGCGGGGTCCTGGGGAAGCCAGAGGGTTCTGCACCCCCCACTTCTCAGTCAGACGTGACTCTCAGCCAGCCAGTAACACAGAGGTTTATTAGATGACAGGAACGCGGTCTAAAACAGAGCTTGTAGGTGCAGCGGCGAACGGGACCCCTCGGCCGGGTCCATTCTGGGGTTCAGAGAGCCAGACACCCACGTCTGCCCTCACTCCTAGTCCCCAGGTAGCTCCAACTGAAAACCCCCTCCAGCCCCTCCTCCTCTGGGCTTTGTCTCTTTCCTGGGCCAGGAGGTCACCTGATCTCTTTGTTCACCTTTAGCTATTTCCTTGCAGGGGGGGAAGGGGCCCCGGCCATTTGTTGCCAGGGAGACAGAGTGTCAGTGATTTATGCACACTGGCCTTTCCCCACCACCTAGAGATTTAAGAAATGCATAGGGGAAACTGAGGCACCCACACAGTATTCAGAGGAAACATTAAGAACAGTCCCACTTCGTCACATGGTCCCAATTCAAATCAATAATGTGACACCCCCGACCCAGAGACTTGCCCGGGCCCTAGAACCCCCACCCCAGAGACCTGCCCGGGCCCCAGAGACCTGCCCGGGCCCTAGAACCCCCACCCCAGAGACCTGCCCAGGCCCTAGAGACCTGCCCGGGCCCTAGAACCCCCACCCCAGTGACCTGCCCGGGCCCTAGAGACCTGACCGGGCCCCAGAGAGCCCCGACCCAGGGACCTGCCTGGGCCTTTCCATCTCCAATTGCTGGGCTTTCTACTGGGATCCAGGCCCTGCCTGGTCCAAGGAGCCAACCCCCACCCTCAGGCCTGACCCCTCCCCCGGGCCTTCTTAAAGGGGGGTAGGTGTGAAACCTGGGGCGTAACTGTGACGAACTGGGACTGTTCTTACTGTGGTGTGGGAATGCTGACAGGGGAGTGTGACTAGGATGGTCTGCATCGGGGGATGGGAGCCGGCCCAAGGGAACATACCTGAGCTTGTAACATGAGAACCCAGGAGGGGGTTGGAGGTCAGGTGACTCCGGGGCCCGGGAAACTGAACAAAGGCTGTGGGAGGGGTCGCTGAAGGCAGAGTGCTGGAAGCAGGCTGGAGAGATGGCTGGGAGGCAGAGATGGCTCTGACCCCCCAAGGGGGGTGGGCCGGCATGCCCTGGGACCCCAAGCTGGACCTAACTGAGGGGGGCCCTGTTGTCTGTGCCTGCAAGACCTGTCTTGGACTGTATTCCTGTCATCCAAATAAACCTTCTGCTTTACTGGCTGGCTGAGAGTCATGGTGAATCGCAGGAAGCCGGGGGTGCAGGGCCCTAACTCCCCCACAATCCGCAACAACTGGTGGCAGCGGTGGGATCTACTGCACCCCGTGGACGGCGCTTCCTGCAGTAAGTGACTGGGGAGCAGTAAAACGAAGGGGGATTGACGGGGACCAGGCACGCTGAAGAGTGGGAGAGAGACGGTTATTACCCCTGGGAGTGTGTGACCAGCGAGAAGGACTTTTGCAGTAACAGGGTCCCCCGGGGGGATCGCAGCGAGTGGTCCCAGGGGCGGAGGAGTCTGCAGCTCGACCCTGGCAGAGAGGTGGTGACCTCGAGAAGGGCTGGCACACTAGGGGTCCCCCTGGGAACTGTGGGGAGCTGTGAGCACACAGGCCGGTGAGTGGCCAGCAGGAAGATGTATGCCAAGCGGCTTAAGAGCGACCTGGTGGAGCTGTGCAAGCAGAGGCAGCTGCGCATTGGGAGGCTCACCAAAGAACAGCTCATTGCCCAGCTGGAGGCGGAAGATCGTGCGAATGAACTGATCCCTGTGTCTCAGGGAAGCAGCCTGGCAAATGCAGCGCAGGCACCAGTGTCTGTCCCAGCTGGGAGTGGTCAGCCGGCTGCTGAGGGCTTCCCGAGACCCCTCCTTCCTATGCCTAGGGGAAGGGTGGGGAGGAGCCCAGCAAATACCGAAGGCGCCGTGACCCCCCCGGCCAGCAGGGGGTCCCCCCGGCGAAGCTCGCCGGCCAGCAGAGGATCCTCCCGGCGACGTTCGGCATCCGGGGAGCGGAATTGGCTGGAATGGGAGAAAGAGCTAAAACTGAGAGAGCTGGAGGATCGTGAACGACAGAGACAGCATGAACGGGAGGAGAAAGAGAGACAGCATCAGCGTGAAGAGAGACAGAGACAGCATGAACGGGAGGAGAATGAGAGACAGAGACAGCATGAAGAGCGACAGCGTCAGCATGACCTGGAACTGGCGAGATTGAAGGGCAGCGAACCCCCGGCTGCGGTGAGTGAGGGGGGACCCAGGACTGCACGGAGCTTTGATAAGTGCATCATGGCCCCATACAAGGAGGGGGAGGACATGGATGACTTCCTGGAGGCCTTTGAGACGGCCTGCGAGCTGCACCGGGTGGATCCCGCGGACAGACTCCGGGTCCTTACCCCCTTACTGGACCCCAAATCCGTGGCATTGTACCGCCAACTGGGAGAGGCAGAGAAAGGGGACTACGAACTATTCAAAAGGGCCCTGCTACGAGAGTTTGGGCTGACTCCTGAGATGTACCGGGAAAGGTTCCGGGGTCAAGATAAAACCCCTGAGATCTCATATTTGCAACTAGCCGTCCGCATGGAAAGATACGCCAGCAAGTGGGCTGGTGGGGCCCAGACGAAGGAGGACCTGATTAAACTGCTGGTACTGGAGCAACTGTATGGGCGGTGCCCATCCGACCTGAGGCTGTGGTTGGTGGACAGAAAGCCAGAGAACCCGCGACACGCCGGGCAGCTGGCTGATGAGTTTGTAAAGAGCCGGTCAGGGGGTGGCAGGGAGGAGCCCCAAAGGAACAGGCCCGCCGCGATGCAGAGAGAGAGTCACCCTGGGACCTCCCAAAGGGGGAATATGGGGAATCCCCTCCCACGGGGAAGGCCCAGCATCAGGGACAACCGACCGGCTCGAGGGGACCCACAGGACATGAGCTGCTATTACTGCGGCCGAAGAGGCCACGTTCGGGCCCAGTGCCCCAAGCTCAAGGACAGACTGAGCAGACCGAACCCGCACCGGGTTAACTTGGTAGAGGCCCAGACGGACGAGGGGCAGGCTTCTCACGCAAGAGGGGCTGGCAGCTTATCAACTGCTCAAGAGAGAGAAGGGCCCCAGGCCAGCTCCTCTAGGGGGCTGGATGCCCCAGACTCAGGGTTTTTGGTTTATACGGTGGGCGCGGGGCTGTCCCTCCGGAGAGAGTACCTTGTTCCCCTGGAGGTGGATGGGAGGAAGGTCAATGGATACTGGGATACGGGCGCAGAGGTGACGCTGGCCCGGCCCGAGGTGGTGGCCCCAGATCAGGTGGTGCCCAACTCCTACCTGACCCTGACGGGGGTGGGCGGAACACCAGTCAAAGTGCCCGTGGCAAGGGTACACCTGAAGTGGGGGGCCAAGGAGGGCCCCAAGGATGTGGGGGTACACCCGTATTTGCCCACTGAGGTATTGATGGGGGGGGACCTGGAGAACTGGCCAAGCAACCCCCAAAAGGCACTGGTTGTGACCCGCAGTCAGAGCCGGCGAGGGGCCCTGCGCCCTGGCCTTGGGGGGGGTGCCTTGCCTGAGGCGCAGGACCCTAACCTGGTGGGGAGGGAACGCCCAGGGACGCGGCTCAGGGAGGCTGCAGCTTCGGACCCAGCGGGCGAGAAAGAGCAGGTGGCCATCCCTGTCCCAGCTGCTGAGTTCCAGGCCGAGCTACAGAGAGACCCCTCCTTGCGGAAAATAAGGGACCTGGCCGACCTCAATGCGGTACAGACCATGGAACGAGGTGGCCGGAAAAGGTTCCTGTGGGAGAAGGGGTTCCTGTACCGAGAATGGGCTCCCCCAGGGAAAATGGAGTCAGGGGGGATCAGGAGGCAGCTGGTGGTACCCCAGAAGTATCGCCGCCAGCTGCTGTGCCGGGCCCATGACATTCCCCTCTCAGGGCACCAGGGAACCTGGCGTACCCAGCAGAGGCTGCTACGGAGCTTTTACTGGCCTGGGGTCTTTGCTACTGTCCGACAGTACTGCCGATCCTGTGACCCCTGTCAGAGGGGGAGGAAGGCCTGGGACAAGGGGAAAACAGCTTTAGGACCCTTGCCCAGCATAAAGGATCCTTTCCAGAGGGTGGCCAAGGTTAAAAGGGCGGCTCTAAACCAAGAGAGCCCAAAGCACAGACCTCCAGACTGGAGCGCTGGGAGAAGACCACAGCCCAGTTGGAACCCCAGAGGTATGGGGGTGGGAAAAGGGCACAGGCCGCATAAACCTTCCCACATGCGAACTGCGAGTGCCATCAAGCACCCCCGACCTAAGGGGGGGGCGTGGAACGGAAGGGGCCTGGTGTAACTCCCACCAAGGAACTGGAGGGATGCGGGGGCATCCATGGGAACGGGGGTAGGTTCGAACTTCCCCGGGTCACTGGCTAAAGTGACCCTGCTCAGTTCGGTCTCGAAGGGGGGAGAGATGTGACGAACTGGGACTGTTCTTACTGTGGTGTGGGAATGCTGACAGGGGAGTGTGACTAGGATGGTCTGCATCGGGGGATGGGAGCCGGCCCAAGGGAACATACCTGAGCTTGTAACATGAGAACCCAGGAGGGGGTTGGAGGTCAGGTGACTCCGGGGCCCGGGAAACTGAACAAAGGCTGTGGGAGGGGTCGCTGAAGGCAGAGTGCTGGAAGCAGGCTGGAGAGATGGCTGGGAGGCAGAGATGGCTCTGACCCCCCAAGGGGGGTGGGCCGGCATGCCCTGGGACCCCAAGCTGGACCTAACTGAGGGGGGCCCTGTTGTCTGTGCCTGCAAGACCTGTCTTGGACTGTATTCCTGTCATCCAAATAAACCTTCTGCTTTACTGGCTGGCTGAGAGTCATGGTGAATCGCAGGAAGCCGGGGGTGCAGGGCCCTAACTCCCCCACAATCCGCAACAGTAACACGCCAGCCTCAATCCCGGGGTGCCCCAGAGTAGCCTTCACCCCCATGCAGGCCGGGCGCCTGCCGGCCTCTCTGCTCTGCCAGGACAGCCCGGGGCTCGCGGCCCTTGAGCGGCTCCCACGCTCTTTGGAGGGAGCTGGGACTTGATGGGGCAGTGAGGAGGCGCCTCACTTGCCCCCTCGGCCCCCCCGTTACAGACCCCGCCCCGGGCAGCTTCAGGGGTGTCTCTACTCGCAGCTACTAGAGGCCTGATGCGATCAGGGCCCCGTCGGGCCGGGTGCTGCCCAAACCCCAGCTGAGATCAGGCCCTGTCGCGCCGGGCGCTGCCCAGACCCCGGCCAAGACTGGGGCCCCGTCGCGCAGGGCGCTGGCCAGACAGTCCCTGCCCCAAAGAGCTCACAGTCGAACTGTGGGAAGGTGAGAGGGGAAACTGAGGCTCAGGGAGGGGAAGGAACTCAGTAAAGGCAACACTCTAGGAGGGCCCCAGGCCTCACTCTGAAGGGCCCCACCTCCCTGTCCAGTAGCGGGAGAGACGGCGCAGGGGGAGAATCTGCCTCTGTACCCAGAGTAGCTGGGGCTGACGCGGAGCCTGGGGGCGGCTCTCGGCCGGTGCTAGGCAGGGGGCTGACTGGGTGACCCACCTCCGGCAGGTGCAGCCGCCCAGGGGAAGGGCTGGGGAATCTGCCGGTGGCCTCCCTCCCACCCCGACCCCCATCAGGTCCCAGACACTGGGCAGAGCCCGGCAGGGAATGGGGGCCACACTCTCCGGGGCCGGCCTGGTGCTGCCTCCGCTTCCCTCCCTCTGCGCCCACCATCCGTCCCATGTCCGGGGGGGGCAGATCGAGGGCGGCCCCCATGCGGGCCGGTGGCTCGGGGGGGGGTTGTGTGCGTGGGGGGGGGTGGAGCCCCCGTGTTAGGAGTTGGGCGGGGGCGGGTACCCTGAACTTGCGGGGGAGGAGTCCGGGTGCCCCCCGGGCGCTTTGGGGGCCGGGCGCCCTGCGCTGGGGGGTGGGAGCCCGGGTGCCCCCCGGGGGTTTTGGGGGCGGGCGCCCTGCGCCGGGGGGGGAGCCCGGGTGCCCCCCGGGGGTTTTGGGGGCGGGTGCCCTGCGCCGGGGGGGAGAGCCCGGGTGCCCCCTGGGGGCTTTGGGGGCGGGGCGCCCTGCGCTGGGGGGGGGGAGCCCAGGTGCCCCTGGGCGCTTTGGGGGCGGGAGCCCGGGTGCCCCCCGGGGGCTTTGGGGGCGGGGCGCCCTGCGCTGGGGGGGGGGAGCCCGGGTGCCCCTGGGCGCTTTGGGGGCGGGAGCCCGGGTGCCCCCCGGGGGCTTTGCGGGCCGGGCGCCCTGTGCTGGGGGGGGGGAGCCCGGGTGCCCCTGGGCGCTTTGGGGGCGGGAGCCCGGGTGCCCCCCGGGGGCTTTGGGGGCGGGGCGCCCTGCGCTGGGGGGGGGAGCCCGGGTGCCCCTGGGCGCTTTGGGGGCGGGAGCCCGGGTGCCCCCCGGGGGCTTTGCGGGCCGGGCGCCCTGCGCCGGGGGGGGAGCCCGGGTGCCCCCCGGGGGTTTTGGGGGCCGGGCGCCCTGCGCTGGGGGGGGGAGCCCGGGTGCCCCCCGGGGGTTTTGGGGGCCGGGCGCCCTGCGCCGGGGGGGGAGCCCGGGTGCCCCCCGGGGGCTTTGGGGGCGGGGCGCCCTGCGCTGGGGGGGGGAGCCCGGGTGCCCCTGGGCGCGGCCCCCACCCCTGGCCAGGTCGGGCGAAAGCGAAAGCGGCTCCGGGCGGGGGCGGGTCCGGGCGCAGGAGGCCCCGGCCAGGTCGGTCGCTGCGCCGCGGAGCCGCCCGGCAGCACCATGGAGCGGCGGGGGGAGGAGGTGGAGGTACCGGCGCCGAGCGAGGGGCACGGGGGGGGTTGAGGCCGGGGGGGGGCGCGCCCCGGGGGGGGGTCTGGGGCGCGCCCCGGGGGGGCGGGGGGAGCTCTGTGGGGCGCGCTGCGGACCCGGGGCCGATCCATGGAGCGCAGCGTTTGCTGCCCCCCCCCGCTCCAAGGGGCAAGAGGAGCCGGGGCCCCCATTGCCCCCCCCGGTGTGTCACTGCCGCCCCCGGGCCCCGGAGCCTCTGCCGGGCCTGGAGCCGCTGCGGGGACCCGGAGCCGGAGCCGGGGGGGAGCGCGGCCCCTCGGGCAGCCAGCGCTGCATCTGGGCGCAGGGACCTGCGGATTTGGCCTCCCCCCTTCCCGGGGAGCGTGTGGGGCTCGGCCCCGGCCGGGCCCCCGGGGGTCTTCGCCCGCTCACACCTCCGGGCTTCTGC
Organism: Chrysemys picta bellii; assembly: GCF_011386835.1. Lineage (NCBI taxonomy): Eukaryota > Metazoa > Chordata > Testudines > Emydidae > Chrysemys > Chrysemys picta. Next base: position 782,555 of record NC_088812.1, read on the forward strand.
AGGCCTCGGGGTGAGGATCCTGCCTGGGGTGTGGGGGCGCCAGGGACCCCAGGGGTTAGAGGGGCCCCCGGCTGGCGTGCAGCCCCCCCCGGCATGGCACCAGGCTGGTGGAGGCCGGCCCCCAGCACAGGGCCCAGAGCAATGGAGTCTAATCCCCACCCACGGGTGCTGGGCATGTGGGCGGGTGTCACGGGGCTCTGGGCACCCACACCCTGTGGCCTGCGGCCGGCCCTGTGCAGGGAGCGGGGCAGGGCCGATACCCAGCTCAGGGAGCCAGCGGGCCCCTTGGGGTCGGCCTGGGGGCCGGGGGGGCGCGAGCCTGGGGGGGGCAGCAGGAAGCCCGCGGCGTGGTGGGCGAAGATATGAGCCAGGCAGTGCCCGGCTGGAGGGATCTGGCAGGAAAAGAGGAACGGGGGGGTGACAACGAAGCTGTTTCAGCCCCCACCCCCAGAAAGGCTCGGTGCTGGCATCTGCTCTGGCCCCGTGATGCTCACCAGCCAGATCGGGGGCAGGGGGAGCCAGACGGGAAGGGCCCTAGAGGTCAATCACCTCCCCTGGCCAGGCGGGTGGGGGGCAGATGCCGGCCAATGAGCTCAGGGCCCCGCCCCACCTTGTACTCGGCAGATGGGTTCCCCCTTGGGGAGCAGAGTGCTGGGGTCTGAGCCAATGGGGCGCACCCCCCAGGTAGAGACCCTCCCCAAACAAGCCACCGAGTGGCACTGCCAGGCCTCCCGGGGGTGGGGAGAACAAACCACGCAGGGCAGGCGTGAGGGTGGGAACAACGGGGGAGCAGCCAGTCTCATCCTGTCGCCCCCAGGGCTGAGCCGTGGGGCTCTGCCGTGTTACCTGGATGGCCGGGATCTGAGCAGGGCCCTGGGAATTTGGGGGGGCCGGGGGGGCGTGGCTGGCAGTACTGGGGCCAGGCTGTGGGGTGAGAGCTGGGGAACAGCCCTGGCCCAGGAGATGGGTGGCCAGGCCCAGGCGGGGAAGGGCCCGGGGCTGGCCGCAGTAAGGGGGGGCCCGTCTCTCGTAGCTGGAGAAGAGCGTGCGGCGGCTGCGGGAGAAGTTCTACGGGCGGGTGAGCGTGGAGGAGGCCGTGCTGCTCATGCGTCGCTACCACAACAACCACACCATGGTCTGCAAGGTCATCGTGCTGTGCCGGGAGCAACTGGGCGGTGAGTGTAGCGCGGGGGGCAGACGAGCCGGGCCTGGCGAGGATAGGCTGGGGCTGGGCGGGGGGCGGAGGAGCCGGGGGGCAGACGAGCTGGGCCTGGCAAGGACAGGCTGGAGCTGGGCGGGGGGCGGAGGAGCCGGGGGGCGGACGAGCTGGGCCCGGCAAGGACAGGCAGGGGATGGGCGGGGGGCAGAGAAGCCGGGGGGCAGAGGAGCCGGGCCCAGCGAGGACAGGCAGGGGGTGGGCGGGGGGTGGAGGAGCCGGGGGGCAGAGGAGCCGGGCCCAGCGAGGACAGGCGGGGGCTGGGCGGGGGGGCGGAGGAGCGGGGGGGCAGAGGAGCCGGGCCCAGCGAGGACAGGCTGGGGGTGGGCGGGGGGCGGAGGAGCCGGGGGGCAGAGGAGCTGGGCCCGGCGAGGATAGGCTGGGGCTGGGCGGGGGGCGGAGGAGCTGGGGGGCAGAGGAGCTGGGCCCGGCGAGGACAGGCGGGGGCTGGGCGGGGGGCGGAGAAGCCGGGGGGCAGAGGAGCTGGGCCCAGCGAGGACAGGCAGGGGGTAACCGTGATCTGTCCTGCCCTAGACGTGGACCCCGAGGAGCGCCGGACTCTGGAGCACGACCCTGTGGTGAAGGTAGCTCACTCTCCGTTCTCACCCCCATAGGAGGGGGGACGCGGGGAGAGCGGGGGCTGTGGTCGGCGTTTGGGGGACCCCGGGCTGAGTCGCAGACAGGACCAGACGCAGCTCGGGCCCTGCCTCACTGGGCGGCCAGCCAGGCTGGACCGGGCCCGCTGCTGGCCGGGGGGAGAGTGGGGGGCGTCTGTGCGGCCTGGGGCGCTGGGCTGGGGTGGGTCAAGCCCGGGGTCTCCCTGAGCCGTCCCCTCATGCCAGGCTCCTCTCACTTCCCGTCTAGAAAGTGGTGGAGAAACTGAAACAAGAAGAGGAGCAACAGAAACAGGTGTGTGTGTGTGTCTGTGCTGATCCCTCTCTGCGCACACGTGTGTGCGTGTCTGTGTCTAAACATGAGCATGCGTGTGCGTGTCTATATGTGTCCGTGTCCCTTGCTGGAGGGGAGACGCCCTGCAGGGGGAGGGGGAGGCACCCCTGTCTTGGCGCTGGGGTGGCTGTTCACACACATCTGGTTATTTGCATTTTAACTTTATTTCTTATCTCTTCCCCCCGCGCAGAAACCCAGCCTCGACTGTGAGAGCGACAAGGACATCGAGGTGAGGGGGGCCGGGCCCATGGGACCCACAGGGACCAAGACTTTGCCTCCCTGCTCCTCGTAGATCTTTCCTTTCGCTGCTACTACTGTGGCGAATAGAGACCCCAGCCGAGATCGGGGCCCCGTCGGGCGGGCGCTGCCCAGACCCCGGCCGAGATCGGGGCCCCGTCGGGCCGGGCGCTGCCCAGACCCCGGCCGAGATCGGGGCCCCGTCGGGCCGGGCGCTGCCCAGACCCCGGCCGAGATCGGGGCCCCGTCGGGCCGGGCGCTGCCCAGACCCCAGCCGAGATCGGGGCCCCGTCGGGCCGGGCGCTGCCCAGACCCCGGCCGAGATCGGGGCCCTGTCGGGCCGGGCGCTGCCCAGACCCCGGCTGAGATTGGGGCCCCGTCATGCCAGGCTCTGCCCAGACCCAGAGCGAGCCCACCCCTGGGCATGTCGCCATCTGAACAGAGGCGGGTGGAAGGGAAAGGAGGCACTGAGGAGGGACGTGTTTGCCCAGCACCTCAGTAGCAGAGGAGGGAGGAGAACGCAGGTGACCTGAGCCCCTGGTCGTCATGCTGCCCCCCGGCCTCTGCCCCCCAGGCCATAGCCCAGCAGCTGAAGGTGCTGCCCCTGACGGAGCGGAACCTGCGCATGTTCGACCACGCCAGACGCAACCTCATCCCCTCGGCCGAGCGCCAGTTCGCCTGCCAGGCCTGCGACAGCGCCTGGTGGCGCCGTGTGCCCGAGAGAAAGCAGGTGCGTCTGCCGGGGCTGGCGGTGGGGGGCGGGGCGGGGCAAGCTGTGGCCCAGGACATTCACTCTCTGGGGCCCCCCACAGGTGTCCCGGTGCCGGCTGTGTGGGAAGCGCTACGACCCGGTGCCCTACGACAAGATGTGGGGCACAGCCGAGTTCCACTGCCCCTCCTGCAACCGCAGCTTCAGGTGAGGGGGGGCGTCTCCCCATGGCCTGCCCCTGCCATGGGGCAGGAGGGGGAGCACTGGCAGGCTCCAGCCAGCGGCTCTGGGGGAGAGCGTGACTCACAGCCCTCCCCCCCCCCCCCGTTCTCTTCCTGCCAGGGGCTCAGCGCAGATGGGTATGGCCTCTCCCTGCTTCATCTGCAGCACCCGCGTGCTGCCCGATCGCATCCTCTCACCGCACCAGGTTGCCGGGGCCCGGAGCCGCAACCCCCACTCTTGCTACGCTGAGGACTGCTACAACCGCCGAGGTGAGGGGCTGTGTGGGGGGCTGGGAGCCAGGACTCCTGGGTTCTATCCCCAGCTTGGGGAGGGCAGTGGGGTCTAGCAGGTCAGAGCAGGGGGGAGCTGGGAGCTCGGACACCTGGGTTCTATCCCTGGCTTTGCCACCAACGCGAGTCTCTGCCTCAGTTTCCCCTTGGTAACTTGGGAGCAGCGCCTCACGAGCCCCAGCTGCTGCCCCGTGTGACACTCCTCCCTTCCCCCGGCAGAGCCCCATGTGCCCGGCACCCACTGTGTCCACCCCCGCAGCCGCGCCAAGAACAGACTCCCCAAGGTGCTGTTTGCCAGCCTGGAGCACCAGAGCACCGGCTCCACCGTGGCCACCTGCCTGAGCCAGGGCAGCCTGGCGCAGTGCGACCTGGACGAGCTCCTCCTGGAAGACCTGGCGGAAGAGAGCGAGGGCTCCGAGGACTAGCGCCCTGCTGGCCCTGGGCCCCTCCGCCCCAGGGCTCTGTTTGCACTTTATCCTTCTCTCGGCTTTTCTCGCCCGGCCAGGCCAACCCCGCTCCTCGGAGCAGGTGGGGGCCCTCTCTGGGGCGGGGCGGGGGCCTGTCTCTGCCCAGCCCTGGGGGAAGCTGCACGCCGGCCTGGTGCTGCCGGGGCCTGCGGGCGCAGGGCCTGGCACCGGATCTTTTCCTCTTTGTGTAACTCTTACAGAACCAGGGTCTGGAGTGCCCCGGGGTCCCCTCCCCGATCCCGGGAGTCAGGGCCTGGATTTCGGCTGATTGCCGGCTCCCTTGTAGCTCTGTATTTTCAACGAGCTGCTGCTGGCCCTGGCCCTGGGCTTGCAGCATTGACCAAAGCCGAGCGGCTGGACGGGGGTAGGCCGGCTGCCCCTGGGACCAAGCAGGGCGGGCGCAGGGGACAAGTCTCCCCGTGGCCCTGCCAAAGACGCTGCCCTCGTCCCTTTCCGCAGCAGGCTCGGCTGTGCCAGCCTGTCTGTCCTGTGTCTGTCTGCTCCGGGCACGAGTCAGCTTTAACCCTAAGTGCCCGTCCTCCCCTGCCGCCCCGCGTGGGGGTTTCTGGGAGACGCCCGTCACCGTGGTTACAGTTTCTTAGCTGCCTTTTTATAAACTGAATAAAGAATGTTTGGCACAGCTGGCGTCCTGGGCGCTGGGGGGCTGGGGGGGCCGGGTGCGGGGACCTGGCCGAGCTGGCATCCCGGGCGCTGTGGGGCTGGCGGGGCCGGGCACGGGGACCTGGCCGAGCCGGCGACCCGGGCGCTGTGGGGCTGGGGGGGCCGGGTGCGGGGACCTGGCCGAGCTGGCATCCTGGGGGCTGGGGGGGCCGGGTGCGGGAACCTGGCCGAGCTGGCATCCTGGGTGCTGTGGGGCTGGCGGGGCCGGGCGCGGGGACCTGGCACAGCCGGCGACCCGGGCGCTGTGGGGCTGGCGGGGCCGGACGCGGGGACCTGGCACAGCCGGTGAACCGGGCGCTGTGGGGCTGGCGGGGCCGGACGTGGGGACCGGGTGGCACAGGGAGCCCTGCCCAGTGGCTGCTCTGCTGCCCTCTGTCCCGTGGCGATTCCCTGCCCTCCGCGGTGTCTGGGAGGAACCTGGGCCAGATCCCTCCCTCCGCCAGCTCCGGGGGCTCGGGCATCACGATGGCTCCCGTGGCGCAGGTGTGGGCTGGTGGCCTAGGGGCTCGTGCATCATGGAGGGGTGGTTCCGGGGGCTCGGGCGTCAGGCAGTTCTGGGGGCTCAGGCATCGGGGGGGGGCAGCTGCGGGAGGTCAGGCGGCATCGGGGGCGGGTGGCTCCGGGGCTCAGGCGTCGTCGGAGGTTCAGGTGTTGGGGGGCGGGTGGCGTTGGAGGTTCAGGCATCAGGCAGCGGCAGGGGCGGGAGGCTCTGGGGGTTCAGGTATCAGGCAGGGGCGGGAGGCTCCGGGGGTTCAGGCGTCAGGCGACGTTGGGGACAGGTGGCTCCGGGGGTTCAGGTATCAGGCGGCATCGGGGGCGGGCAGCACGGGCCGGACCATCATCACCACCTTGCGCAGGGAGTAGGCGCCGCCGCGGAACTCGGCCCAGTAGACGCCGTCCTGGTAGCGGCTGCGGTAGTGCCCGCCCTTGTACCACACCCCGTTGAGGTTGCAGTGGGCGCAGGCGTTGTACCACCAGCCGCCCTTGTGGTAGTGGGCGCAGCTCCCTGCGGGAGGGGAGACGTTGTCAGGGGCCGGGACGTTCCCACGGGGGAGGGGTGCACCGCCAACCCCATGGCCCCCTAGGCCTGGGACTCAGCCAGCCCCACCCCCCAGGACATGCAGCCCCCCATTCAGCCCCCTTTGGAGCAGTTGTGGGTAAGAGGGAAAGGGGCAGAACCTGCCCCCAGGTAGGTGTTGTGGTCCCTGGTGCCCTCACTGGGTGCTGTGCCCCCCCCCCGGTGCCCTCCCAGGATGCTGGGTGCTGTGCCCCCCGCAGACCCCTCACCGCTGTACGCGTCATGGTCCCGGTCCAGCGTGCTGAAGGGGCGGCCGTCATGCCAGGCCAGCGAGTCCCCGGCGCTGCCGCGGTACCGGCCCAGCCGCAGCCGGTAGGAGTCGCTCTCGGGCTCCAGGGCGAAGTGGTCGTAGTGGGCGTATGCCTGGTGCCCCGCCCAGTCCTCCAGCAGCACCCGCAGCGCGTAGGGCCCCGGGCCCTGCCCTGTCACCCGGCGGGTGCTCTCCAGGCCCAGCCAGTGCTCGCCGTCCAGCGTCCCGAAGCCGTGCTAGGGGGGAGTGGGAGTGAGGGAAGAGACAGGCCGGGGGGCCCTGGGAGATGCGTGGGGGGAGGGTAATGGCCAGGGGGTCCTAGGGAAGGGGGACAGTCACTGGCCCCAGGAAGAGGGGTGGAGGGGGACCCCTTCCTCCACCCCCCGGGCTCCGTGGCCAGTTCAGCCCCTGGCCCCCCTGCTGTGGGATCCCATGGGGGCCGTACGGAGCCCAGGCACCACCCGCCCCCCTCGCCACCAGGCCCATCGCTGCATCACCCCCTTCGTGGGGTCTGACCCCCCCCCCGGGTTCTAAACCACCCCACTGCCCCCCCTTGGCCTAGGCGGGACCTGGTGCCCCCTCTGCCCCCATTGCCTTGTAGCCCCCGCCCCACCCCTGGGGATGGACCCAGGGCGGCCCCCCATGCCTTGTGCTCCCCAACCAGCCCCCCCATACTTTGTGCCCCCCAGGGACTCCCCCAGCCAGCTCCCCCATACCTTGTAGTCGTGCCAGGTGGTGAAGAAGCTGACAGAGCCATCCTGGCGCCGTTGGATCACGGTCCAGCCCCCACCCTCGAGCTCCTGCTCGCACCAGACCTGCAGGGACTGGCCCGCGCCCGCCGGCTGCACCTCATACACCCCGCTGGCCTCGTGCCCGCTGCGCCGCGCCTCCAGGCAGTCACGCCAGGGCCCTGTGCCAGCGGAGCCGCGTCAGAGGGACGGGGCCCCAGAGGCCAAGCGCTGCCCCTGCCCCAATACCCCCCCAGGGCAGGGGTGTTGGGGAGCACGGCCCCCTCTGGGCTTCCCCTTTCCTGCCCCCTTTGCTGCTGGCCACCACCAGCCCTGGGGCTGGGATGGGGGGAGAAGCAAGTGGAATGGGAGGTTTCCCCCCTTCCTGTCGGGAACCTCCTAACCCATCTGTGGGGGGGGGGGGGCTAGGTAGGGCTGGAGGAAGGCCCGGCTTGACAAAGCCCTGGCTGGGATGATTTAGTTGGGGACTGGTCCTGCTTTGAGCAGGGGGTTGGACTAGATACCTCCTGAGGTCCCTGCTAACCCTGATATTCTATGAGTCTGTGGATGGGGGGGGGGAACCTCTGGCAGGAGGCTGAGGGGGGCAAAGTGGTGCATTGGGGAGGGGGAGAGGTGGTGGGGAGAGGCCCCAGGAAGGAGGGAGACACCCTGGGTCGGGGGGGGGGGGGGAAGGCCAGGCCCCATGTGGGGGGGGGGCGAGTTGGGGAGGGGGAGAGGTGGGGGGGAGAGGCCCTGGGTCGGGGGGTAGGCCATGCCCCATGCGGGGGGGGGGCGAGGTGGTGAGTTGGGGAGGGGGAGGAGAGGCCCTGGGTCGGGGGGGGGCAGGCCAGGCCCCATGAGGGGGGGCGAGGTGGTGAGTTGGGGGGGGAGAGGGGGGCAGGTCAGGCCCCATGAGGGGGGGGCGAGGTGGTGAGTTGGGGGGGTGAACTTTGTTTTATGGCCCTGTCAGCCTGTAAAGCCCGTGGTGAAACCTGGCCTCACACTCGCCCCCCCCATGGATGTTCAGCCAAAGCCAGTGGGGGGCGGTGGCACGTCCCAGGCGTGGAGGGGGAGGCCGTGGGCCAGGCCCCCCTTCTCCTCCCCTCCCTCCCCGGCCTGGCTCGGGCTGCAGACGCTCTGCAGCCAGCACCGAGGCCTCAGCAGGGAACAGCCCCGGGGGCAGGGGGGCTGCAATCTAGGTCGTCCCCCCCCCGGCTCTGGCTGCCTGACTCACCCGGGGCCCTGGGGGGCAGCGTGGGGGGCGCTGGCTCCGTCTGGTCCATCTGCAGCTGGGCGGCGGCATCAAAATACGCCCGGCTCTCGTTGGCGATGCCGGACAGGCGGGGGGGCACGACCGGCACCAGGGGGGGCTGTGGGGAGACGAGACGGGGCCCTGAGCCCGGGCGGCCCCACAGCTGCACCGCGTGGGGCACCCCCCGCTCGACCCCCCCCCCACTCCCTGCTCCGTCCCCCCCAGCACTGTCCCCCCGCCCTGGCGTTACCTGTGGGGGGGGCGGCCCGGCACCCCCCTGGCACCACCGCTCCAGCCGCGCGATGAGGGCACTCTGGTTGTTGACGAGGGCGGCCAGCGCCTGGTAGCGCAGCTCCAGCTGGCGGTAGCCGGCGGCCAGCCGCAGCGCCTGGTCCGAGGCGTTGGCCACGCGTCCCTCGAGCTGGGCCAGCAGCCCGGGCTGGCGCCGCTGCAGGATCTCGTGCAGCAGCTGGGCGTAGAGCTGGCCCACGCGGGCGTTCATGGCGCGGCTCTCCTTGCGCAGGGCCTTCACCTCGCTCACCAGGGCGCCGTCCACCTCCACCAGCCCCCGCAACCGCTGCAGCTCGGCCTGCTGCCGGCCCAGCACCTCCTGCAGCGCCCGCGTCTCGCTGCCGTTGGGCACCGGCGGCTCGGGGGCGGCTCGCACGCTGCTCCAGCACACGGCCCCCGTGAACTTCTGCTGCGGCAGGATGAACGTGTAGGTGCACTTGGCCCCGGGGGGGGGTTCGGCCGCCCGCCCCCCCCGGCTCCGCCCCGGCTCCTCCGCACGACTCTCCGAATGCACCAGCCCCACCAGGCTGAGCAGGAGCAGGGCCACAGGCCAGGGGGCCATGGCGCCGGGCTCTGGGGGGGGGAAAGAGCTGAGAGGGGGGCACCGGGCTGGGAGCGGTTCCCACCTCTGCCACTGCCCTGCTGGCTGACCTTGGGCAAGTCCCTTCCCCGCTGCGTGACTCAGTTTCCCCACCCACCCAGGGGCTGTCTGCGTGGCTAGGCAGCGCCTCTGGTGCTACTGGTCTAGAATTAATAGAACAGGGTTCCAGGCACATTTCCTACCTTCACTGAACCCCCTTTATGGGGGCAGGAGGGGATAGAACCCAGGTGTCCTGGCTCCCAGCCCCCCTGCTCTAACCCACCAGCCCCCACTCAGCTCCCAGAGCTGGGGAGAGAACCCAGGAGTCCTGGTTCCCAGCCCCCCTTGCTCTAACCCACCAGCCCCCACTCAGCTCCCAGAGCTGGGAAGAGAACCCAGGAGTCCTGGTTTCCAGCCCCCCACTCCCCCCCAGAACCAGGGAGAGAACCCAGGAGTCCTGGCTCCCAGCCCCCTGCTCTTGCCCCCAACGCTTCCTTGTGAAGCAATCTCTGTTGGAGACGACTGCTGCCACCCCCGGCCCCGCTCAGTGGGTCCAGGCAGCCTGCTCCCACCCCCCAGGCTCCGTCAGTTCCCTGGGGGAGGGGGTGGTCCTGGTTACCAGCTCTCTGGGCTCACAGCCCTGGCGGCCCCAGGGCAGCAGCTCCCCACCCGCCCCGCCCCCCGCATCCCATCTCAGGCCTGGTGCTGGGCTTATCCCTGCCTCTAAACAACACTGACCCCTGACCCCGTTCCCACGCTGCTCCCAGGGGAGCGGAGCCCCACCCCCTTGGGGGAACGTGCAGGACGCCTGGATTCCTGGGGGGAGACGCTGACCCAGACCCAGCACCCCGTGGAAGGGAGGAAGAAGACAAGGGGACAAGAGGGCCTGGGAGCAGCGAGGGCTGGGCTCTGCCTGTCAGTGGCGTGGCCGTGCAAAGAGCTCCAAGCACCATGGAGAACTCAGCCCTCTCCCCCCTCCCCCGCACAGACCACCAGTGCTAGCCCCCTTTGCCAGTGGGGAAACTGAGGCACATACCAGGGTGAAGGTGGGGATAGAGTCCTGGCTCCCAGCCCCCGGCTCTAAACACTAGCCCCCACTCCCCTCCCAGAGCCAGGGAGAGAACCCAGGAGTCCTGGCTCCCAGCCCCTGGCTCTAATCACTAGCCCCCACTCCTCTAGCAGAGTCAGGGAGAGAATCCAGGAGTCCTGATGCCCACCCCCCCTTCCCCCAGCACAGAAACCCTTCTCCACCCGCTCCCTGGCATGCAGACGCAGCAGGAGCTGGGCCGTTCGCCCCCCCCCCCTTGCCCACACACGCAGAGCCAGTGCCGGGAAGGAGGGGAACGGCCCTGGCGCCAAACCCCCAGCACATCAGGCGACAATTCCAGCTGCCAGCGACGGCTTTTCCCAGGGCTGTTTATAGCACCGACCGCGCGTGCCAGCCCCCCAGAGCCGCGGGCAGTGCCTGGGGCCGGTCCACACGCCAGGGGCTCGGAATCGGGCCCTCGGCAACGCAAAGCACCAGCTCCCACCCCCCGCCCAACCCCACCAGAGCCCCCTTAGCTGGCCCCTCACCAGAGCAGGGCGGCTCAGGGCTCCCCAGCAGGGCACCCCATTCCCTGGTGCTGGTCTGAGCGAGGCAGGCTGCCTCCAGCAGCCAGGCCAGCGGGGAGCAGAGTCCAGCAGCGTGGCAGAGGGAGGAAATGCCCCAGCGGCACGCACGGCTCACAGGCTGGGGGGGTGAAGCCGGTAGGAGGGGACCAGAGTCACCCCAAGTGCCAGGCACTGCCCAGACCTGACTGAGATCGGGCCCCTGTTGTGCCAAACAGACCTGACGGGGGGACAGTCCTGCAGCACCCACCCCTCACGCAGCGTTGGCTGGCAGCCATACCAGGTACGCTGGCCAGCACCCGCCCGTCCCAGAGCCCCCCAGGGTCCCTGCTGAGAGCCTGGCAGCTCTCGGGCAGTGGGGGGGCGTACTGAGGCCCCCCCATGGGTCGGCATTGGCCAGGCTGCCCTCTTGCCCCACAGGCAGCTGGACAGCACCAAGCTGGCGTCCACAGGAGGGACCCGGCTACGAGTCTCCGCACCTCCAGCAGGGTAATGCCTGCCCTGGGCACGGCCAGACAGCAGAGCGGGGGCACCACAGTGCCTGTCACCGGGGAGGGGGGAGCGCCACCCCCTGCCCAGAGGCTCGGGAACCCCCAGAGGAGAGCGGGGTGCTCCGTGGCGGGCGCTGTGTGGAGCCCCGAGGCGCTGCCCATCTGAGTGTCAGCCCCAGAGAGAGATGCAGGAACCTGCCCCCAGGCACACAGGTGGCAGAGCTCCTGGGGCCCAGCCCCATGGCCTCCCCACAAGCCCCCTGCTTGCTGCATGTCCCTGGGGGCGGGGAGGCGGCCATGTGCCGCTGCCCCCCTGGGTTTGCGGGTCCCCTCTCAGAGGGGCAGGCCTGGCCCCTGGGGTCACCGCTTGGCTGGCTCCACTTACCAGTTCCTTCCCGGCGCGTCTCCCTCGGCCGCAGGGGGCGCTTCGGTGCGATCAGTGCTGGGGTGGGCAGGAGGTGGCCATCGCCTACCCGCATGGCGGGCAAGGGACCAATTAGGAGCAGACGCATTAGACGTGGAAGAGCCCAGTTAGCACCCACCTAAACTCCTGTCTCCAACCCGGGGACAGAACCCAGGAGTCCTGGCTCCCAGCCCCCCACTCCCCTCCCAGAGCTGGGCTAGAACCCAGGAGTCCTGGCTCCCAGCCCCCCACTCCCCTCCCAGAGCTGGGCTAGAACCCAGGAGTCCTGGCTCCCAGCCCCCCACTCCCCTCCCAGAGCTGGGCTAGAACCCAGGAGTCCTGGCTCCCAGCTCCCCACTCCCCTCCCAGAGCTGGTCTAGAACCCAGGAGTCCTGGCTCCCAGCCCCCCACTCCCCTCCCAGAGCTGGGCTAGAACCCAGGAGTCCTGGCTCCCAGCTCCCCACTCCCCTCCCAGAGCTGGGCTAGAACCCAGGAGTCCTGGCTCCCGGCCCCTCTGCCCTCCCCAAGCCCACGCCCAGGCCGGCCGTATGGGCAGGGCTCTCCCGGCAGAAGGCCCGTGACACTGAGCAGAAGCCGGGGCATGGGGATGCCTTTCCTGACCCCCGGCCCCACAATCAGGTCTGGGGGCAGCGCTCTGAGCCCAGCTGTAAATATTTACATCCTGCTGAGTCCTCTGCTCCGTGCCCGCTCGCCCCACCCGCCCCCCTCCCTGCCGTGCCCCCCCGGGCTGTCGCTCCCCAAGCCCCTCCTGACAGCTAGGAGCTGGGAACAACTCCCCAAAGACTCCAAAGCAACCCCCCTGCCGACCCAGCGCGTTCCCCTCCCAGGCCCTCCAGCCCCCTGGGACCCACCTTGACCCCCATCTGTCCCCCAGGAGAAGGGTCCAATCCCCTGGCTCCAGAGCGCCCAGCTGCCGTCCCAGGGCAGGTCAGTGGGATGCCAACGCCCTGGCACCTCTGCCCAGCCAGTGGCTGGGGCGGACGAGCCGCCGGTCCCTGCCCGGGTGCCGATGCCAGTGACAGCTGCAGGCCCCGCTGAGCACTGCAGCGGCCTGCCTAGGAATGCCGCTCCCGGACAGGCAGGCAGCCAGTGGCAGCTCCAGCTACTGCTCCCCGCCTCCTCCGCCTCCCCTCCCAGCTCCGAGCATCGCCCAGCCAAGCCGGCTGCGGGTAGCACCTGGGGGAGCAGATTCCGGCTCCTGGTCACAGCCCTGCATGGGGCCTGCTGCAGCCCAGTGGGCAGGGACCCCCCAGGGCCCTGGCAGCGCAAGGCACAGCCTGTGTATTCTTTATATTACGGTATCCGACCGAGATCAGGGCCCCCCAAGGGCACCTGGTACCCGGTGCTGGGCTCCGCTGCGCCAGCCCTGCCAACGCTGCCTCCGTTAAACGTGCAATGCGCATGCACCCCAAGCGGTGAGATTTGGGGCTGGCATTCCAGGCAGACACACCCCTCTGCAGATGCCACGCCCATCGCCGCAGGGCCAGCCCAGCAGGGCAGCGCAGAGAACCCCCAAGGCTTGTCCGGTGCCCCCCAGTGCCACATGCCCCTTTGCCCCCGAGCTCACCTGTGGGGGAAGGGGAGAGGAGATGCTGGCAGAGGAACCAGGCTGCATGGCAGGTGGCAGCGACTGGGATCTGCAGCTCGGTGCCGCCCGTGGGCAGCCGTCTGCAAGAGAAGCCTCTGGAAGCGGGATAATGCCCAATGCCCCGGGACGTGGCTTGTTGCTATCTCCCGGCCTGGCTTCCCCTGGAGTCTCTGGGGTTGCTCCGGTGCCCAGGTCCCCAGCACTGCCAGGGCCCTGGCATGGGGGCAGGGGCATGGGGGGCACACAGAGCCCCTGGCATGCCAGTGGGGGGTGGGTTGCAGGGAGTCTCTGAACAAAACGGGGGGGAGGGTGGCTCTGTGACCCCGGGATGTCTAGGTGCCATCTGGCAACAGGCACAGGGGGTGCAGCGGGTTTTACGGGGAGCCCCTGGGCCTGAGGGCGGCATGTGAGGTCTCTCCCGAGAGCCGGGAGCCCCATCATCGTGAGAGGTTTGTGTGGGGACTCGGTTAAGAGCGGTGGCAAACAGCAGATTCCAGCCCTGGGGACGTTTGTGGCCTGCGGGGAGGTGAGCCTCAGGGCTGACTGGGTCCGCGTGGGGAGCGTGGCAGCCCCGGGCAGGCAGCATTATTGTCCGGCCTGCGGCGGGGAGGTGGGGGGAATTGGCAAATACAGGAATCCCCAGGTGGTCTCTGAAGATGGGGGCTCCTGGGACCAAAGCCAGGAAGCGAGAGGAGAGGGGACAAGATTTTACCCGTCCCTGTGGAGACGCTGACAGCAGGGGGCCGTGAGGGGCCTCCCCACCCTGGGTACCCCAGAAAGCATGACAGGCACCCAGGATCTGACTGGAGCAGGGATGCCAGGATCCCTGGCGCGCGCTGTGACGGAGCAGGGCGGATTTGACCTGGGAATGGAGCCTGGGAGTTACATTGAGTTACCTGAGCTGTAACCTGAGCCAGGAAGGGGGGTGGGAGAAGTGACACCTGCCCGGGAGAGGAACAAAGGAGAGGAGGAGCAGAGGGGAGGGGGGAGGGAGCTGCTGGAGGGTTTTGGGACGTCTTCAGTTTTGGGCTGGGAGGTGCAACGCAGGGAACCCCAAGCTGGGGTCTAAGCTCCCTGCGCTCCCCAAGAGGACCTGATTGGCTGCCAGGTTTGAGCCCCTGGGCTGGTGCTCTCGGGGTGTTCAGTGCCTCCTGAGCGAGACAAGGCCAAGCTGGGGGTTAGCACCCGTGGCCGGGCGACAGCAGGGGCTGCTCTGAGTGCGGGCGTGGCCTGGAGCAGCCCGGGGACCTCAGGGGAAGCCGAGTGTGGTGGGGCTAAGCCCTGGGGGAGATTAGCCAATCCCCTGGGACGGACAGGCGGTGGGGGGGGGCTGGGATGCTGATGAAGGTTGTGCAGCATCTCAGGGCAGACGGCTGGAGCGCGGGGCGTGACCCCTCCGCCCTGGGCGGTCTGGCTGGGAGTGGAGCCCACCCATTCAGCAAAGGGTTAAGCGCCCTGCCAGCAGCACCAAGCTCCTGGGAATGAGGGGAACGGGGTCTCTCCCGGCAGCGGGGCCTGGGGAAGGGGAAGCCCCCCACGGTGCTGTGCCAGAGCTCGGGGTGGGGAGAGCGCGGAGCTGAATCCAGGGCCCCAACCACCTCATTCCAAAGCAGGGAAGGACACAATCTGCTTTTAATTTCCTGGCCTTTGTAGCCCGGCCAAGACACACGCCGGAGAGCCAGGAGCTGGCCCAGCAGAGCGCGAGGCCGGCCGGGGGGGCTGGGATCTGTGCAGGGGAGAGCAGAGCGCCCGTGACGGGGGGCTCCGACAGCGACGCTGACGGCCAGGCAGGCTCCCCACGGCGAGGGGACCCGTGCGCTGGGGATCCCTGGCAACGCCAGGCCCGAAGAGGAGACGGCCAGGGCCTGGCCTCGGCCTAGGACTCCGGACACCTGGGTTCTATCCCTGGCCCAGGAAATCAGCCCCCTCTCGGTGCCTTTGTTCCCCTCCAGCCTGGGTGTGGGGCACGTTAGGGTTCCCACCCGAGGCCCTGCCCCTTCCCCCAAGGCCCCGCCCCCCTCGCTCGCTCTTCTCCCCCTTTTCCCCTCACTGGCTGGATTGTCCGCGCCTCCCCTCGCCCTGCAGTGACCGGCCTTTCGGTGCCTGGTCAGTACATCTGGCCGGACATTAGGGTGGCCAACTTCGTAATCGCACAAAACTGAACACCCCTGCCCTGCCCCCACCCTGCCTGTTCCCTAAGGCCCCTGCCCCCACCCCTGCCCATTTTCTAAGGCCCCGCCTCCAGCCCTGCCCATTCCCTAAGGCCCTGCCTCCAGACCACCCATTCTCTAAAGCCCCGCCCCCAGCCCTGCCCATTCCCCAAGGCCCCGCCCCACCCCTGCTGGTTCTCTAAGGCCCCGCCTCCAGCCCACCCATTCTCTAAGGCCCCGCCCCCAGCCCTGCCCATTTCCCTAAGGCCCCGCCCACCCCTGCCGGTTCTCTAAGGCCCCACCCCCACCCCGCCCATTCTCTAAAGCCCTGCCCCAGCCTGCCCCACCCATTATCTAAGGCCCCACCCCCACCCGCTCTCTAAGGCTCCATACCCGCTTGCTCCATCCCGCACCCTAAGTTTCACCGGGCTGGGGCAGGGGGGTTGGATGCGGGGGTCAGGGCTCCGGCTGGGGCTGTGGGCTCTGGGGTGGGGTTGGGGATGAGGGATTTGGGGTGCAGGAGGGGGCTCCAGGCTGGGCCCGAGGGGCTCGGAGTGTGGGAGGGAGTATGGGCTCTGAGTGGGGGTGTGTGCTTTGGGGTGGGTCCAGGAATGAGAAGTTTGGGGTGCAGGAGGGGCTGGGGTATTGGAGGGAGGTGCAGGCTCCGGGAGGGAGTTTGAGTGCATGAGGGGACTCTAGGCTGGGGCAGAGGGTTGGGGTGCAAGAGGTGGTTTGGAGTGTGGGGTCCCGGTAGCACCTCCCAGAGGCAGCCCCCATGTCCCTGCAGCCCCTAGGCACATGGTGGTCCCCAGCGAATGGAGACAGCAGAGGGGCACTTGGGGGATAGTCAGTGGGCAGGTGGGGATACATGGTGTGATGCAACAGGGAGCGGGTGGATTTGACCTGGGAATGTTGCAGGGGGGTTGCATTGGGGATGGGGGACTTCCCTTGCAGGAAGTTACCTGAGCTGTAACCTGAGCCAGGAGGGGGGTTGGGAGAGGTGACACCTGCCCGGGAGACTGAACAAAGGAGAGGAGGAGCTGGGGGGAGGGGGGAGAGAGCTGCTGGAGGGGTTTTTAGTGTCAGTTTGGTGCTGGGTGGTGCAATGCAGGGAACCCCAAGCTGGGGTCTAAGCTCCCTGAACCCCCCAGAAGGACTTGATTGAGGGGTTCTGGTTGTACCTACACGCTCTGTTTTAGCCTGCGTTCCTACTGTCCAATAAACCTCCCGTTTTACCGGCTGGCTGAGAGTCACGCTGAATCCCAGGAAGAGGGATGCAGGGCCCTGACTCCCCCACATTCTGTGACACATGGGATACCTGTGGGTTAGGTGTGTGGGGTGCAGAGTATGTCTGGAGCACAGGGGGGTGTATGGGGTACAGGGGACACAGGGGGTAGGTGTGTGGGACACAGTGTATGTCTGGGGCACAGGGGGGTGTATGGGATACAGGGGGGACAGGAGGTGAGGTGTGTGGGGCACAGGGGGGTGTATGGGATACAGGGAGTACAGGGGTTAGGTGTGTGGGGCGCAGTGTATGTCTGGGGCACAGGGGGATGTATGGGATACAGGGTGTACAGGGGGTAGGTGTGTGGGGTGCAGTGAATGGGGGGCACAGGGGGCACAGGGTTTTAGGTGTGTAGGGTGCAGAGTATTTGTCGAGCATAGAAGGGCACAGGGGGTGTATGGGATACAGGGGGCACAGGGGGTAGGTGTGTGGGGTGCAGTGTATGTATGGGGCACAGGGGGTGTAGGGGATACAGGGGGCACAGGGGGTAGGTGTGTGGGGCGCAGTGTATGTGTGGGGCACAGGGGGCGCAGTGTATGTGTGGGGCACAGGGGGCAGGTGTGTGGGGCGCAGTGTATGTGTGGGGCACAGGGGGGTGTAGGGGATACAGGGGGCACAGGGGGTAGGTGTGTGGGGCGCAGTGTATGTGTGGGGCACAGGGGGTGTAGGGGATACAGGGGGCACAGGGGGTAGGTGTGTAGGGTGCAGTGTATGTGTGGGGCACAGGGGGGTGTAGGGGATACAGGGGACACATGGGGTAGGTGTGTGGGGCGCAGTGTATGTGTGGGGCACAGGGGGGTGTAGGGGATACAGGGGACACATGGGGTAGGTGTGTGAGGCGCAGTGTATGTGTGGGGCACAGGGGGGTGTATGGGATACAAGGGGTACAGGGGGCAGGTGTGTGGGGCGCAGTGTATGTGTGGGGCACAGGGGGGTGTATGGGCTACAAGGGGCACAGGGGGCAGGTGTATGGGGCACGGGGAGTGTAGGGGATACAGGGGGCACAGGGGGCAGGTGTGTGGGGCACGGGGGGTGTAGGGGATACAAGGGACACAGGGGGTAGGTGTGTGAGGTGCAGTGTATGTGTGGGGCACAGGGGGTGTAGAGGATACAGGGGGCAGGTGTGTGGGGCACGGGGGGTGTAGGGGATACAGGGGGCACAGGGGGTAGGTGTGTGGGGCGCAGTGTATGTGTGGGGCACAGGGGGGTGTAGGGGATACAGGGGGCACAGGGGACAGATGTGTGGGGCGCAGTGTATGTATGGGGCACAGGGGGTGTAGGGGATACAGGGGACACAGGGGGTAGGTGTGTGGGGCGCAGTGTATGTGTGGGGCACAGGGGGTAGGTGTATGGGGTGCAGTGTATGTGTGGGGCACAGGGGGGTGTAGGGGATACAGTGGGCACAGGGGGTAGGTGTGTGGGGCGCAGTGTATGTGTGGGGCACAGGGGGTAGATGTGTGGGGCGCAGTGTATGTGTGGGGCACAGGGGGTGTAGGGGATACAGGGGGTAGGTGTGTGGGGCACAGGGGGGTGTAGGGGATACAGGGGGCACAGGGGACAGGTGTGTGGGGCGCAGTGTATGTGTGGGGCACAGGGGGTGTAGGGGATACAGGGGGCACAGGGGGTAGGTGTGTGGGGCGCAGTGTATGTGTGGGGCACAGGGGGTGTAGGGGATACAGGGGGCACAGGGGGTAGGTGTGTGGGGCGCAGTGTATGTGTGGGGCACAGGGGGTGTAGGGGATACAGGGGGCACAGGGGGTAGGTGTGTGGGGCGCAGTGTATGTGTGGGGCACAGGGGGTGTAGGGGATACAGGGGGCACAGGGGGTAGGTGTGTGGGGCGCAGTGTATGTGTGGGGCACAGGGGGTGTAGGGGATACAGGGGGCACAGGGGGTAAGTGTGTGGGGCGCAGTGTATGTGTGGGGCACAGGGGGTGTAGGGGATACAAGGGGCACAGGGGGTAGGTGTGTGGGGCGCAGTGTATGTGTGGGGCACAGGGGGTGTAGGGGATACAGGGGATAGGTGTGTGGGGCGCAGTGTATGTGTGGGGCACAGGGGGTGTAGGGGATACAGGGGGCACAGGGGACAGGTGTGTGGGGCGCAGTGTATGTGTGGGGCACAGGGGGTGTAGGGGATACAGGGGGCACAGGGGACAGGTGTGTGGGGCGCAGTGTATGTGTGGGGCACAGGGGGTGTAGGGGATACAGGGGGCACAGGGGGTAGGTGTGTGGGGCGCAGTGTATGTGTGGGGCACAGGGGGTGTAGGGGATACAGGGGGCACAGGGGGTAGGTGTGTAGGGTGCAGTGTATGTGTGGGGCACAGGGGGTGTAGGGGATACAGGGGGCACAGGGGGTAGATGTGTGGGGCGCAGTGTATGTGTGGGGCACAGGGGGTGTAGGGGATACAGGGGGTAGGTGTGTGGGGCACAGGGGGGTGTAGGGGATACAGGGGGCACAGGGGACAGGTGTGTGGGGCGCAGTGTATGTGTGGGGCACAGGGGGTGTAGGGGATACAAGGGGCACAGGGGGTAGGTGTGTGGGGCGCAGTGTATGTGTGGGGCACAGGGGGTGTAGGGGATACAGGGGGCACAGGGGGTAGGTGTGTGGGGCGCAGTGTATGTGTGGGGGATACAGGGGGCACAGGGGGTAGGTGTGTGGGGTGCAGTGTATGTGTGGGGCACAGGGGGTGTAGGGGATACAGGGGGCACAGGGGGTAAGTGTGTGGGGCGCAGTGTATGTGTGGGGCACAGGGGGTGTAGGGGATACAAGGGGCACAGGGGGTAGGTGTGTGGGGCGCAGTGTATGTGTGGGGCACAGGGGGTGTAGGGGATACAGGGGATAGGTGTGTGGGGCGCAGTGTATGTGTGGGGCACAGGGGGTGTAGGGGATACAGGGGGCACAGGGGACAGGTGTGTGGGGCGCAGTGTATGTGTGGGGCACAGGGGGTGTAGGGGATACAGGGGGCACAGGGGACAGGTGTGTGGGGCGCAGTGTATGTGTGGGGCACAGGGGGTGTAGGGGATACAGGGGGCAGGTGTGTGGGGCGCAGTGTATGTGTGGGGCACAGGGGGTGTAGGGGATACAGGGGGCACAGGGGACAGGTGTGTGGGGCGCAGTGTATGTGTGGGGCACAGGGGGTGTAGGGGATACAAGGGGCACAGGGGGTAGGTGTGTGGGGCGCAGTGTATGTGTGGGGCACAGGGGGTGTAGGGGATACAGGGGGCACAGGGGGTAGGTGTGTGGGGCGCAGTGTATGTGTGGGGCACAGGGGGTGTAGGGGATACAGGGGGCACAGGGGGTAGGTGTGTGGGGCGCAGTGTATGTGTGGGGCACAGGGGGTGTAGGGGATACAGGGGGCACAGGGGACAGGTGTGTGGGGCGCAGTGTATGTGTGGGGCACAGGGGGTGTAGGGGATACAGGGGGCACAGGGGGTAGGTGTGTGGGGCGCAGTGTATGTGTGGGGCACAGGGGGTGTAGGGGATACAGGGGGCACAGGGGACAGGTGTGTGGGGCGCAGTGTATGTGTGGGGCACAGGGGGTGTAGGGGATACAAGGGGCACAGGGGGTAGGTGTGTGGGGCGCAGTGTATGTGTGGGGCACAGGGGGTGTAGGGGATACAGGGGGCACAGGGGGTAGGTGTGTGGGGCGCAGTGTATGTGTGGGGCACAGGGGGTGTAGGGGATACAGGGGGCACAGGGGACAGGTGTGTGGGGCGCAGTGTATGTGTGGGGCACAGGGGGTGTAGGGGATACAAGGGGCACAGGGGGTAGGTGTGTGGGGCGCAGTGTATGTGTGGGGCACAGGGGGTGTAGGGGATACAGGGGGCACAGGGGACAGGTGTGTGGGGCGCAGTGTATGTGTGGGGCACAGGGGGTGTAGGGGATACAGGGGGCACAGGGGGTAGGTGTGTGGGGCGCAGTGTATGTGTGGGGCACAGGGGGTGTAGGGGATACAGGGGGCACAGGGGACAGGTGTGTGGGGCGCAGTGTATGTGTGGGGCACAGGGGGTGTAGGGGATACAAGGGGCACAGGGGGTAGGTGTGTGGGGCGCAGTGTATGTGTGGGGCACAGGGGGTGTAGGGGATACAGGGGGCACAGGGGGTAGGTGTGTGGGCGCAGTGTATGTGTGGGGCACAGGGGGTGTAGGGGATACAGGGGGCACAGGGGGTAGGTGTGTGGGGCGCAGTGTATGTGTGGGGCACAGGGGGTGTAGGGGATACAGGGGGCACAGGGGACAGGTGTGTGGGGCGCAGTGTATGTGTGGGGCACAGGGGGTGTAGGGGATACAGGGGGCACAGGGGACAGGTGTGTGGGGCGCAGTGTATGTGTGGGGCACAGGGGGTGTAGGGGATACAGGGGGCACGGGGGAGGCGGTGTGTGAGGGTCACGGGGGGTACATGGGGGGTGGGGCACAGGCCGGTCAGCCCCGCCCCCTTCAGCTACCGGAAGTGCCCGGACCCTTTAGAGGGCGGGACCGGCCGGAAGTGTCCGGCGCGCTGGGGCTGCTGCACGGG
Source organism: Chrysemys picta bellii (assembly GCF_011386835.1). Lineage (NCBI taxonomy): Eukaryota > Metazoa > Chordata > Testudines > Emydidae > Chrysemys > Chrysemys picta. The sequence continues at coordinate 803,567 of NC_088812.1, forward strand.
CTGGGCCGGAAGTGCCGTGTCCACGTGGGGAGGCGGCGGCGGCGGCGGCGGCGGCAGCATGGGGCGCGAGGGCAAGGTGCGGGGGGGTCTGGGCCCGTGGGGGGGAGGGGGTCCCAGGCCGGTGTGATGGTGGGGGAACATGGGGGTGCTGGAGGTGGGGGGGGGCAGGGTGTGGGAGATGGGGGTCCCAGGGGATGTGATGGTGGGGGGAACAGGGGGGTGCTGGAGGTGGGGGGGGCAGGGTGTGGGGGGAGGGGAGATGGGGGTCCCAGGCCGGTGTGATGGTGGGGGAACATGGGGGTGCTGGGGGGGGGGGGGCAGGGTGTGGGGGGAGGGGAGATGGGGGTCCCGGGGGGGTGTGATGGTGGGGGGAACAGGTGGGTGCTGGAGGTGGGGGGGGCAGGGTGTCGGGGGAGGGGAGATGGGGGTCCCAGGGGGGGTGTGATGGTGGGGGAACAGGGGGGTGCTGGAGGTGGGGGGGGCAGGGTGTGGGGGGAGGGGAGATGGGGGTCCCAGGGGGGGGTGTGATGGTGGGGGGAACAGGGGGTGCTGGAGGTGGGGGGGGCAGGGTGTGGGGGGAGGGGAGATGCAGGGGGGGTGTGATGGTGGGGGGAACAGGGGGGTGCTGGAGGTGGGGGGGGCAGGGTGTGGGGGGAGGGGAGATGGGGGTCCCAGGGGGGGTGTGATGGTGGGGGGAACAGGGGGGTGCTGGAGGTGGGGGGGGCAGGGTGTCGGGGAGGGGAGATGGGGTTCCGGGGGGGGTGTGATGGTGGGGGAACAGGGGGTGCTGGACGTGGGGGGGCAGGGTGTGGGGGGAGGGGAGATGGGGGTCCCAGCTGGACGTGGGGGGCGCTGCTGACCCCCTGCCTCCTCCCCCGCAGACCAAGAACCAGAAGCGGGCGCGGGCGGGCCGCCCAGCAGCGGGCCCAGGAGCAGTTCGCCTCCGTCCCTCACTCCTTCGTCTTCCACCGCGGGCGCGTGGGCCGGAGCCTGCAGCAGCTCATCCTGGACGTGCGGCGGGTGATGGAGCCGTTTACAGCCAGCACCCTGCAGGTGAGCCCCCGCGGCCGGCCGGCCGCCCTCCCCACGCCCAGGGGTCCCAGCCCCTGCTGCTGGGTGCCGCAAAGCCGGCGGGTCCACAGAGGCCGGGCTTTGAATTCAATGTCGCGCGGGCAGGACTCCTGGGTTCTGTCCCGGCACCAGGAGGGCCGCGGGGTCTAGTGAGTTAGAGAGGGGTGGGGTGGGAGCCAGGACGCCGGGGTTCTCTCCTGGCTCTGGGCGGGGAGCACAGTCTCTGGGAACACCCCTTTTCAGGCCACAGGCCCCGGGTGAGTGTGGCGGGGTAGCGTGACACTTGCCGTCTTCCAGGTACGGAAGAAGAACTCGCTGAAGGATTTTGTGGCGGTGGCGGGGCCCCTGGGCGTGACGCACTTCCTGGTCTTCACCAAATCCCCCACCAACGTCAACTTTGTAAGTGGTACGATGGGGGCTGGGGGGATTTGGGAGAGCCTGTGGGGCTGGGGGGAATACTCAGTCCCCTGGCTCGTGCCTGGTCAGGCTAGAACAGCTCCCTGGGTTCAGGAAGGGGCAGGCCTCTCCCCATGGCTGGGAGGAGTCTTGCTGGGGCCTTTGCTTGATTGCTTGAGCCTTTTTTCCTGCCACCATCTTCCCCTACAGCCTGGTCCGGAGCACAGGGCCGGCGCTGTCCGGCATTGCCCTGAGCTGGGGTGCAGGGAGGCGTGTGCCTAGCTGGGTGCCTGCCTTTCTAGTCCCAGTGACGTTCCTTCCCCTGGGGTCTCCTAGGGGCTCTGCCTCGATGCAGCTGATGAAGCAAATGTTACTGAGCTCGCTCTGTGATTTCAGTTCCAAAGTAAACGCACTGATGTATCCGCCCCGCTTGGCAGAGCGAGAGGTGCAGACCTGGGCAGCCTGCTCGGCACTGCGCCTGGCACCGCCCTGGTGGGTGGGTGCTGTGGTGCTGACCTTACCCTGACTCCTGTGTGTGTCTGTCTCTCCCGCAGAAACTCGTCCGTCTCCCGGGAGGCCCAACACTGACCTTCAAAGTCACACAGGTGGGCTGGGCTGGGGGTCCGGAGCTGCCCCCACCCCTGTTAGTTTGGGATTAGCACGGGCCAGTTATTCCTGCGTCCTTAACTCCCAGGCCAACTAAACGTGTGTGGGTTGTGGGTGTCCAGGTCTGTCCCTGGCACGGAGGTCTGAGCTGGGCCTGTGTAACTCTGCGGGGGAGAGTAAGGGGGTGCTACCCGCACAGCGATCACGCTGCTGCCCTGGCTCCACCGTGCGCTGCTGAGCACAAGCCGGGGCTGCCAAGGGTGACGCCCCCTCCCCGGCCCAGCTATGCAGCACAGAGCCCCCCCTTGCCTCTCACCAGCGCCCCGACCCCCTGCTCTGCTCCACTCTCCAGTACTCGCTCATCAAGGACGTGGTGTCCTCCCTGAAGCGCCACCGCATGCACGAGCAGCAGTTCACACACCACCCGCTGCTGGTGCTCAACAACTTTGGCCTGCAGCAGATGCACATCAAGCTGATGGCCACCATGTTCCAGAACATGTTCCCCTCCATCAACGTGCACAAGGTGGGTGCGGGGGGGGGGGGGCGCGCGGGGGCCCCCAGCCTGTGCTGCAGGAAGCATGGGGTTCCTTGGGGGCTGGCAGGGGTGGGGGGAAGCCCCGCTGTGGCTGGTGCTCGTCTCTGGTGCTCACGGCCGTGCGGCTCTGCCCCCAGGTCAACCTCAACGCCATCAAGCGGTGCCTGCTGATCAGCTACAACTCGGACTCCCAGCTTCTGGACTTCCGGCACTAGTAAGGGTCTGCGCTGGGGACGGGCGGCGGTCGGGGCTGTGCACCGAGGGAGATGGACTGGGCTGTGTGAGAGGGGAAGGGGGGCTCCGCCTCGGCAGGTGACCCCTACGGCTCTGCCTGGCTGGATGCTGGTGATGAGGGTATAGTCTGCTGATGGCTCGGTGATTTCATCCTCTAGTAAACGCTCTGAGGCATCCAGAGGGAGGGAACCGGGGGGGATCGTAGCCAGACAGACAGACACACGCTAGCAGCTTGCTGTCTTTGAGCAGCTCCTTCTTCCGGCTGTCACCTGAATCCCTGGCGTCTCAGAGCACCAGGCGCAGAACCTGACCCCGACCGGCTCCCTTTGGCACGTCCACACGGGGCTCGGCCCCTTCCCAGGACAAACCCCGTAGGACAAACCCCGTCCCAGCAGCGGGGGAGAGCAGGGTGTGCGGGGGTGGGCTGTGCTTCTTGCTCCGCTGGCTGCACGGCCTGACCGGGAGCAGCTGTGGAGCGCTGGGTTCGAATCACGTCGCAGTTCCCCCGGCGCGGTTTCCACCGTCCGTTCCCTGCCATTGCCAGGCTCGCCCTCGCTGCTAAGCTGGTCAGTCCCGTCTCCCCTCCCTGAGCTGGGTCCTTCTCGGCCCCTCCTGCTCCCAGAGTCCCCCTGCCCACTGAGCTGGGTGACCTGGTGCGTGACCCCTCCCGTCTCCTCTCCCCCAGCAGCCTGAAGGTGGTGCCTGTGGGGGCGAGCAAAGGCCTCAAGAAGCTGCTGCAGGAGAAATTCCCCAACATGAGCCGGCTGGAGGACATCAGTGAGCTGCTGGCCAAGTGAGCGCTGGGCCCGGGGGCTGGGCTGGGCTGGGGAGGTGGCAGTGGAGGGCCAGGATCTGAGACACTGCAGCGCCTGGCGGGTCAGTCCAGCCCTGCCCACCCACTCCCACGGGCAGGTCGCCCTGCGTCGCCCGTTGTCTGTGCCCCTGAGCTTGGGAACCAGGAGCTCGGTGCCTGGGCGCTTGGGAGTTGCCCACGGGGCATGGGCTGGGGAGGGGCCTCTGAGGCTGCACTTGTACAGTGAGCAGAGATTGGCTTAGAGCGGGGGTGGGGGGCTGGGAGCCCGGACTCCTGGGGTCTCTCCCTGGCTCTGGGAGGGGGTGGGGGCTGGTGGTTGGAGCAGGGGTGGGGCTGGGAGCCAGGACTCCTGGGGTCTCTCCCTGGCTCTGGGAGGGGGTGGGGGCTCTGCCAGGTTGTGTCCTGTGACGGGCTGGGGTTTTCCCCGTAGGGACATTAATCCTGTCGGAGAGCGAGGCCGAGCAGGACGGGACCCACAATATCCTGGAGCTGCCCCAGGCATACGCGGGCCGGGGGAACATGAAGGCCAGCAGAGCGCTGTGCGTCTCACCGAGGTGTGTGCAGCCCCCAGGGGCAGGGGGTGGGGCCAGGGGTGGGGGGGGCGGGGCCAGTTGGCACGGTGTGATGACAACAGAGACCTTGATAGCACCATGATCTTCAAAGTAAACGTTCTGATCCGGCCACGGGCTGCGTGGGAGGCCGGGGGGGCTCCACACCCCCCTGCCTGCTCCGCCGGGGCTCCCAGCTGTGACCAGGCAGGGGCCTGGGGCCTGCCCTTGTCTGATGGATTCTGTCGCCTCCCTCGCAGATCGGGCCCCGAATGACCCTGCAGCTCATCAAGGTGGAGGAAGGGTTGAACCAGGGCAACGTACTCTACCACAGCTTCAGTAAGTGCCCGGCCGGCGCCCATCGTCCCCCTCCGGGTCTACCAGGCCCCACGTCACTCCCGTTCTCTGCCCGTGAGTGGCGAGTTCGAATCCACGGGCTCTGTCCCCACTGAGCCCCTCCCCCTTCCCCCCCCAGTTCTCAAGACGGAGGAGGAGCTCCGGGCGGCCCTGGCCAGGAAGGAGGAGCGGCTGCGGCTGAAGGCAGAGCGGCGCCGCAGGCAGGAGGCCGACGTGCAGCGCAAGAAAGGAGCAGCGGAGGCCCACAGGTGAGCAGGAGCCCCCCCCCCCATCCCTGTCCTGTCTGGGGGCAGCAGCAGCTGGCCGGGTTGGTGGTGGGCTTGAGGGAGAGGAGCCTGGTGCATGCTGGGAGTTGTAGTCCCCTCGGGGGCTGACGCTGGTGCTTTGGGGTGGCAGGAAGCAGAGCCTGGCCGGGATCAGGAGGAAGCAGCAGCAAGGGGAGGATGGTGACAGTGGAGCCGAGGATCCTGGGATGCCGGCGGACCAGGACCTGGCCAACCAATCAGACGACGACGCAGAATATTACCGGCAGGAAGTGGGCGAGGAGCCCGACGCAGGTGAGTCGTGACCCCAGACGAGCTGGCCTGGGCCTGCTCCCAGCCCAGGGACGGGGGGGGAGCCGGGGTCCCCGAGTCTCCACGCCGGGTGCCAGCTGATGATGTGAATCTTCCTGAGCGTGTTCTGTGAGTTCAGTTCAAAGTAAACGCACTGATGCACCTGGCAGAGCCCTGTCACGCTGGGTCTAGCCCCCCACCCCGGCTCCGGCGCAGCCCCCGGCAGAGCCTTGTCACGCGGCCTGAGCTGGGTCTAGCTCCCTCCACCCCCCGCGCTGGGTCTAGCCCCCCGCCTGCGCAGTGCCTTGCCCCCCCGCCTGCGCAGTGCCTTGCGGCTGGTGTAGCTGGAATTGAAGCCTAGTTTTGGGGATGGGGGGGGTCCCATCTTCAGCCAGCTCTGCCTTCTGAGCCCCTGGTGCTCGGGGGGGGGGGGGGAATCCCTTGGTGGGTGGTTCTGGTAACGCACCCTGGGGCCATCTCGCAGCCCCGGTGCCCAGTGGGTGGGTGATGGCCCGGTGCCTCATCTCCCTGTCCTATGGGACCCTATTCCCCTACCCACGGGGACCTGCCTGTCCTGGATCGTGACTCTCGGTTCTCCCCCCATCTCTAGATCTGTTCCCCAAAAGCACCAAGAGGAAACACGGGCCCCTGCGCTCCCCCCAGCCCAGCAAGAGACTCAGAACAGCCAGCCGGGGGAGCAGCCTGCCAGCCGCAAGGCGAAGCACAGGAGACCCCCTGGCCAGATGCAGCGGGGCGGGCGCAGCCCCAGGCAGCAGAGGGAGCTTGGGAACTCTCAGAGGCCTGGCCAGCAGAAGGACCCACGGAGCCCTAAGGGCCGCGGGCAGCAGCGAGGAGCACGGAGTCCAAAGCCGAAAGGACCCAGGCATCCGGCGCAGCAGGGAACCAAGCGAGGCCCTAGGCTCAAAGGGCCGGGGAAGCCAGGGCTGCGGAGGAAGCAGGCAGCCCGGGGGGCAGGGGGGCGCCAGAGGCCCCGGGCCCCCAAGAAGGGGCAGCACTAGCCCCCCCCAGGACATCTGCCTTATCATAGACTGGGGGAACGGGGGTGGGGGCTGGCTGTTCAATAGATCACTCTGCATTGCTCTCTGGTCTGTGTGCTGGTGCTGTGTGTGTGGGGGAGGGGGTGCCCTGCCCTGCCCTCCCCTCCCAGCCAGGTCCCGTGCGGCCCCTGCTCAGGCACGGCCAGCGCTGCTGGCTGGGTGCTGCCAGCCTCTGAGCTGCGCTGGGGGGCAGGATGGGATCTCTGGGCGGTTGCCGCCCTTCCCCGATGTGGCGGAAGGCTGGAGGCTGAGGCGCGGGCTGCCAGGGCAGGGTGCTAGGCCCTCCCACCACCCTCGGGCTGGGGGGGAAGGGGTGGAGCAGCGTCTTCAGGCTGCAGCCAGCTGCCAGCAGGAAGGAACACCCTGCTACTGCTTCCCTCTCCAGCCTGCGGCGGGTCCTGCTGCCCCCGGGCGCAGCGCAGTGCCAGGTGAGGGCGGCTGGGGGGCATTTCTGGGCGTTCTCAGGCCAGGGGGCCATGCTGCACTGAATGCTGGGGGGTTGGGTGGGCGACGCCACGGCTTGCCGCTCTCCCGGAGGGGTTGCAGCTGCTGCGGGCCCCTGGAGCAGCATCGCCAGTCCATGGGGTGGGGGGGGATTGTTCTGGCCCTAGAGCTGCCAAGGGCAGAGCGGGTCTGGGGGCGGGGGAGAGCTGAGCCCCCTGTGCTGCGGGGGGGACAGGGTGAGTGACCAGCTGTGGGGAGGTGGGGGGAGCTTGAGCTGGGGGCGGCTGGCAGGGGGAGGAGACACCTCACAGGCTCAGCATCGTGGGGGGCAGCTGTCCCCAGAGCTGTCCTTGCAGCAGGCAGGGGTTGGGGACACCGGCTCCCAGGGGTGGGGGGAGCAGTTGTGGCTCTGGGGCAGGGAGCAGGCCCAGGGAAGCACATGGTGGGGAGAAGGTTCTACCATAAGAGTGGCTCTGCCCTGGGGGGGTGGGGGGCAGTGGTGACTGAGCTGGGCCAGCCCCTCACAGCCAGGCATGGGCAGACCCCCCCGGCTTAAACCCCTGTTGGAAAGGGGCAGTGAAGACCATGGGGCCGGGGCAGCGCTGTTCCCAGTACAGTAACTCCTCACTTACAGTCCTCCCGGTTAACGTTGCTGAGCCGTTAGGGAACGTGCTCGTTTGGCAGCCGCCTGCTTTGTCCACTGCCCGGTGGAGTGAGCTGGTGGGGCTTGGAACCAGGGGGGGCCGGCTCCCCTAAGTCCCCTGGGCAATAGCCAACCAGCAGGCTACCAATTGCCGGCAGTTCCTCCCCCCACTACCCTGTGCTGCTCCTGGGAGCCTCCTGCTTGCTCTAGCCCCTCACTTCCCCCTTTCCCCCTGTAATTTCAGGGTGTCCCTCTCCCTCTTCTGCACCCCGCTTACCCCATTTCCATAGGGGGGGGGACAGAGGGAGCTTCCAGGCAGCAGCAGCAGTCTCCGCAAGCTGCTCTAATTAACAAGGCAGTGGGGTCAGCTACTTAAAGGGGAAATGTGCATCTCCCGCTCTCAGGCCTGGCTACGCTCAAACCTTCAAAGTGCTGCCGCGGGAGCCCTTTGAAGTGCATGTGGTCGCGTTCTCACAGCGCAGCAGGTACTCCACCTCCCCCGGGGGATTAGCTCCCCGCGTACACTGGCGCTGGACAGCGCTGAAACTTGCGGCGCTCGGGGGTGTTTTTCAACACCCCCTGAGCAAGTAGGTTGCAGCGCTGTAAAGCGCCAGTGTAGCCATAGCCTCAGACACGCCCGGTGTCTCGGCGATGCTGCCCTGTAGAGCGAGGCCTACATTAACAACGTGTTAACCTTGAGGGCTCAGCCGAGTGCTAGTTCATCATTTAGCAGCAAGGCATTCCCTGGGAAATATCCCACCCTCTGACTCCACCACCTCAACCAGCTTCACAATCATCGCCGCTCTGTCCCACTATTAAATTGTTTGTTAAAACGTATACTGCATGTGTGTGTGTGTGTATATAAATATATAGTCTTTTGTCTGGTGAAAAAAATTTGCCTAGAACCCAACCCCCCATTTGCATTAATTCTTATGTGGAAATTGGATTTGCTTAACATCGTTTTGCTTAAAGTCGCGTTTTTCAGGAACAGAACTAGGAAGTGAGGAGTTACTGTAGCCAGCTGCAGCCTGGGGGGGTTCCTCGGGAACGTTCACCTGCAGTGGGGGGGGGGGGGGGAAGAACATGATATATGGGGCTGGCCGTGGCCGCTCACTGGGTGCACCATGTGGTCAGTCCCAGCCCCTCTTCAACCTGCACTAGCTGCCCAGAGGTCCTGGCTGGGCCCCTCCAGCAACACCGCGCAGGGAACAGACCTGCCAGCACAGCCTGTTCTCACCAACCAGCGTGTGAAAGTTCCACCCCTCCCTGCCTAGGCGGAGACCCTGCAGCCACCTCAGCATCCGGCCTGCAGGGGTGAGCTCAGCCCCCAGGCGCAGGCAGGGAACCTCTAACCCAGCCCCCCCTTCCTTTGCCCCAGGATGAGTGCTACAGGTGCGGAGGGGCCGGGGGCCTGCAATGTTTCCTTCAGTAAGTTCAGGAGCACATGTGGCCAGCGGTGACGGTGGAGTTCTTCCTGGCCTTCGCCGCAACGCCTTCGCCATCTACCGCTTCGTGGCGCGTGAGCGCACCTGGCACACGGGCATCGTGTATTCCTTCAACTGGCCGTCAGCGACCTGCTCTACGCCTCTCCCTGCCCTTCCTGGCCGCCTACTACTACCCGCCCAAGCACTGGCGCTACGGCCTGGCCCTCTGCAAGCTCGAGCGCTTCCTCTTCAGCTGCAACCTGTACGGCAGCATCTTCTTCCTCACCTGCATCAGCCTGAACCGCTACCTGGCATCGTGCACCCGCTGCTGGTGCACGGCCGGCTGGAGCCGCGCCACGCCAAGCTGCTGAGCGGCGCCGGCTGGCTGCTGGTGGCCGGCCTCTCCGCCCCCACCCTGCACTTCTCGGAGCTGCAGCCCAGGGGGAACTGCAACCGAGTGCCTGGGCAGCGCCACGGACGAGCAACTGCCCCACTACCTGCCCTACAGCCTCTTCCTGGCGGCCTTCGGCTGCGGGCTGCCCTTCCTGCTCACGCTCTTCTCCTACGCGGCCATCCTCCACACCGTCTGCCGCAACCCCCACATCACGTGGCTGGAGAGCGCAAGGTGGGGAGGCTGGTGAGCGTGGGGGTGGCCCTCTACGCTGTCTCCTACCTGCCCTACCACACCCTGCGCAACCTCAACCTGCACCTGCGGCAGCAGTGTCTGCTGGGCAAGGCGCCGCACTACCAGCACGCGCTGTTCGTCCACTCCGCCTACCAGCTCAGCAAAATCCTGGTCACCCTCAACATCTGCGCCCACCCGCTGCTCTACGGCGCCCTGGCCGACAGCATGCGGGGCTGGTGCAGGGCCCCCCGCGGGCAGGACAGGGGCCAGCCCTCAGAGAACACGGAGCTCAAGGCCTGTGGCTGACACCGGGGATGGAACCAGCCTCTTCCACCCCCCCCGCCCCCACTTTGTGCTGCCAGCACACAGGACTGGCTCTCCCCCCCGCAGCCCAGGCCAGACCACGCAGGGGGTACAGCAACTGCTCCGGCTGCCTGCCCCAAACTCTGGGGGGCAGCTCCTCCCTCCTCAGCTAGACGCCAACCCCCCTCTGAGCCCCTCAGCGAGTGGGGCTTGTGACACCCCCGTTACCGCAGCGGGGGCTGGGCTCCTGCGAGATCGGCCATTAAAGCAGAGTCAGCCGGCTGCGGTGTCCTGTCGCTCTCTTACAGCGCCTGGGCCGGCTGCATCCGCAACCCCTGCGCAGGCTGCAAGCGGGAGCAGAGCTCAGAGCCGCCTGGTTCCTGTGCCTGTCACCACGGCCCCCGCAGCGCAGCAGGGCCATGAGCCCCCCATGCGCCGCCGACTCGGCCCCCGCAGCGCAGCAGGGCCGTGAGACCCCCCATGCGCCGCGACTCTGCGCCCGTCACATGGCCCCACGGCGCTGGGACGCTGGAGGCTGAGTCAGCCCCCGCTCCCGCCAGCCGCATTGCGTAACATGGAGCTCGCTGCCGCCAGCCCCCACAACCCCAACTTCCTGCCCGCCTGAGAGATGTGCAGGGGGGCCGGCCCGGCCCGGCGCAGGCGGGGGAGGAAGTGAGACCGCCACACGCCCGGGCTGGGATGAACTTTATTAACAACCAAGTCTCCCAACAGCGTCAGCCATTCCTTGGTGCAGCAGCAGGCAAGGTGCCGGCCTCAGTTGGTGGAGGGTCTGTGTGGGGAAGAGGGGGGTTAGAATGGGAATGAAGCCGGGAATCAGCTCTACCCTCCCCCTCCCCACGCTCCAACCCACCCCCCGCCCCACCATGGGACAGCAGCCAGAGAGCAGCCAAGGGGGGCAGCCACAGGGGACCCCCCCCACATCTGCCCCAGGCCTGGCACTCACTTGGCCCATTCCACGTTGAGGATGAGGTGGTCATAGCCAAAGCCGGAGACACCGGCGATGGCGCGGGCGGCATCCTCGCGCCGGTGGAAGCTGATGAAGGCAAAGCCCTGGGGGAGGAAGCAGGTGGTGAGAGCAGGGTGGGGGCTCACTCCAGTCCCTGGGACCCCCAGAAAGAAGGGGGGGTTGTGGGACAGTGCCTGGCATGGCCTGGTTCTCTCCCCGCCCCCTCCCCCCCAAGGCCTCACCTTGGACTGCCCCGTGGTCTTGTCCTTGGCCAGGTAGATCCTGGAGATGGAGCCGAAGGGGCGGAACAGCTCCTGCAGGTCGGTCTCCCGCGTGTCTCCGACAGGTTGGTGACCCGGATGGTGGCGTTGTCATCGGCTGGCGAGAGAGGGGCGGGTCAGGGCAGCCAGCAGCATAGCGCTGCCAGAGCCCTGGGGATCCCAAGCTGGGTGAGCGGGGAAGAGTCCAGCGCGAGTCACACGCACCCTGCAGGAGGTGCCGTCAGCCCACTGCACGTGGGGAAACCGAGGCACGGAACTGGGGAAGCACCGTGAGTCCAGGCTGCCCTCCAGTCTAGTGGCGATAAGTGGAAAGGGCCGCTGGTCTGCAGCTCAGCCCTGCCCCGTGGTGGGCGCCAGGCCCCGGCACTTACCCCGGCGGTTGGGCTGCATGGACTCCCCGCGGCGGCTGGCTCCGTCACGCAGCTGGGCGGGACGTACTTCCCCGTCTTGCTCTGCTGGGCCTGCACCGGCTCCGGTTCTGGGAGAGCAGGAACACAGGGCTTTGAGCAGTGCCCGGATCCCACCCATCCCCCACCTCCAGGGACCTGCCCTCCCCTCAGCCCCACTGGGGAGTCCCCGCTGCACCCCCTCCCTATAGCCATCACTGGGAGTCCCCGCTGCGCCTGCTCCCCGGGGACCTGCTGCCCCTCAGCCCCCACTGGGGAGCCCCTGCTGCAGCCCCTCCCCATAGCCATCACTGGGGAGCCCCCGCTGCACCCCCTCCCCATAGCCATCACTGGGGAGCCCCCGCTGCGCCCGCTCCCCGGGGACCTGCCTGCACCTCAGCCCCCACTGGGAAGCCCCCGCTGCACCCCTCCCCCCCGGGACCTGCCTTCCCCTCAGCCCCCACTGGGTGGCCCTGCTCTGCGCACACACACACACCCCGTGACCCTAAGAGCCTTTAAGCCAGTTGGCAGAGGAGCAGCCAAACGGTATCTGTAAGCTCTACAATCCCCAGCGACCCGCCGCTGGCTGGTCGGGCTGCATGTGACCAATTGTGCGCACTGAAAAGACGTTCTTAAAATCTCCCACAGAGGCAGCGGCTCGACCTGCCTGCCCGAGGCCAAGGGACGGGCACTGCCCTGTCTGCAGGGACCAGGCTAACCAGCGGAGGAGGAAGTGCCATAGCTCGCTGACAAGCAAAGGACAAAGGACAACAGAAAGACATTTGCATCTAAGGCAACCGAAGTGATCACGCCAGCGGAGAGGGCAAAGGGACCTGAGCTTGGCGCCTGCCCCCAAAGGGGCTTTGCCTGGGTTCACTTTGCAGAGGTTTTCGGGATGATGGAAGGGGACAAGGGGGGCCGCTCAGTATTCACCCTCTGGCTCCGCAGCCCCTGGGTGGCAGGGAACGTTTCCTGGCAGGCACTGGCAGAGCAGGGAGTTTGCTGGAGGCAGGCGGGCCAGGGCAGAGCCTACGCTCCAGCAGACGGGTAACACGGGGCTTCTGGGTCTGGGCTCCCCGAGGAGAGCGGCACGGCGCCGCAGCAGGATTTACGCACCGGGGGCTGGCCGGGGCTCACACGTCAAGCACTGGCAGACGAGATTTGTAAGTGACTCAGAGCGAGACGCCCGGGAAGAGGCAGAGCTGGCCTCAGCTTGGGGGTTTCTGTTGATTTTGGGTGAGGCAGTAGAATGAAAAAGGATAGAAACGAGCAGCAGCAAAACGGCCACGAAGTTGGAGCTGGCCAGAAGGGGCTGCACAGAGGAGGCGGGGCACTGAAAGGAGCGCGGAGAGGGGGAGGCAGGAAACAGCGGCCCACCAGCGACTCATGGCCTGAAAGCAGCAGCAGCCCGGGGGGAAGGAAAGGCAGCCAGGCTAAACGAGGGGGCACAGCTCTCAGGTTTTCCCTATCCCCACAGTGGGCCCTGCACACCCAGGCGGGGGGGGGGTTCGAAGAATCCCTCACCCCTTCGGAGACTGTGAATCGAGCACAGCGAGTCCCCACGCTGGGCGACCCGTTGGGCGCGGACAGGCTTTGAAATACGCGCCTGAGCAGAACCCACCAACGCGCCAGCTGAGTCAGAGCGTGTGTAGGGCGGGCGATTTAACCAAGAGACGGGCAAAGGGGCACAGTCATGCCCCCGCTGCACCCCCCTCCCCCACTGCATCCCCCTCAGCCTCCATTGGGGATCCCTGCTGCTCCCCCCGCCCATCCCCCACTGTACTCCCGGGCTCCCACCTGCCCTGTTCACCCCCCGTGCAGTGACCGTGCCCTGCCCAGGGCCGCCCGCACCTCCTGGAAGCTTCTCCTTCTCGCCCGTGGACAGGCCCAGCTGCTCAGCCAGTTCCTTCTGCATGGGGCCCAGCGTGTCCTTGTAGGGGCAGCGCGTCGTCCAGTGGTCGCCCTTGCAGATCCGGCACGACACGATCTTCTGCCCCTTCAGCTTGTTCATGGGGTCCTCCTCCTCCTGGCAGTTCAGGTCCTGCAGCAGATGGGGCCGCGCCGTCAGCCCCCGGGAGACCTCCCCACTGGGAGTGGGAGCCCCAACCCTCCACTGGGGCTCCCCCATCCCCACTACCCCAAAGCCGGCGAGCCAAGGCTCCCCTCCCCATCCCAGAGTAGCCCAGTTCCACACGCTGGGCAGACAGACCCTGCCTGGTCCCCTTGAGATCCCATTAGCCACCCAGAGACCTACTTTACCCCCGCAGCCCCCCGGTTAGCCCAGCCCCCACTCACCTCCTTGCTGGTGATGAAGGTCATGAAGACGTCATCGCTCACCGTGGTCGTGGCCACATTGGGGCCCGGAGCATCAAACTCAGAGTTGCCGAATTTCTTCCAGTTCTGGGGGAGAGCCAATGATCACAGCAGGTGTTGGGGAGCTGAGGGGATAATGGGGACATGCTCTCCCCCCCCCCCCCACGTTCCTGGGCCTTGCCCCCTCTAGCAGGACATGACACCAAGTGCCCCGCAGGTGTGGGAGCCCCAGCGTGGCCAGCCCCTAGTAGCCCCAGGAAAGCCCCACTGGCTCTGACCCCTTGCCCGGGCTCAGCAGCCCCCGTTGCCCAGCAGAGGGCTAACCCAGCGTGAGGGCAAGGGGCTCCCAGGAGAGCCGTGGGGATGGGAGGAGGGACTGGCAGCGAGATGAGGGAGGAAGCAGAGCCCTGGGGTGAGCTGGCAGGGCTGGGAAGCATTTCCCAGCTCCCTGCACAGACATCTGCTAAGCCACCCCCAAGGCAAACGGCCCGTGCGGATTAACCCCTCGTGGTCCTGCTATCCCAGCGCGAGCCCACTCACCTTCCGCCGTGCCACAGCCTTGGAGGCCTTCCTGGTCTCAATTCGGAAGGTGCGGATGATCTGCAGAGGAACGACAGTGCCAGTTGCTGAGCGCCATGGGGGCAGGCGGGGTCACGGCGTGCCAAGGGGAGCGGTGCTGACGCTGGGCCCGCAACCAGATGCTCCAGTTGGAGACAAGCTTGGCTGCTTCGCTCCGGCTTCCGGCCGCCATCTGCCCCGCCTGCATTCCAATGGGGCTGGGAACACCGCACATGGGGGATTCCTAGTGGGGCCGGTCCTTGCAATTAGGAGAAAGTGGAGGGAAGGGAAAAGCAAACAAAGCCACCCAGTCAGGAGAGCTCCACTGCTCAGGATGTACGGTCCTGCCCCGGGAAGGGGCTATGGGGAGCGATCCAGCCCCAGGACGGGAACAGGCTGGCTTGGACACAGTGGATTTCGCAGCGGGAGCTGGGGAGGATTCCAGCCTGGAGCACGGTGCACCGTGGGGCCCGCTGGCGCCCGCTCCCCAGCCCCACCACTCACCTTCACCTTGCGCCCATCCTCCTCCTCCCGGTACTCGGTGATGGTTTTGATGTTCCCGTTGATGAGCTCTTTTGGGGATGGGAGGGGACCTGCAGAGGGAAGGGGGGAGGCTGGTGAGACAGCTGCGTGACCAGGTGTTCATGGTGTGGGGTTCTGCGCCCCGGCTCTTACCTGCTTTCAGCAGCTCAACGTCTGCGCTAAGGTCCCCGCTCAGGGGGGTGTCCTTCAGCCCCCCGCTCGAGGGAGTGTCCTTCAGCCCCCCGCTCAGGGGAAGGTCTTTCAGGGGGAGGTCCTTCAGCAGCTCGCTGGTGATGCATTTGTCTGGAGAGGGGAAGCAGCTGTTATGCCTCTGCGAGGTCTCAGAGCTGAGCTAACGACGGGGGTGGAGGGCCAGGAATGAAGCCCCCCGGGCTGGGGATCGGAGAGGCTGCACTGCCATCCCGCAGCAGAGCCCCTGGTGCCCCCGAGGGGCTGCACGGGCGGGAATCTCACGTCCCAACAGGCCGTGGGGGCCCCATGGGGAATCGCCGGGTCCCCCCACGAGGGCGGCCCAAGGAGCAGAGCTGCCCTGGGGGGCAGGGGGAAGCCCCCTGCGCAGGCTCTGACCCGGCACTCGTCCCCACAGCATCTCCATGTAACCAGCAACGCGTCTAACCCCCACCACCACACACACACACACACACACACACACACACACACACACACACACACACACACACGGGTTAAACCAATGTTCCCTCTAACTTTTTTACATCCATGTGCAGAATTAATTTTGTTACGTGCACCAGCATGGCGGTGATGTGCGGCAGGGGTGGGGCTGAGGGGTTCAATGTGGGGCGAGGGCTCTGGGGATGAGGGGTTTGGGGTGGGGGCTTCCTGGGGGCTTTGGCAGGGAGACCGGCCTCCCCCCAGCTCTCGCGGCAGCGGGGGGCGGGGGGGGGGGCTGGGCCCCGGGGGGGGCGGGGGCTTCTCACCGTCATCTCCCTCCTCCTCCACCTGGTCGGCCCAGCTGGGCTTCGAGCTGCGGAGACAGAGAGTCAGAGGCCGCCGGCCCCGGGCCCCCCAAATCCCGCCCCCCGCCCCCCCCCATTCCCCCCGCCCCCAAATCCCGCCCCCCCCATTCCCCCCGCCCCCAAATCCCGCCTCCCCGGACCCCCCCATTCCCCCCGCCCCCCGGGGTCCCCCCATTCCCCCCCGCCCCCGGGGCCCCCCCATTCCCCCCGCCCCCAAATCCCGCCCCCCCCGGAGCCCCCCATTCCCCCCGCCCCCAAATCCCGCCCCCCCCATTCCCCCCGCCCCCAAGTCCCGCCCCCCGGGGCCCCCCGAGCCCCGCCCCCCTCACTCGTAGTCCCCCGTCGGCATCGCGGCGACGGTGGCGCCTCACGCAGCAGGACTCGGCCTCGCTGGCTCGCGCAGACCGGAAGCGGAAGGGCGCGCGGAGCAGCGAGTCCCGGGCTAGAGCGTCCCCGGAAGCCGGGCCCAGCGAGCCGCCGGGAGGCCGGAAGGGGAATCGCAGCGCGGCCGCGAGGCGTCACGGGAGTGGCGGGCCCAATGGCGCGCGGTGCATGCTGGGAGCGCTGTGGCCGCGATGCACGGCGGGAGCCGCGGCACCTGCTGGGACATGGAGTCCCATGGCCCCCTAGCTCGGTACCAGGGCGCGCTGCATGCTGGGAGCCGCACCTGGCCCGGGGGGGGGGGGGGGGCGCGCTGCATGCTGGGAGTCGCACTTGGCCGGGGGGGAGGGGGAGCCGCACTGCATGCTGGGAGCACAGCTGGGGGGGGGGCGCACTGCATGCTGGGAGTCGCACCTGGCCGGGGGGGAGGGGGGGGCCGCACTGCATGCTGGGAGCACAGCTGGGGGGGGGGGGGGGGCGCACTGCATGCTGGGAGTCGCACCTGTAGCGTTACCGTATTTCAACACTGAAAAAAGAGGCCACTCCACGGTGGCCCCTCCCCCGCCCCCCTTCCAACCCCTTCCCCAAAGTCCCTGCCCCCCCCTCTGAGCACCCCACATTCCCCCTCCTCCCTCCCGCTCTGATCTTGGTTGGGGGTTTCTAAGTGCTTCCCTGCTCCCCACTCGCCCCGCAGCCTCTGTGCCCCCCGCCTGCCCTGCCCCTGCTCCCCCCTCCCCCGCAGCCCCTGCGCCCCCTACCTGCCCCTGCGCCCCCTTCACCCTGCAGCCTCTGCACCTCCCACCCCCCCGCTCCCGCAGCCTCTGTGCCCCCCGCCTGCCCTGCCCCTGCGCCCCCCTCGCCCTGCAGCCTCTGCACCTCCCACCCCCCCGCTCCCACAGCCTCTGTGCCCCCCGCCTGCCCTGCCCCTGCGCCCCCCTCGCCCTGCAGCCTCTGCACCTCCCACCCCCCCGCTCCCACAGCCTCTGTGCCCCCCGCCTGCCCTGCTCCCCTGCTCCCGCCACAGCCTCTGCACCCCCCGCCTGCCCTGCCCCTGCGCCCCCTTCACCCTGCAGCCTCTGCACCTCCCACCCCCCCCCGCTCCCGCAGCCTCTGCGTCCCCCCCCCCGCTCCCACAGCCTCTGCGACCCCTGCCTGCTCTGCTCCCCTGTCACCCTGCAGCCTCTGCCTGGCGGGGGCTTCGGACGCTCAGTGGCAACCGGGGCAGCGGGGGTCCCTGCAGCCCCGGCACACGCCACACTCCCCGCCCTGCGCCACAGCCTCCTTCCTGCCACCGCCGAGCACGTTCCCCGCTGGAAACAGCTCCCGTGGTGCTGGGTTCCGAGCCACGCAGGGCGCCGGGGCCACAGGAAGGGTCCCCCAGTGGCCGGGGGGTCCCCACCTGCAAGGGAAGCCCGAGCCACTGGCTGGGCCCGGCCTCCCCATGGTCCTGCGGGCTCGGCTGGGGCGCGCGCTCCGGCCGGCTGCAGGGGCAGCAGCGGCCCCTCCACTGCCTTCCCCCCGTCCGAGCTCGCTACAATGTAGCCGGGGCGAATGGGCTGTGCTGCGGACCCGGCAGGTCGTGCTGGGGCCGGGCGGACCCTGGCTTATGCCTCCCTATTTCCCCGGACATGTCCGGCTTTTTGAAAATTCCCCCCGGCCGGGGATTGAGCACCAAAAAGCCGGCCATGTCTGGGGAAATCTAGATGTATGGTAACCCTATGCACCTGGCTGGGGGGGAGGGGGAGCCACACTGCATGCTCTGGGCGGGATCCTGCTGGGGTTGCCAGCTGCATCTGGACTATTCCTGGAGGTTCCATCCCCTGATACTCGTTAATTCCTGGAGAGTCCAGGACAATCCTGGAGGGTTGGCAGCCCTGGATCCAGCCTCAACCATGGGGCGCGTGGCTCTGGTGCCCCCTCGCCAGGGCCATAGGGGCACAGGCTGGGGGTGCTGGAGCCGAGCCCAGGCCCGAGGCAGAGCCTGCGCAACGGGCGTCATTGCACCAGGCCCCGTCGCCCACGAGTTCCCCCAGCGTGGGCAGAAACGTAATCCGAGAACCGCTGGGAACCCGGGGGCAGGGAAATGAGTCAAAGTGAGCAGCTGAGAAACAACTTGGCTTAGAGCCCTGGGGAGCTGCCTCGCTGCAGCCTGGTGCTGCACGTCCACCCCCCCAGGGTACTCGTCTGGTGCAGGGACAGCTCTGCCCAGGCTGAGAACCGGGCTTAGGGGAGCTTCGATCGCTGAGGCAGCGGAGAACCCAGCCAACGCCACACGAGCGGGAGCGCTACATTCTGTCCATTCACTGCAGGAAGCTGGATGAGCATCTCCAACTGTCACTAAGCGTTGAGACACCCCCCCGCCCCTCCCATCTCCTGGGACTCAGGAAGCAAATGGAGTTGCGACCAGCCTCTCCTGGGCCAGGCTAACTTTTCTCTTTACAGCAGAACTGCACCAGGGCCTGGCGTAAGTCATCGTGCTGCAGTCACCGGCCGGTGGGCCCGGCTTTCTGGCACTAGCGAACGTGGCGTGGAAAAGGGCGGGCAGCACCTTTCATTCTGCACAGACGGGGAGTTTGAAAGGGAACTGAAGAGGGATACACCCACTTCCCACTGGATTTGAATCCTTCACGCCCCATAGAGCCCCTGAGAATCCCAGCCTGCGTGGCCTATAGAATTGCCCACACCACACCCATAAGCTACCCAACACCCAGCAGAGTCTGCCCCTCTCTCCCGACCCCATTGGGATCAAGACGTGCATAGAAGCACCCTGCGAGTTCTGGATGAAGCGCTTGCAAGGCCAGAATGGAGTACTGGGATCATCGAGTGAGCCGGAGCCGCCCTGCGCAGGGCATTTCCTCCCGCAGAGCTTTTAGAAAACCAGCCGGTCTTGAGCGAAAAGTGGTCAGTGACAGAGTCCACCCCCACCCTTGGGAAATTGGTCCCGGGGTTAATTACTCACTGTGAAAAATGTACATCTTATTTCCAGTCTGGATTTGCCATGTCCCTTGGAAATAAAAGGAAGCTACATTTCCCTCTGTAGCTAACCAGGCTCTGTAACCCTAGATCCCACTGGGCAGGTTTATTGAAGAGACTCAGACAGACGAGTCTTGTTTGAACGCTCCAGGGATGTTTCTAAATGAGGACGATCCAGGGAGCCCAGCTCCCATGTTCTGAAGCAGTTTAGTGTCCTGTTTCCTTACGGCAGCTATTAAGAAATGCAACACAACCCTATGGATCGTGTGATGTAGCTAGGATACAAGGATTCAATCATCCCAGGACATGGTGGGGTCGGGGCCAGATTCTCAGCAGGTGTAAAGTGGATCGAGTGTAAAGGGAAGCTTTTCAGACTGCTCTGACAGCCGCCTTTGTGGCCAACACAGCAGGGGCGCTCGAGAGCAAAAAGCAGGCGCTGCACAAGCGTCCGGCCGGAACAGACTCAGGCCAGCACGAGGGGGTCGTGCTCCACACGCTCCCCGGTGTCTCTCAGCGCATTGTGCAGGTGAGACGTGGTTTAAGGATGCACAATGCCACGGCAACAGCCGGCTTCAGTTAGCCAAACCCTGTCAGGTTTTCGTTCCTCCCTTTGCGGACGCCGCAGAGCCTCCGGGCGGCAAGTACCAGGTGACTGCTATGTGAGCATGGGACCAACCCCCAAGAGGAGCTAGTCAGACATCAGTCCTGAGAATCCGCCAGACCCGTGGCAAACAGTGCTGGACTTTGCACCTGTTAAACCACATATCCCCTTGACCCCGGGGCCCTTCTCTGTGTCCATGTGGGAGGCCTAACGAGCGCCCAGCTAAGGGCCGACTGTCTCCCTCTCTCGCCCACGTAGACAGCTACACGAGCAAACAGTCCCGCTGGAGTCCCATGGAGCCTTAGAGACATGAACTGGAGACCTACAGCGCCTGGTCTCCCATCTCGCTGCCGAGAGGCTTCCCTCCCTAGTACTCTATGGGGCGTCCTACATAGTCAGTCCCCTTCTCCCAGGAGCAGCACATACTCCCGCGCCGCACAAGTGCAGCAGTGACCTCATCCCCGGGAACGCCGCCCGTCGTGAACCTCAGCGCTGCATGGGGCAGAGGCAGGGTCGCACACAAGCGTGTCGGGAGGAGAGGTGGCAGGTTCCTCGGCCATGCACACTCCAGCCAAGCAGCGGCTTCCAGTCACTACCTAGGCTCTTCTGTGCCTTAACACCCACAGAGCCAAGGTTTCTGTATCCGCAAAAAGAACAGGAGTACTTGTGGCACCTAAGAGACTAACTAATTTGTTAGTCTCTAAAGAGCCAAGGTCGCCTCTCTCTGCACAGCCTCCAATGCCAGGAAGGGGAAGCAGGGGAGACGCCCAGGGTATAATTTATAGGAGAGATTTATTTGAAGAAATATTACAACATATAAAAACTACATAAAGTATTAATTTCCACTTTATACAAGTGGTTGATTATTTTCAATACAATGCATAATAAAAACATCATCCTTAAAATCCAGAATGCACGGTGGGGGCACTGCACAGCCGATCACTAAAATGATTAGTAGTTGATAATTTGACCATCACATACAGCTTCCAAGGTCAGCCAAGGAGACGAACACTGGTCATGAGAACAGCTGAACGGAGACAGACCTCATCATGTCATCAAACAAAACAAACAAAAATCAGTGCATGTTTGGGAGTCCAGGGGCCAGAACGAGGAGATGGGAGATTTACACGCTAGTCCAGAACGTCCATCTTTTCTGGTTTGCTGTGATCTGTGAAGGAACAAGACACACCATTGGCATAGAAGGCAGGCTGCTTGCTGACACTGCATGACAGCAGAGTCCCCGCAACGACCCTGACTCCTTTGTACGATCAGCACAGGCGGGACCAGGAAATGCCCCCCCCCCCCCAAGCTCAGCTCCACATGTGAAGCCAGGCTGAGATTTTCAAGAGTGACTAGCGATTCTGGGGGCCAAACCTGAGACCTCTGAAGGGGTCTGAGCATCAAGACGTGCTTTCCCTCTGGAAAGAAGATGTCTTAACGTGAGCAGCCAAAAATCACCTGAGTTTTGAGAACACGGTTCGGAAGTCTTGTCCAGACAGGTTCGTTCCACGGGGTTTTAGCAGCACGGCAAGGCAGGCGAACCCTGGCTCGCTAGCGGCCCCTCCTCGTTACATGCAGCCAGTTGCTCATCCCCTGACCCTCCCCACTTAGAGCTGCTCTGACGGACGCGAGGGGAGAACAAGCAAGACTTGATCCCGGGAATGAAACGGTCCCCAGAAGGGCAGATTACTAAAGCGCAATTCCAGCTTGGTACCGCGTCAAAGCCCAGCGTGCACTGCACACAAAGGGGGGCAGGAGTTACCAAGTGCCCCGCTGAGATCAGTAGCTGTCCGTTACCGAACTGAAGCTACCATCGATAACAGAGATGCGCCAGCAGAGCGGCTCGTGCGCTGGCTGGTTTGGGCCCGCGGGAGGGCAGCTGCACTGGAGCGTCCAGTAACCATTTCCCGCTTCCCTCAGCGTGAGCGCAGACCAGCTAGGAGTCCACGCGCCCCGAGATACCTGTGGCCTCCTCTTTCACTTTCGCCAACACACATGACTTGATCTCCAGCCCGATGGATTTCGCCAGAGGCGGAGGCACTGCGTTACCGACCTGTGAAGAGAGGCAGGGGAGCCGTGAGCTCTGTGCAGATCCAGGCCACATTATATCGGGTAAGGGCAGCACGGCTTTCACGGCCTCCCCTGCGATCACCCGCCCAATGACCCCATTCTGAGCCAGCCTCTCTCCTTCCTTATCTGGCCATCCTGCTTCCAAACAGGAGCCCAGAGTAGCCTCCGATTCCCCGGCGAAAGGTCTGGCCCTGACCCCATGCGGTCATTCACACTGGCCCCATGCCGACGTGAACAGAGGAGCGGGGATGGAGGACTGGCCCTGCGGCACCACACCCACTGGGTGCAGGGAGAACCGGCTCACCCAGCACCTCGCCCCGCTCCCCAGGGAGCGGCCACCCACCTGTCTATGTTTGTCCAGGACGTTGCCGAAGAGCCGGTAGGTGTCTGGGAAGCCCTGGGATCGCGCACACTCCCGCACGCTCACCACCCGGTGCTGCTCCGGATGCAGCACTCGGCCCTGGGAAAGGGAACAGCTGTGAATTCCCAGCCCCCTAAGGCCAAAGGTTGGTCGGTCGGACGGCAGCAAGAAGGGGTGCTGGAGTAGGTGCTGCGCCGGACCCTGCTGCACCCTCCCCCCCCCCCCCCCCCCCCGAGAAAGAGCCGCTGAGGTTAGCCCCAGCACAAGAGTGGATCTCGCTCACAGGTGATTTAACCCAGAGCGACTGGCTGTGCAGACATCTCCCTGCCCCCCAATAACGCAACCCCCACAGTCATGCCCCTCCCCAAATGGCTGAGCCCCGGCCCACCACAGGGCTTACCCCGCTCGCCGGGGCCGCGCTCACACACCTGTTTGCCCATGGGCTCCGGGTTGGTGACGGTGGTGCTGAAGAAGCCGTCCCACTCTAGCCTGCCATACAGCCCGGCCCAGTGGTTGTGCCGATTGCCGGTGTGGGGCAGGCACCAGGGGATGAGGGTGTTGAACTGTCGGTCTGCCGGGTCACACGGTTTACCTGCGGGAGGGAACAGAGCACAGGGATTTCCTCTGAGCTGGGGGCCAAGGAGCGGACTAGAGGGGAGGATGGCTAGGAAGCTGGGCAGACAGCCTGGTTCCCGTACGTCCCATCCCAGTACCCAGCACAACGGGGCCTAGGAATGAAGCATCACGGAATTGACAGTGTTTAACCTGTGGAACTCATTGCCACAAGATGGATACTGAGAACGAGGACAAGCCGAGCGGATGCAATCTATGCTCATTAGAATGAGGAGGGCTCTCAGACTTCAAGGGAGGAACTAATTAGCAGTCCCCCTCCCCCACTGGACAGTTCCAGTCCCCTCCCCTCGGCGCCCCCCACTGGGTGACGGACCCGCAGCAGCTCCCTGTACCTTCCGCGCAGGAGCAAACCCCCCGCAACGCTCCGGTGCTGCTGCGCCCGTTCTTCTTCTCGTGGTGAGTGTACCGCAGCTTCCGGGTGGTGATGCCGTCCGACAGCCGCACCTCGATGTTGGGCAGGTCGCGCCAGTCTGAGCCCGGGGCCAGGGGGATGTGTCTCATCCGAGCAGCTACCAGCGCGCTCATATCCTGCAAGGCCAAGCCCCAGATCCAGCATTAGCCTTCCCCCGCAGCCCGCCCGATACCGCCCCACAGCCGGATCTCAGCACGCAGGGTACTGCCGGGGACTCAGGGGCAGGACACAGGGCCCTGGGTTCCATGCTCGCCTCTGCCTCAGGTCCCCCATCTGTAAGAAGGGGAAATAACCCCACCCTTGGCTATGGGGCAGGGCTGGTCCCTCGCTCTGTCTGCGCAGGGCCAGGCCCAACAGGGGCTAGATCCCAGTCGGGGCGTAAGGGGGCCCCTGCAGCAGCCCCCGCAAGGCTCAGGTGCTGCTCTCCACAGCGAACCCCTCACCTTGCAGATGTGATCCCTGAGGATGGGCTGATACTGTGAGCCCCTGATCTGCCTCTGGAACCAGGACTGGGGCTCCCCGTTGTAAGAGATCTCGAGTGCCGAGGCGCCGTTCCTGATCTCCGGCAGGTCGGACATGGTGTCCCGGACCGTGATGGTTCGGAAGGGCCCCGAGTACGTTCTAGGAGGAATAAAGGAAGCGGTCACCCAGCTAGTGTCAGCCCCCGTCCCTGTCACTGACCGATCCCCTTCAGACAGGGGAACATCCGGCACGTCTCAGAGCAGCTTGTTCCTCTCCCAGGCGTTTAGAGCCGTCGCCCCAGGACCCCCGTCCACACCCCAGGCCTGGGCGCAGCCTGCCAAAGACGCGCTCACCTGGTGATATTGCTGACAAACTTCTTGTCGTCCACCACGACGCTCAGCTGGCAGGCCCGGGGCGCAAACACGTGCAGGGGCTCAGGGAACATGGGCAGCTTCTCTCCAGGGGCCGCAGCGAGGACGATGGCCCTTCGGCGTGTCTGGGCCACGCCGTACTGACCCGCCTGGACCGAGGGAGAGCGTCCTGAGCAAACGCGAACGTGGGCTTGTGTCCCCAGCACAGACCACGGCGTCCTGAGCCGGAGCGCGGCCGCAGGGGCAAAGGGCTCAGCGGCGTAGCGTTCCAGCCGTGGCGTCCCTGCTGCAATTCTGGCCCCGAGGGGAATGAGTTTGGCAGAGGCGGGCTTGGCCCAGCCGTGGGCACCCTCCCCACACCCCCAGATCCCGGCCGGCGCCTGGCACATACCTGCAGCACCCCGAAGGTGCACTGGTAGCCCATTCGCACAAGGCACCGCAGGGTGAGCTTCAGCACCATGGAGCGCTTGAAGGAGACGAAGTTCCTCACGTTCTCCAGGAGGAAGAACCTGGGTCTGTAGTAGTCACAGTAACTGCACGGGGGGAGAACGAGCGAGATTAGAGACCGGCTCCTGCCGGGCTGGCAGACGGACCCTGGAGCCAGTGCCACAAACTAACCCTCCGCACTGGAGGTTTGGCACAATTCTGGGGACTCTCTCGCCCCAAGCCTCTCTCGGAGGCAGGGCAGCGCAAGTCTCCTGCGGTTTGGGGTGGAGGGGAGTCGAACCGCCTGCCTGGGTCTGCTGAACCCCAGTGCAGTGATCCTCCCTTCCTACCCCGCCAACGGTTCCGTGGCCGTCGGGAGAGTTCTCAGCAGCCCCTTCCCCCCTCCCCCCATCCCGGTGGACAGTTCGGTCGTTAGAGCAGAGGGCTCGGGTTCCTGGGCTCTTTGACCTTGGGGCAAGACACATCCCCCACTCTGTTGTGCCTCAGTTTCCCATGTATGTCTGGCCGTTACCCTAAGGTCAGAGCTCGCCAAGCACAGGTCACGTGAGGCCCTGAGAAGCCTCTGTGGGAGGAGAGGTGGGGCCCAGAGCCCCGCAGCACCTGCAGACCCAGTTTGGATTTCCCTAGCAGGGCATGCCCAGGAGAGCCCACCTGCTCCGACACACGTCCGCAGGGGGCTTCTCAGGTCCGCCAGCGGCACCCAGAGACCAGGGGAGCCAATCAGGGGACAGGCAGCTGGCGGCAAGGCCTGGCCCCTCACCTGAGAAAGGAGACCACCAGGGAGTTCTTGAACTTGGAGTAGGTGCGAGAGTTGAAGCGGTTCATGCCGCTGAAGCCCTGGCAGGGCGGGCCGCCGCACAGCATCTCCACGTCCCCCTTCTGCGGGAGCTTCTGGCCCAGCGAGTTGGTCTTCTCGCCGGACATGACCAGTTTCAGCAGCACGTTGCAGTCCTCGGTGAACACCGTGGTGCCGGGGTTATTCAGGCGGAAGGCCTGGGCGGCCGGCTCCCACATCTCGATGGCCCACAGCGTCTCCGAGATCCCTGGGGACGGAGGGGGAGCCGAGGACGTTAGACCCAGCAGAAGCCCACGGCAGGCACCTCACACCGGTCCCACCCAACGCGGCTCTGTCATTTTCAGGGAGCATGTGTGTGAGTGGGTGGCTGCGAGGTGGTGCCGTCTAGTGAGCGGAGCATTGGACAGGGACTCAGGACACCTGAGTTCTATTCCCGCCTCTGCCACTGACCTTGGGCAAGTCCCTTTCCCTCCCTTGTGCCTCAGTTTCCCCTCCAGCCCCTGGGTCTATCTAGGCTGCGAGCTCTTTGGCCAGGGACTGATTCATACGAGCATCTGTGCAGCACCCAGCAGGAGAGCATGGAGGTTCTGTCTGGAGGCAGGGAAGCAGCCGTGGAACGCCAGGGCCTGCTCGCACCAGAGCAGCCGAGACCGGTGGGTTGCGACCCCCTGGTGGTCGTGGGCGGGTGGGCTGCTGCAATCTACTATAAAGCAAAGCGAATCTTGTGCCCCCCTCCACCCCATCCCTGGTTCACGCTCCAGGATTCTCCGCCAGCCTCTGGCAACACAGGTACATGCCATGGGTGAATTGCTGCGGTTATGGTAAACCTAAGGGGGTGACACACATTTGGCTTTCAAATAAGGGGCTGCCAACCTGCGAAAGCCAAGGAACGGGGGCCCCTCTGGGACTCACCCGTGCCGGGACCTCCAGGCACCACAGTACTAGAAATAATTCACACCAACGAGACGCAAGGACGAAGGGCCCCCCCCAGTGCCCTGGCTCGACACCCCCCTCCTTGCCTGCTTGGTGGAATCCCTCAGACAGGCCCCCGCAGCCCGAGAACACATCCAGAGTGCGCAGTTTGGGCAGCTTCACCTCGGCAGCCTCCTGTTTGCTTTGCTCCAAGGCAGACACCGATTTGCCTTTGCCTGTATGGGGAAAGGAGAGACCGTTTGTGCCGGCACCAGGCTGCCTCTCCAGTCACGGTCAGGAGCAGGCAAGAACTCCGGGTGGGTAAGGGGCTGCTTTCCCAAGGGCAGGCTGGCACCCAAGCAGCATTAGCCCCCCCCAGTCTATTTCCTTGCTAGTGTTTGAAATGCAGATCCTTCCACCATCTGTACAGCACTTAAAACATCAACTCTAAGCCCCCACTGGCTGGACGGGTTTAACCCACTCGAGCGAGAACCTACCCCTAAGTCCACTGCAACAGACGTCTCCACCTTCCCACCATCCCGCCGCCTTTCATCCCCACCCCCAGCCAGGAAGGTACGTTGGCCCTTCCCCCGTTTGCGTGGGTCTTTCACACAGCAACAGGGGAGAGAAGAAACACGAAACCAGCACAACAGCTTGGGCAGATGCCAGGCTGAGCACCTTGGGACAGACAGCGCCCAGCACCATGGGGGTCTGGGCCATAGACGCTACCGTCATACACCTAATAAACAATGTACAGCTCCCAGCACCATGGGGGCCTGGGCCACGACTCTGATACAGGAAACTACTCTAAGCTTTTGGAAGTGGGTTAAGGTTTCACATTGCTGTCCCTTTACAATCCTGCATAAATGTTAGTTCAAACTGGCATTTCCGGAGTCTGGTTCATGTACAATGCGGCTTTCACAACAGGCTAATACCCTGTTTTCCCTGCAAAGTTCTGGGCAAGCTGTGGGATAATATGGAGCAGAAGCAGCTACAAACAAGTTACAAGAGACAAAAGCACCGGGATTTTGCCTTACCTTTGCCTTTGCCTTTCCCCTTGCCTTTATTGCCAGCTCTACGGGCATGGTTCGGAGGGTCTTCAAAGCTCTTGGTTTTTGCATTGTAAGCCTGCAAAGAGAACAGACACAAGGCTCACATGCGCCCTATATGCCGCTGGTGTTTGGGGGACGCTGTCTTCGTGAGGACTACGTTGCTTCATTTAATGTAGGGCAGCGCCAGAATCCACCCACCCCTTTGTCAAACCTGGTGGTCGCGAGCCCCCGTGTGATCCTGTAAGCAGATCGGGCCCTCATCCCCACAGCGAAGCAATCCTCTTTGGGAATGCGACACGCTTCTGGTGGCTCTTGGAGAGAGGGCTCTCTTACGCTTCTCTCTGGACTCCCCTGTGAATAAGCTCCCGCCCTTGCTGGCCGGCTCAGGACAGACGGGGCCGTCCCTTTCAAAAATGCTTGGCAGAATCAAGCAGCGCAGTGTTTGGAAAGCGTCTTTCACCATGGCCAGGGACGCTCATTGTACCCAGCGCCACACTCCCCTAGCAGGTAGAAAGAGTCCCTGAGACTTGTGACGAAGAATGGTTTGGAGCTCGTGCCCCAGAACTCGGATGCCGACGTTTACGATGTGCACGTCAGTTCTAGCAACCCCTCATGTCACCTGCTCGGTTAGCTCCCCCCGCCCCAGTGCATCTCCAAGCAGAGGTTACCTCTAGGAAGTAGAAGCGGTCGGACCCGCTGGCAGAATAGTCCTGAATACATTCCGTCAGGTCCTCTCCGTACTCCACCGTACAGCGGCCCTGCACAGCCTTGAAGTCCAGCGTCACTTCCTCATCGCTCCAGTACAGCAGGTTGATGTCCGAGTGGTAACTTGCTTTCATGGACTTGTGGGTGTTCTCAGGCCTGCAGCAGAAAGGTCACTTTCACTAGGGAGTGTGCTTTGGGGGGGACTGGGAAAGGGACTGCGCTTCCAACCCGGGGGCACACTGCCTGAGTTCCAACATCCACCGTGTTAAGTCTGTCCCCTTGGAGAAGACAGACAGGAACGTTCACCCAAATCTCTCCTACCCCGTTAGCTCGTGCGCATCCTGCTGGAGAACGTTAGATTCGTTCTGATAAACAAAGCAGCTGGTTTGTTATCCCGGCAGGACACACAAGGAGGTGGGAGTAGCTCTTGAAGGATGACCTAGAGTGTGGGCTGAGCAGGGCTGAGAGGAAACCTAGGAACAGTGCAGAGCCTGGCTAGGCCTGAATGGAGCATTGGGTTAGGGTATGTCTACACCGCAGCTGGGAGTGTGCTGCCCACCTCAGACAGACAGACGTGCACCAGCTTTGCTCAGACTAGCATGCTAAAAACAGCAGCATAGCTGGGCGTAGCACAGGCGGCGGCTCGGGCTAGCCACTGGAGTACGTGCCCTGGGAGGTTCGGACTCAGGCAGCCGCCCGCCCAGGCTATCCCTGGCTGCAGGGCTAGCACGTCTGTCTGGCCGAGCTAGGAAGCGCCCTCCTAGCTGAGCGGAGACGGACCCTGTGCGGATACAGCCAGGCCCCAGGGAGAGTTCAGGTTTGTCTACGCAGCACGCTGGCTTTGCTTTGGGGACAGGGCGGAGAAGGCCCCTACTCGTGCCGCTCCTCCCCAAACGGACCTTCCGGAGGCTCTGCCCGAGCCCGGCCCCGCTCACCTGTAGAACTTGTAGAGCCGCAGCTTGATGTCGGCTTCGTTGGGCTTGCCGTTGCTGCGTATGCTGCAGAAGATCTCCTTGATGCGGCCCACGCGGTACGGCTCCGGGGCGTCCTGGTTGCTGCCCTTGATGTACTCGGAGGACTTGCGGTAGTGCTCTGGGTACAGCTCCTCATCCACGGCCTCCTTCTTGGGGCGCTTGGCTGGGCTGGCCAGTTTCATGCTGGGGTTGGGGAGAGCGGAGCAGGGGGTAAGAGGCGCTAACCCTGACGCACGGGACCCACCCTTCAGAGGACAATCCAGCGCAGCCCCCCCGAAGCGATTCTGCTTTCGGAACCAGGGGGCTGTTCCCCCATTAAGGAGCCCCTCTGACGAAGCAGAACGCCTGCCTGCAGCAGGGAGGGACGAGACCTTGTGGGGTCCCCTCTCCCGCGTGTGCAGCCCAGGCATTTGCAGAGGCACGTCAAAGCCCCGATGCTGGCCACAGCGGCTCAGACGCAGCGAGCTCTCTAGCCCCGTGTCCCATCTCTGAGGAGGGTGCAAGACAGAGTCACTTGGGCAGGAAGCTCTTCGGGGCAGGAACTGTGGGGTGTTCGTGCAGGGTCCTGCTCCGTGCTGGGCTCCTAGGCACGACCCAAAGACAACACCCTCCTGTAGGCAGCTGCATGATAGGTCATGGCCTTTATCACGGCTAGTGATTCGGTGCAGCCACTCCCCAGACCGAGGCGGATGCGCATCCGTGAGACTTCTCCTCTGCTGCTGACGAGCTGCGTACCCGTCAGTTTATAGAACCAGTTACCCGAGTTTCAGCCAAACCAGCGACGTGTCTGGCTAGCTAGATTTCCCCCCGCCCCCCAGAGACATTTTATTCCAACTCACCCAGCAGCTGTAGTGGGCTTATATGTCCATACACCAACTAAAGAGCCTCAATCTATGGAGTTTACCCAAGAAAAGATTAAGAGAGGACCTGATCCCAGCCTACAAGTGGGGAAGAGATTAGGACAGCAGAGGGCTCCTTAGCCTAGTAGAAAAAGGCAGAATGAGACCCAGCAGCCAGAAGTTGAATCCAGACAAACGTCAGACTAGAAATCAGGGGCAGAGTTTTTAACAGGGAGGGCCATTAACCAGGGGAACAGCTTGCCTAAGGACAGGGTGGATACTCCATCACATATGCTCTTTAAATCAAGACCACGTGTCTTTCTGTAGAAACTGCTCTAGCCCAAACGGGGGGGAGGATCTCTGTGGTAGATCAGACAGGATGATCATCACAGTCCCTTCTAGACTTAAACATCTAGGAATCCATTTACAACTGGCTTGTTTGGTGCTTAATTTACAGCTGAAGCGCAGACTGGTGTGTTCTCCGTTATGGGAGATACTGAAGACGACTCTGCCATGGGGGCTGTGAATAAACCCTGCCGAGAAGAGACACCCCGTGCCCACCTGGCAAGAACCAACCTAAAGGAGAAAGCCTCCGGCAGCAGGAAGACGCCGTCTCCTATCCTGTACTGCACGCCGTTCTTTGTCGCCAGGCCGTAAAACATCTTCCCATCCACCTCTTCTTGGGGCTCCATGACTTTGAGTATCTCCTTCTGCCTCACCTCGTCCAAGCGAGCGCAGCTCATACAGAACCTGTGGGGAAAGCAGAGGGCTCGGAGCTGGACCATCTGCGGAGATATTGATGGGTGCAGGAACCTCCGCTCTCGGGGCCAGCGACTGCCTCTGTTGTATGCACAGCACCTAACACAATGGGGGCCTGATCCCTGCACAACAAACATCACACCTGCTGGTTTTCACACGTATCCCACACTGGCTTAAACTGCTGTGTATGTGTGTGTGTGTGGGGGGGGGGGGGGGTTGTTTGGGGATTTGGGGAGGGCATGGGGGGGGGGATTTAATCAGCACTCCCATTTGAGCCAAGATAGAAGTTGAAAATACTACTAGATAAAATCATCTCAGTGTGAATTAGCCGACAATATTCTTCCAATAAGCCCCAAGTTACTGTTAGCACAGTGCCCCAGACGGCTGAGCTGAGAAAACGAGAACCAGCCAGTCTGCCCCGATTGGTTTGAAGCTACTCTCCATGCGCCAGCTCTGCCTGCCTTGACCTGGGCAATAACCCGAGTACAAATAAACCTGAGCTAATGCGAGTTACGACTAAACCCATCTTCGGAGAGAAGATGGAGCCTTTCGCTCCCGCCAGCCAGCCAGCCTCACGCACTCACTTGTACTTGTTGTCTTCCGAGGGCTGGAGCTTTGGGGGCGACTCGAACCTGGCGTACTCTTGATCGTACCACATTTGGTAGAAATAGGTTCTGCCGTCGTCTTCCACCATCTTTATCTCCATGTCCAGCCCCCCCTGTGGGGAAAGACAAATCGTAGGGGTCCCACAGCCAGGGGGCGAGCAGCTGGCTGGATCCCGCCGCCGGACAGAACGTTGTTACGTACCCAGAGCGTCACACGTGGGGGAAGGGGGGGAACCTCTGTTCCCCTCGCAAACGTCTCTCAAGGAAGTTACACAAACAGAGCCTGCGTATCATTCCGAGGATGAGAGGCGCCAGGACGCCTGGGTTCTGTTCCCAGCTCTGCCACTGACCTGCTGCGTGACGGCCGGCAAGGCGCTTCCTCTCTCTGTTTCTCTGTTTCCCCTCCCACCATTCATCCGTTTACACAGCAAGCTCCTCAGAAGAGGGAGCATCTCTCACTAGCTGTGCATACAGCACCTCGTGCAATGGGGCCCTGACCTCATCTGGGGCCGCTAGGTGCTACGAGGACACAAGCAATCGAGTCAATTTCGTCGGACGGCTGTTTTCTCCAAGCCCCCACTAGCTCAACGACCAGCCGCACTTAAAGCATTTGCCATTTGCTGCTGCCCCAAGTTAAGCAGACCAGGCCCTGCCCGCCTACGCTGGGCCCCGAACCACACAGAGCTCTCCCGTGGGGCTAGCTTTCCCACCGAGGCCTGCCAAGGAGACTGCAGCCACCCACCTCCAAGGCCCAGTTCTCCGAGGGCGCCTTGTAGACGACGTTCACTTTGCCGTGGATGTAGGACAGCTGCATGTCTTCGCACTCGTCCACCAGGAAGAGCTCCAGCGAGTCCGAGGTCTTCCCCAGGACAGTGTCGATGCCCTGGCAGAACCAGTGGGCATGGAACATTTGCCCACTGCTGTCTTCCCACAGCGCAGTGACTCTGCAAGGGAAGGGCTTGTGTTTGAACACCACCCCCAGGCTGCCGAGGGAAAGACGCTTTCCGCATCGCTGGACAGGCTGAGCGGTGCTGGGGCTAACGAGACCCCAGGCAGAGAGGGTCCAGGGGAGAGCTCTGGACTGGGACTCCGGAGACCCGGGTTCTCTTCTAACTCTGCCACTGCCCTGCTGGATGACGGTGGGCAAGTCACCTCCCTTCTCAGAGCCGGGGTCCCCCCCCCATCTATCATGCTTAGACCGCGCTCCTCCGTACGTACATGCAGGTTCCAGGCTGGGGCCTCCACGACCCACTAACAGCAGAGAGACAGCCCCACGCAGACAGGGATCTCCCAACATCTCTGCAGGACACGTCCCTGTGATCCCTGCACCGGCCCCTTCCCAGAACCCCTCCGGCACACAGACACGTGCACGTTCACCGCTGGACCGCCACAAACCTGGCTAGGTACAGAGGCTTGGAGGGCTCGTCGGGGCTGACGGAAACGCAGTCCCCCACCTCCAGGGTCTCGGAATCGATGCACACCTTCTGGTAATAGTCCTTCTTCCCATCGCGCTGCGGACAAAGGCTGGTTATTAGAACCGGCAGAAACCCCATTACCCAGTGTCTTCTCATTTCTCCCGTGGCTCGTAGCTAGAGCCCCTCCCCTCCCTGCTAGACAGCGCCTGGAACCCATGGGTGAGCTGGTCCCTCTCCGCGCCCTTCCGCAGAGCCTATGAGTTGACAGCCCCGGCTAAGGAGCCGTCGCGCTCTGGCTCCAGCTGCCGCAGCTCCTGTTTTTAGCGATTGGGGTCCCTGGCTCAGTCCTGGTGTGCTGGCCACGAGGGCAGCCGGCACATGCCCGTTCGAGGGAGGTGGAGGGCTTTCATTAGCCCTCGCTCTAGGCAGCCTCACTGCGCATCCCCACTGTGCCTGCAGCAGAGCTCCTCACTGGTGGGGCCGGAGAAGCCGTGAACGCTGACCCGCATCTATTCCCAGAGACGGGGTCCTGGCCCCCGCATTGTAACCACTCCTCGGCTACAGCCCAGCCGTCAGGCAAGCCACCACCCCAGCCTGCAAACAACGGGAGCTCGCCAGGTTCTAGCGAGGCCTTGAGCCCCGCAGAGACAAGGAAAGGTTCAGATTGAGGGTTAACCTTTGACAGGCCCACAAACTCCCACTCAAATCTGCTCCCAATACAGCGCGCTGGCATAACAAACAGGCTAGAGCGCACAAGAGAGGCGCGGCTGAAAAGCCACAATTCCCCCAGGCGGCCCGTACATCTCAAATGCTCCCGCGCTTGTCACAGAGACACGCCACTAGACCTGCGCGGCAGATCGCTGCACGTTCCCTAAGCAGCGTGCAAGTGGCACCTGCCCTTTAGCTGTGCACACCGTTCAGCAGATCCATGTCCACCCAGGAAAGCAGGGGCTGTTCGTGAGCGCTGCGTTAAAAGGCCCAGCAATGGGGCAGCAGCGAGAACCCTGCGGCTTCCCCGCTGGCAGGTTACACAAGCCTAGAGTTACATCCGCTGGGGAGATTTGCTCATGACGTCGATGCCAGACAATGAGCCCTTTTACTTGGGTGGGAATGCGCGTTGCCAGCGAGACGTCTCCTCCGGCCCTACCTTGATTGGTTCCCCCACCCAGGAAATCCTGCTTTTATTCTGTTTCTTCTTCCTTCCCTGTAGCATTTTTTTAGGTGACGGCATTTCGGGGATGTTATCGTCCACCTCCTCGTCTTCATCTGCTTCTCTAACGGCCAGATTGGGGCACCTAGGGTGGGAGCGACAGTCAGTGCATCTGGTGACTGACGGGGCCTTCTCAGGCCACGCGCTCAGTCCTCACCACCCGCCAGGGCAGGTCGGCTCCTTCCACAGGCTCCCAAGTGCTTTGTTCAGCTCATCCCAACACTGGGAGACGCTGCTGCAGCCCCAGATTCCACCCCCGCTCCCCGACCATTATTCCCAGCTACAGCCCATCCCCAACTCTGACATGCTACTGCCTAAGCCATTCTGCAGAATCCTCCGTGCTCAGCCCCTGTGGAGACGGCCAGGTGATCCCATCCCTGCCCCACTCAATCTCTGAAGTGGAAGAGGAGGGAATTTCATTCACTTCTGTTCACGTTTTATGATCACATCACTATCTGGGTCTGGTCTGGCTGGATACAGAAAGGACGTGTCACCGAGATTAGCGTGTGCGTCACGTCCCTCCGCCCCGTCAACAGAGCAGCGGGTTCAACGTTTGAGTGGCCAACGAGTCTCCAGACTTACATTGGGAAAGCTCTCAAACTACCAAGCATTTTGGAAGGGCCATAAACCCTCATGCTTCAGGGCATGAGCTGAGCTCTAGTGACTGGGGGTCAGGAGGGAATTTCCCCCAGGGGCAGGTTACCCCATCGCCGTCTGCTGCAGGGGATCTTGACTATCGTGTGACATGGCCAGTGCTGGCCCTGCTGGAGACAGAGACCAGACTAGATGGGCCCCTCCTCTGATCCTGTCTGGTCATTCCAATCCCGGGTAGTACCGGCTCTTGATTCTTTCCTGCCAGGAGACTGACTCCCCCCTGTACGGTAACGTCCATTGCCCCCAGGAGTAGAGGAACCCCCTGCTCGGCCCCAAGCAGCCACCCCCCAGGCTCTGCCCTGCTCCCAGGTGCTCAGAACCACCTTTCGGGACACTGACCTCCTCTGCAGGCAGGCTTGTTTGCTCCGGCCGCTCCCGCCAAACTTGATCATGTTCTGGCAGGCTTTGCACTTTCCACACTCAGGCTGCTGACAAACCTGCAGGGAAGGGGAGAAAGGCGAAGGCTGAGCGGCTGCGAATGGTGGAGGAGCCGGAGGAGCAAGTCGTCCCCGAGGACGTGGCGCTCGGCTCCCGACCACGGGCGGGAGCAGAGCCTGTGCCAAGACTCACGTTGACTAGACGAGGCTTTGGAGCAGAGAGAGAGCGAGCATCCTCCCGCCGTGGAGCAGCCCTGGCTGGCTTTGGAGGTGCCAACGGGGACCCGGGAGAACCGGGCCAGGAGGGAAATTGCTTGGCCACCCTGAAAACGCAGCAGAGCCGCCCTGGCACAGCACAGCTTCCTTCCTTTCCCCGCACTGCTCTCGCCCTTAGCGTGCTGCCCTTCTTCAGGCTGCAGGGAAATGGACGCATTGTCCCCAGAAAGGAGAACGTCACCCCACGGAGCCTTTCCCCTCTGGGGCACCACGTCCAGCCAGCCACACAGCCCAAGGGGCAGCGGGAAGCCAGCTAGCCTTGCCCATGCCCCAGAGCTGGGCAAGACTGGATCCCAGCATCCAGAGCCCCCAAGCTGGGGGTCAGACGCAGCTCAGCTCCGGCCTAGCCTGCTGGTTACCTCACACACGCCGCAGCGCCGGCGCTTCATGGCGTTCTCCTTGTCTTCCTCTCTCTCGTTCTTCTCGATCTGCTCCGAGAAGAAGGTGTCGAAGATCAGGTACACCAGCTTGGTGGTGGTGGCCTTGGTGGGCCCTTTGTCCTTGTCTATCTTGGTGGGATGCCGAATGGCCTGTCTCCTCGCAGCTCGCCTGGAAGGAACAGCAGCTCAGACACTGCCCGCTGCAGCATGGTCCTGCACTGGTGGCATTACCCCTTCCCACCAGAGACCGGGACGGAAAATTCTGGCTACGTGCAACGCTACTGACCGCTCTCCTCACACACACCCCCGCCCTGCACGCCTCTGCCAGGCACAGCGAGCTGGCACAATACATCCTACAGAACCTCGTGATAAACCGTGTTATAACCGTTGGCTTGGCAGGAAAAGCCCTGTAACAGGCACTGAAACGCACTCATAAGAGAGTCCCCACAATCCAGACTGATGAAGGAAGGATCACGTGGGGAACCAAGGCCCAGAGATGCAGGGACTCACGCTGTGGCCGGGCTGGGAATGGACACCAGGTCTCCTGGATCCCGGCCCAGTGTTCTAACCACCAGACCGCCCTGGCTCCCTGAACAGCAACGCAGAGGGGATTTCTTTGCGCCCGACTAGACTGATTAGGAAGCCAAGTTCAGGAGCATTTCTCATTTCTAATCAAACCCCTTATGGCAACTCACCCCACGCTGGCATATAGATCCCCGAGGGTCTGTCTAGAGCCAGGGAAGTTACCCCGGAATAAGGAAGGGTGTGAATTCAACGTGGCATAGCGCCAGGCAGAGGCAAGGCCCGAGATGCAGTGCCAGTGCCCGTATAACCCCCAGCAGAGCACTGCTGTTTGCAGAACGGGCCAGGGGCAGCTCCCACCAGCCTACCTCTTCCCCAGGGTGACGCCCGCGAGTTTGATCAGGTCTCTCATGCACGGCGTGATGAGGACGGGCGGCTCGTCGCTGTCTCCAGCCTCGTCGTAGCTCTCCACCTGCTCCACCACGAACTGGGCGTGCCGCAGCAGAGAGTCCTCTGTGAAGCGGTTGAAGTTCAGCCCGGCGGGCGGCACCGTTGTCTGGAGAGACGCAGCAGAGGGTCATGGGACATCCCCGCATATAGCACGCCTCACACCACCCGAGGGCACGGACATTTTCACAGGGAGCCAGAGTCTCGGGGGCCCTGGTTCTCAGACGCAGGGGCGCAGGCCACCCAAACTCACCAATAGCGACTGAAAAGGTATGCCTGTCACTCCCTTGGCGAGGCTGAGATTCACCCTCGTGCAGCAACACCGCACGCCCCATCAGCCCTCAGACTAGGCCTCAGCCAGCCTGGTGGGAGAGCTCTGCGGACGAGTGACATTCACCCTCGCCGTATGGCGGAGGAGAGGGTAAGAACCGGAGGCAGAGCTCCACCCTCCGGAGGGGTTAGAAAAGAGGAACAACCTACGATGTGGCTTGAGACAAACCACAAGTAGAATAAAAGTCCATCTCCTCGCCCCTCACCCACACACCGTTCAAGGGGGAGGAGCGGATGGACACATCCTCGTACAGACAGTGTCAAAGACCCAAGAGTTCAGAGTCAGCTAGCCCAGCGGTGCCCATAGCGGGACACGTCCTGGAA
Source organism: Chrysemys picta bellii (assembly GCF_011386835.1). Classification (NCBI taxonomy): domain Eukaryota; kingdom Metazoa; phylum Chordata; order Testudines; family Emydidae; genus Chrysemys; species Chrysemys picta. Next base: position 840,489 of record NC_088812.1, read on the forward strand.
TCCTTCTCTCATCTCGCCACGCACCCCCTGCCATTTAGCAGCCTGGCCGTGACCCCTCGGCTCCTGTCCACAATTGCCCTGGGGGCTGGGAACCCAGCAGTGAGACCTGTGAGTCAGAGGACGGACACGCCGTGTCTCACCTCAATCTTGTTCAGCAAGTCCTCATAGCTGACGTCGGGATTGTTCTGGAGGAATTCCACCACGATTTTACTCATGTAAATCTTCTCCTGCATTAAGGCGAAGGTGGGCGCGTACTCCTCGCTGGGATCCATGAGGATGTAATCCGCAAAGGCTGAAGCAGAGAGAGATTGCCAGAGACGGTGACTGCAGGGGCTTTACGGAACACGTCGCAGAACAGCCGAGAGGCCCAAGCAAGCTAAGGAACGTGTGACGGGAAAAGCGTAAAGGACTCTCAGGAGCAGAGTCCTGTCGGTCCCCCAAGCGTCTACACACACTTCAATTCAAGACCGGCTTAGTTCTGTTTAGCATCATCCTGTTCCTAACTGGTATCATCCAAAATAAGGGAGCATCCACATGCCCTTTGGCAAGAGTTTAAAAACCCCTCCCCGAGTTACACTGGGGCAGCTGCGTATGGACGAGTCCAGAGAAAAATCAGCATTTTGCGGCTTGTGTAACAGGAGCGACCCCCCAGCATCAGCAATCGATTTGCAGCAACCCGCTCTGGCCGTTATCGAGTGCCTTGGCCCCCCACTCCCCACCCCACTGCAGCTTGCTGCTTCGTAGCCTTCGGGGTACCCGAATCTTTAACCCTCAGAACACAGGGATCCCGCCAGCCCCCCCCGAGGGAGAAGCCCCCTGAAACGCCCCAGTTTGCAGACGTACCCGTAGTGAAGCCGATCAAGGCTCTTTCTCCTCCGTCGAACCCAGTGATCCACCAAGCGTTTATGGGACCCAGTTTCTTGGCTCGGACACCACCTGAGCGGGGAACAGCAAGGATGTTATATATATATACACACACATATATATACACACACATATATATACACACACACACACCCGCAAGGGTTCGGATTCTGTTGCCGAGGGGCCAGATTCTCTGTTGCCGCCCTTGGCACCTGAGCAGGGCGGGTGAGAAACGCCACCAGCTCACAACGGGAGTGTACTGCACACGCTGCAGACCCCCGGAGAACCAGGCCCTCACACGGATTTACTGGCCCAGATCAGAGCACAGCTGCTTTTAAAACACTTGCCATTAACAGGCTGTTGAACTTCAGTTCAGAATCAGCACTGCCATGGGGCCCCCAGCCCCAGCATAACCGAGCTCCTGCAGAATTACCGAACAACGTACTCGGCGGCAGTAACCTAGTGCTAGCGACGTCACCTGAGAGGAGAGGTCGTTCCTCGCACTGCCAAGATCCCACTGAAGGCACAAAGTCTGGGTTTCCCAGGCCTTTGGAGTGATCCTCAGGACACAGCCTGAGAGAGTCCCAGGGTACCAGGCAGGCCAGTGTCTGCCCCCAGCTCTGCGCCGAAAGACACTTACCATCTAGACAAGGGTTGTCGTCGTAGATTGGTTTCACAGCACCGCTGAAGTACAGTTCTATGTTCCTCTCTATGAGACCAGTGTCAAACGGACACAAGTGACCCTTTTTGTCGTAGACGCTGTGCGAGAGAGGAGAAAGGACGTTTCCCGATCGCACGTTGTTCAACACCTCACGGATGTTGCATTTAATACTCAGCTTAAACCAGCATCCAGGGCTCGCTGCAAACAGCTCTGCATTTACACATCCTGTGTCGGACACGCTTCCCTTGACCAGGGCAGGAAGGCTTGCACGCCCGGGAACCGAGCTCCAGGCTACCTGCCTGGGGAAGCAGTCTCACCGCCTAGAGCAGTGCTCAGGGCAGAACCAAGCCTCTCCATGTTGTGCAGAAGAGAGCGACCCCCCTGGACTCTGATTTGCCCCAGGGGTTACAAATGCAGCACTGCCAAATTATTGTTGGTGCAACAGTGCAAGAAACCTCACCTGAAGGAGGTCACTTTGTGCTGGGGCAAATCCTCGTAACTTTCAAACCCATCTTCGTTGGCATCGAAAATGGACAAGCGCTCGTCCGTCAGCATCTCCGGCTCCTCCAGCTGAGAGAGAGAGAGGGGCACGTTGGACCTTCACTCCCAGCAGCACGGCCACGTTTCTAAACCCCAGCAATGAGCCGCTTACCGCATTGTCGGGATCCCCCTGGAAGAACTTGAGATCGGGATCGTCCAGGTACTGTCTGCAGTCGACACACTTGGGAGGCGTGGTCTGCAAGGGAAACATCACGAGACATCAGGAGCTTTCCCCGTTAACAGTTCTGCCATTTACCAGCCTCAGCCCTCCGTAAGTATCACTACGTGTTCCCGTGCTGACGGCCAGTCCTGAATCTACCAGGAATCTGGAGCAGTAAAACAATCACCAGCACCTCACACATTGTCTAGGACCAGGTGTTTAGCAACTTCTCTGACCTGGCCAGGCGTGGCAGGAGGAAGGACTCACTGCACCGACCCAACACACCCATGCCCTCGTTACGTTTTGTTCGTGCTGTAAATGCGGCATTTAAAGATCACGTGGAGGTGTGAGTGACGTGTGCACTGGAGAGTACTTTTTCTTGACTCGCTGCCACTCCGAGCGGTTGAAAAGCTGTCAGCAGTGCTCGGACAGGGCCCAAGCGCTGACGAGAACAGGAGAAACCACTTACTTTAGCAGGCGGTGCGGTTTTAACCTGCGTAGCTTCCTCTTTTATCTCAGACCTGGGCACAAAATACATCAAAACAAGGAATGAAGGCTCAGGACAAAAAAGCCTAGCGAGGCTATTCCACCACCTGCATACCCAGTGCTCTCAGCTGTTCGAGAGACCCGAATACACGCAAACATTTCACTGCCGATGCCCCACAAAACAAATGCGCTCTTCTAGCTGAGGTGGTTTCGTGCTACAGGAAGGCACCGAACTCCTCACACACTATCTGCTCACAGATTCCAGCATCCAGCCCTCGGCCCAAGAAGAAGAAGAGATCAGCTGAAAATACTAAGAGCCCCCTCCCCCACGCCCGCACTCACTGTCACCAGTTTGAAGGGGGCGTCAGACACGCTACCAGACTCTGCTAGGGGGTTTCGGATGGGGGTGAATTGCTTTCCCTCTTTTTGATTAACTCTGCATTTCACCGAGCCTTCCTGCTGGGCTTTCCCGAGCAGGCAAAGGGAGGCACATGCCCAGCTCTGGGCGCGTAAAACTTCCAAAAGGACCTAAGTGTCTCAGGAGCCAGGGGCCTTCTCGACACACTTGTGTCATGCTGCTACAACTACTACTTTGGCTGGGGGTACGTGTGTTGTTTGTTTGTTTGTTTTTAAAATAAAAACAGACCTTAGAGTGGCTGCAGTTACACCAGGAAGTTAATCCAGTACTAGGTCGGGTGTGAATTCAACGAGAAATAGCTCTCCATGTGCATGCTCTTGTTCCAGAATAAGATCACCTTTTTCTGGTTCAGCTTAGTCCACTTGAAAGCAGATTAAACCGGAAAAAGGCACTCTTCTTCTGGAATAAAAGCGTCCACACAGAGAGATGTTCCGGTTAGTTTCCAAGCGCAGGCAAGGCCTTACACAGCGTGAGCGATCCCCGTGCGAGAAAAGCTAGACCAGAATACCGCATTCACGCTGGGGGCGCGCTGTACTGCTTTAACTATAATCCCTCGCTCTTCTTGAGTGTTTTTCATCCACAGATCTCAAAGCGCTTTAGCAAACAGCTCAATCTCATTATCCTCAATATGTAGATAGGGAAATGGAGGCACGGAGAAATACAACTTTTGCGTACAGACAAGCCCGAAGTTCCACTGACTTAACAGGACACCTGGGCACTGCAGAAAACAGTCCCCATGAGGCCCTTTCGGAAAGCCCAGACTTCACATCAACAGCACAGCTGGAAGCACAAAAAAGGAATTCACTGAGCCAGACCCAATCACTCATCTATATTTTCAGACGCTTAATAAATTAGTAAACTACCAGAGGAACATTTTTCTTTCAGACACTAAATTGCTTCCATTTCTTTAACATTGTCTCTGCTTCCCCAGGTTTAGGGTGATGAAGTCGGACACGGACAGGAAAACTCAGCTAGAAATCTTTTTGATTTTTGTTTTGTCTTTTGCCACAACAGAGCCCGTGACAAATTTCTGCAAAGAGTAATACACAAACACACGCGACCGGAAGGGACCTCGAGAGGTCATCTAGTCCACACACACACAAGCCAGAACATTCAAACACCTGATTAAAGAAATTTTAGCTGCTCTTACCCTTCTTTGGTTTCAATTTTAATTCTTTTTTCATCTTGCTCCTTGAAGTAGAGGTGAAAGAAAGAAATGCATGTAAGAGCCCAACAGCTTTACAAACTAAGCAAATTGGAATCGCAATAGAAATACACGAGACAGCTCATGGTGTCCGACCCCGTCAGGTGGTCCAGAGACATCGACACAGAACACGTCACAGGACACCGCCAGTACCACGTCGAATAACTGAGACCACCGACCAGGGAAATAACCCACTTCCTCCCTTCCCTGACAAACCGAGAGACGCACCCCACCCATGTACTCCTTGTCTCCACCAATACTGACTTGGACTCTTAATACATTCCATGGGCGGCCCATTTATCCACTGACGCTTTAAAAACTCCCACACCCCAATCATGTATCTTGTGAACCTTGTAACCGATACTTGCAATCCCCCATAACCCAAGCCCGACCACAGACATACAGTCCCTTCCTTCTTAACTTGTGTACATTTGATTTGAAACATTAACTTTAATAACATTTTTAAATCTGCCTGACTATTCTTCCTGAATAGCCTAACGAGATGTCTGTCAAAGAATTTGTTTTCAAACATGCGCCAGACGTACCTTCTCTTCTAGTTCTTCTTCCTCCTTCTCTGGATTAGTTTCTTGCTTCACTTCTCCGTTCACCTCGTCCGATTTGCGTTTGTTGGATCTGTTGGGTTAAAGGTGAAAACCAACAGAACGATCAAGTCTTTGAAAGGAGCAAATTGCTTTTCAGAGACGGCGATGGAAAAATAGACCCAAACAGCATAGTCTACCTAAAGCAGGTTGAATGGGCTGTCTAAGCAGACCAACAGCAGCGGCTGCTGTTACAACACTGATCGCAGAACCGGCTAAGCCGTTCTGATCCACTCCACCTTGGGTTTATGAACTGTTTGCGTTTTAATAGCATCCAAAATTGGGCCCCCATTGGCCCAAGCTCTACACAAATATAGGAGACAGTCCCGGCCCAAACATACTCACGATCTACACAGACAAGGGGTAGGAGGGGAGAGAGGCAGAGCGGGGAAGTGACTTGGCCAAAGTCACAAGGCAGGCAGTGGAAGAGCCAGGACAGAAGCTCTGCCAAGTCCCAGCTCAGAGACCTACCCACTAGCCCACACCACACCTCGGACCTTCATAGAGAGAACATCAGCTTCCTTCTCACCCTCATAAACGTAACTTAGTCAATCAAAATAAGACATTTATCAGCTAATATTCCCACCACCCAGCCGTGAGCCAGGACCCCAGGGTGTCAGGCACTGCACATTGGGTGGATTAGAGACGTGCCTACGGAGGACTGGGACCCCGCTGTGCTACGATACCCAACAGATTCTCAAGCTGAGGTGTCCCTTTCTGAACTTCAGGTCATTCCCCTGCTGGTTACAGGATGTGCAAGTTAGAGGCTGTTAGACAGTCATGGACCTGCAAATCTTAGGATCCACCCTGTTAGCCCATTGGGAATCTTTCACAAGAACCCGTACCAACTATTCAATGAGCAACCGTGCAAAGAGAACAACCAAGAAGAGGGATGACGCTAATGAACCACTAGCAAAAAAAAACTGTTAGGAGATTTAAAAAATGCGTATCCATCTCAAAACCGACACGAATCACAACCAGGAGCTGCAGGACGTACTGACCCTTTGGAAAACAGAGCTAGGATGGTCGGCTGCCTGCCAGAGCTCCGGGTAACCCTGGAACTGGCTGGGGATTCTGTCAGAAGAAAAAGAGCAATCATTACTTTGCAGGGAGAACCCCCGTTGTCATTCATCGCTAGAGAAGCACATGGTCCACATCACTCAGCACATTCACACACCACCCTGAGGGCCTGATTTCCCTTTAATCCAGTCCAGCCTGTGGGGCAGCAGCAGAGTTGATCCTGACCCACCTTTGCATTCCCCACCTGCTCCACTCCCGGTGTAGATTAGAGCAGCCTCGAGGCTGTTCTAGCTCACGCTTTGCTTCCCATGGCCCCCGGGATGGACAGAAGAGCCACAGGGCTGTGCACTCCAGCCATGCCCCCAACCAGCCCCCTACTCTGGGAACCGGGCAGATACCAGCTCCACACCAACCAGGGAGGACCCTGTGTGCAAGGGGGATACCAGAGGTCTGCTTCCACCCGCTCTGAAGCCAGAGCGGCACAGAAGAGCTCAGCCCAGCTGAGAATTTGGCCATCAACGTCTGACACCTGCCATTCCTGCGCCATGTGCCCGAGCATTCCCCTGTGCCCAGGTGGAGAAAGGAGGCGATGCCACATTCCTTCCGACACATCAAACCTGAGCACAGCTCCTGCCCTCCCCCCATTCTGTAAGTGGCAGGGATCATCGGCTCCGGGGTGCTCCGGCAATACACCACCAGCATTTACATCGGAGCAGTTTGCTGCCCAAGCTCCTGCGCAACTGATTTCTGCTCATTTTGTATTTGCTTTAAGAGTGAACAGAGCAAGACCTGGAGGTTATGAAACCAAACCTTACAGGGCAGTGTGCCTCTTGCCCCAGGAATCTGACTCTCCGCATTGTATCAGGGTACAGCAAATGGGTGAGGTTGCTATCGGATGCCAAGGAGACATTCGTACCCACTTCTGCGCTGCGAGGTGCCTACAACCAAGCAGGCATTTCCACGAGCCCGAGGAAGAGCTCCCAAGGGGCACGGCGAGCATGCAAACCAGCTGGCCACCCTGCCCCGGCAATCACAAAGGGGAGTTCGCTAGCCAAGCCTCCCCAAGGGAAGTGGTGAGCCGGCCGTGCTCAGGTGAAGCACCGAGGAGCGTTGGGTGGGGGGCAGCCCCATCTCAGCTGAGGGTCTAGAAAGGGGTCAGTAAGGCTGCCCAGAAGCAGCAAGGGAACTCCACTGCAAAGCAAGACTCGAGGGGGCAGAACCCCCAGACCCGGCCTCGCTTGCCAGGGCAGCACAAGGCCAGATCATTACTTTTGTTCTCGCCGTTGGATTTGCTCCTCCTGGCTTTGCGGGTTTTTGACATGGTGGCCGATGACGAGGAGGAGGATGCCACGGCTTCCTCCGTCTCCATAGCGCTGTCCTCCTCCCCCTCGTGGCCGGCTCTCTCCGAGTCCTCGTCACTGCCGTAAGCGCCATTCTCGGAGCACCCGTTGGATTTCTGGCTGAGCGCCGCGGCGTCCCCATTCTCCACGGACAGTTCTTTGCTGAGCAAGGCCTTCACCCTGGCCAGGTACCCCTCCTAGGGGAGCAAGGCGCAGTTATAACACCGGACCCCCACAAAGCCCTCCAAGGGCTGAGTCCAACACACCCCTCACCCTGGGTCCCCATAGCTACCCTGGCCACAGGCAGCCCTGCACCTGCTCGGGTGGCAGCAGGCTTCCAAGGTAAGATGAATGCTCCTTGTAGCTATCGGGTGTTTCAGGCTGGCTGCAGGCGCAGACAGACATCGGTTATACTCGGGTCATGTTTTCAGGCTTAGCTACCTTTTCTTAAAAAATGAAATCTGAGATTCTGAGCCATCACTTCACTGCAGAAGCCAGGGCCCCCAGGCGGGACCCTTGAGCGCCTACACCTGGTCCCCCCATTCCCATGTATGCAGGCAGGCGTGTTCACACACACACACCTCCGACAGCTCCTCTCGGTGCAGCCTGGTCTCGAGGTCGCTCAGCTGATTCTGTGCATCTGCTTGTAGGAAGCCATGGACCAGATTCAGCTTCTCCTTCACGCACTCCTGAGGGGACAAGGAGGAGAAGCAGGTGTTACAGGCAACGAGCTTGCGACCAGTCCCCCCAGCCGCACGAGCACCGGGTGCTCCCATGGGCTTTCCTTCTGGGCACACACAGTTTCTGCAAGCCGACGTTCGTGGTGGAGGAGAAAGAACCGGCTTGTTACCGGGGCCTGGGCTGCCTTACTGCCATACGCAGGGAGACGCTCCTTCATTGCAGTAGCAGAGCGCGGCTTTGCTATTTCACAGCAAGATGGCCAGAGGAGATGCTAGGCTGGGCCGGAGCAGGGGCCCAGCTACCCCACTCCAACAGAGGCCAGCACCAGCCGGGTCAGAAGACGGTGCGTGAAGCCTTGGGAGAGACAGTAAGGGGAGGTGGGGGGGGGAAGTTCCCTCCTGACCCCAATAGTTAAGAGGTCCAAGCCTACGCCCTGAAGCAGCAGCATTTATGGCCCTTCCAGAACCCGGGGTTATCATTACTCTTGCTCAGGGGTTATGGCTGCAATATCCCGAATGCAGGGATCGTTACCAATGAGCAGCACAGTCTCTGCTAGGTCACGCCTTTGCTAAATCCACCCAGCCCTGGGGCATGTCGACCCACATCCGAGCCTCCCGGGAACCCTCCTGCGCCCTCCAAGCTTCTCGCCACGCTGGTGGGTTAATGGTGCAGGTTGAGTTTCCAGCCTCCTCTTGCCCAACTCTGGAGTGAAGTCACGAAGCCCAGTTTGTGACATGACAGCGGTTTCTATGGAAACGGACTGATAGAATAAATACAGGATTATGACCTCACTGCAGGAGCATGTGTCTGAGGAGCCGGGGAACAGATGAGCGAGAGGCTCTTACTGACAAGTCTGCAGCGTTCACCTCTCTGGTCCGGCGGTGCAATCTGCCCTTTCCCTTCTCACCAAGTTTTCCTAGCTCCTTATTAAGTCAGATTCCAGAGCCCCCCCCGCCAACGGGGCATGTATTATGCTGATTTTCAGAACAAGGGCAGGGTGAGCAGCACGTCCCAGCAGGGAGGGCACTGGCCTGGGACTCAGGACACCTGGATTCTTTTCCTGGTCCTGCCACCGACCTGCTGGGTGGCCTTGGCCAAGTCTCCCCTTCCCAGCCCTTGTCTATTTAGACTGAGCTCTGCAGGGATGGGACTGGAACCCAGGTCTGCGGGATGCAGGAAGGCCAGCGCCTCCAGGTCACCACCTGGCAGCCACCGTCTGCTTGCGGACAGTACCGCCCAGACCTTGTGGAGATGAAGACTACAGGAAGTACTGCCTCGGAAAGCCAGACTGACAGCTTCCCTTGCAGTACCGATTGGTCCAAGGGGAGTTCCAGGAAGCATCCGTGCAACGAGAGGGACCCTCCCCCCAGCAGCTGTAGGGACAGAGCTGCATCTTGGCTCGCTCTTGGACCCTCGGCTTCCGCCACTGAACTTGGACTCCGGGCCCGGGCCCGACCCCTAGCTTTGGTACTTGGACTCGAACGTCGGCTTTGCCCCCAGGTTTCAGTGCTTGAGCTCTGACCCTGGCTTTTCTCCACAAACGCTGGCTTCCTTCCCACCCCCTGGCATCAGTACTAGGACCCTGACCCTGGGCCCAAACTCCGGCTACCACTCTTAGGCTCCAGCCCCAGTTCTGACCCCTGGTCTCTGGGACCAGCCCTGACCACTAGGCCTGACCAGCCAAGCCCTAGTTCTGACCCAGGGCAGGGACCTTCTCTCACTATGTCTGTGCAGCACCAGGCACAAAGGATCCAACTTCAGATGGGCCTCTGGGACCTTCTGTAATAGTTGCATTGTCTGTCTGTGAGGTTCCGGAAGCTGCCATGCCAGGCCAATGAATCACACTTTTAAGCCAGACTTCAGAACGGACGTGACTCTTGGGCCAAGTATGCAGGATACAGCTGAGAAATCAGCTAAATTCCACTGAAGTCACTTCTGCAAATTAACGCTGCTTGGCAGGCCTGACTAAGAGACATAGGCAAATTCAGGAGGACAGAAACACCTCATGAAATACCCCCTGCGTGGCTGCAGAGCAGGAGTGCTGTTGTATAGAAGGGCACCGGGGAACAGCACCAGAATAAACGGTACCAAAAGCCCCTTTCATGAGAGTCACAACTCAAGACCGTCCATGAAAGCCTGGGTGTCTCTTTGGAAACGCGTCGATCAGCAGAAATGGGTAACGCACCAACAACGGGAAGAGAACCTTACCTTCTCACTCAGCCCATCTTCCTCCTTCTCCAAGTCTTGGAGCCTGCAAGAGAATGGTGACTTGTTATAGTTTCTTTCCCCACATGCGATGCGACGAGGTAACCACGGGGACGTTTCCTTTGAGACCCCAACTAGAAAGGGGGGAAGGGGTGGAGTTTCTATGGCCTCCCAGTGCGGGAAAGGGATGGGAAAGGTCTCTGGCGGAGTGGATGGTGGCACTGAAAGTGCCAGCTCAATGGATACCAGCTTGGGGACAGTTTTCAAAAGCCACTAAGTGACTTCACAGCCCAAGTCCCTTTTTCAAAAGTGACTTGGGAGCCAACGTCTCTTGGAAAGCTGTTAGGGCTCAAAGAGTCTAAGTCGCTTTTGAAACTTTTCCCCTGCCAAACAAAGAGCATCAAATTCTAGGGCTGGGACTGCGATGTCCAACTTCCCTCGGCTTCTGTGAAAATCCCAGCTCAAATGGAAAGGTCCCTTCAGCTACCCATGGAAAAGCAAGTGACTTGCCCCCCAGGACGCTCGCTAATCTCCAATGCAAGGGCTGTCTCATCATCCTCTCTCGCCTTTCTCAGATGTGGCAGACCTGGTTCCAAGCCGCAAGGGCTGCCACAAGCCTCCCATCCAGCGAGTGAGGCCCCCCGACGGACAAGGCGCATGCATCTCAGTCACCGAGATACTCTTCATGTCCCGAACGCTCTGGGAACGCTGCAGCGGAGGGCCATGCACGGATCTCTCACTATTTGTATAGCTGTCCCAATGCTCTGACAACATCGCTGCGCCCCTGACCACAGAGTGACTCGCTGCCAAGGCCTCACCGTATCGCAGCTCTTGCCAAGGACGCCGCAAAACCCAACAGCGAGGGGCAAAGGATCAAAAATCCCTGGCCCATGCTCTAGAAGAGAGCACACCCCGGAGCCCCCGTCCTGGCAGTGCGGATGGCGATGAGACTCGGATAAGGGCCTGGATAGATCAGAACAGATGCAGGATAGCGTCTGGCCCTTGGGGAAAGCTCTCGGTCTGAGCCAGAGCCAAGCTGGGGGATAGAAGAAATCCAGAGCAGAGTGGGGTCCCTCTCGATACGCTGCCCGGAGCCCAGTGACAAGACACGGATTCCCGGAACAACGGTGACTTTCTAGAGGAAGGAGAGCAGCAGTGACTTTGGCCATACTGACCCTACAGGGCATTCCTTCGCACCAGAGACGCCAGAAACAGCCTCCGGTCCCCGGCCCAGCCAGTTCGTCCCAATCTTTAACTGGAGGGCTCAGCACAATGTGTATTTCAGCCCCTACGCTCCTGTTCCATCTCTAGCTGCTGCCAAACAATGCCATTGGCTGTCCGTTCATCAATTAAGAGTTAATTACTTAAGTTAATGACTCATTACAGGCACACACAGAGTTCAAATGAAATGCAATGGAGACACCAGGTCCCTGCCCGGACATGGGAGAGGCTTATCAGGAGCCATTAGCAAAAACAAAGGAAAGACCATTTCCAGGAGAGGTGCCCCAGCATTCCCTCCGCATGCACCAACAGGCCCCGCAGAAGGACACGCAAACAAACCTCTCCGAACTTGGGATGGCTTCGGTCACATACACATGCAAGAACACGACTGGAGGGGGCAGCTATACCAGGGAATGGCATAATTCCCCAACCCCGTTTGGGAACAATCTCGCCTCTTGGAAGCTTCCCAGAGCACCGCCGCCAAGAGCCACTCCCTGGTTACCTGGGGCTGGCACGCGTCCTACAGAATGCCAGCGTTCAGCTACGCAGACGCGGACTTGCAGCGTTTATTCCCAGTTCCGGGCACGTCATGTGGCTGGGTCCCACCGCCACAAGCCAATCCTGTATTTACTGACACTGCAGCCAGCCTGTCTCCCTAACTTCGCCTCCTTTGCACCTACAGCAAAGCTTGGCTGACTCGCAATCCAGGGCCCTCAGGATACTGTTTCAGCTTCAGCACCCCACCCACAGCGTATCCTATGGCCCGGTTTTCTTTCAACTACAGGGACTGTTACTAGACCATGAGTAACTGAGCGCCTGGCAGCTCCTCTCAGTGTCCGCTCTACGGTTTGAGTTGCTAAGAAATGCCACAAAGCCACCTGGCTGTTGCTCCCACTAATGCAGCCTGCACCCCCCCAGCAGAAGGCTTCCACACAGGGGCTTTGAAATCGCCCCGCTAAGCAGCGGTACCAGGAATCAAAGCCATTCATTTCCTCCCCCCAAGCCTCAATAGGCAACGATCCTATTCTTCCTGCAGCTTCTCTTAACTGTAGGGAACCGAGCGACTAGTCCTGATCCCCTTTGCTTCGTTAATCAGTATTTTAAGGAGGGGGGAGTACAGACCATTTGCGCTGTAGGTAAACAGAGGAAAGCATTCAGGCTGTCTACCCTCCATCTTTTCAGTTACGGGGTTGACACCAACATTTCCACTCCCTTCCCGCAGACACTTTGGGAAATTGCTCCCACTAGTGATAGGAAAGGTGGTTTTCAGAGTTGCAGAGCGATGCTCAGTGGCTAAATGAAGCTCTGGCAGCAAACGTGTAACCAGAAGAGTCACAACTGGGCTGGAGCAGCCCCCAAACAATGCACCGAGTGCACCTGGATCGCTCTGTGGTCTGCTGGCGAAGCCATGAGAGCAGCAAACGCAGTCCTCTTAACCGTCTCCTCTTCTACTGAGCACGAGGCACCACAAGAACAACATGCTAAGGGGGAGGCAGAAGCCGAGCGGAACGGACAATAGCAGTGTGGGAGCTGGGTTAAATTCTCACAGGAAGTGCACACACGCCATGTGCCATACACAATCACCACCACGGGCCCTGCTACCGCTCACTGCAGAGGAAAACAGGAGAGTTATGTTCTTCCAGACAGGAGGTCGGGCCGCAAGCAGCTCGACGGAAACAGATTCCCTCTTTTTGCAGCCACCGTTGATGTTAACTGCACATCCCCGGCCTGGTTTGCTAACCAGAACATTGTCCCCCCTCCCACGCCCTCCATTCTGCAACCAGATCCGCACACGAGCAGGGGTGGATTGGACTGCAGGATTGGGGCCCCAGAGAGTGACAAGAGGAAGCAGACTTAAGCGGCCTAGGAGAATTGCAGCAGATCTGACCAGCGTCAAGGGAAGTTATTTATTTATTTTAAAAACGAGCCTCCAATCTGACCCCAGACCCAGAGCAGAACACACCCGCCTGGGTAGCAAATATCCTGCACGCAGGCGGACGCTCCCAAAGGGGAAAACAGACTCTCTGATCTCAGGAAGTAACAACCTGCAATTCCAAACCACTCAGCCCCATGCCTGCTTGTTTTGTGGGGGTGCGGAGAGAGAGCGGGAACATTTTCTGGACTTTCTTTGGTTCCCGTTCCCTTTCCTCTCCCCTAATGGCCTGGGGAAAATAAAAAGGGCTTTATAGGGCCTTGAATATACCAGAGCCAGCAGACTTCTACCCCGTCAGGCTGAACAGCTAACAGGAAACTGTTTCCTGGCGCCAAGGGGCTGCCCCATAGATCAGATCCGCCCCCTGCTGAATCAGGGTCGTGCCAAGACAAAGGCAGTTGCCCAGCGGGTGAGGGGGGTGGTAACGAGGAGGGTTAATTGCAGACGGGCAGGAGGGTACATTTCCTTAGGGAGCAGGGCCGGCAGATTGGCCTGCGCAAAGCAGGAAGCCCCAGTCAGCCCGGAGGCGGAAGGACGGGTGCTGACGGGCAGCTGGGGGGTCACCTCGTCTGGCCCCCTGCACAGCACAGGCAGCTGCCAGCGGCCCCCCAACCACGTGCCCCCCACGTTCTGACCGGATGCGGGGCTCGCCTTCACTTCCTGTCCTAAACAGCTGTGTGCGCGGGGAGGGAGAAAGACAAAGCAGGCTGGTGCCATACAGGGATGGGGTCTAACCCCCCCTTCCTGGACCCACCCTTACAGGCTCTGGGGCTCCCGGCAGGACGGGGCCAGAGCACAGGACGAGGGGGGAGGACCAGATAAAATAACTCCTGAGACCCCCTGAAGTAGCCCAGGGGGACGTGCCACCCCTCGGCCCGATGGTGGGGCCCCATTCGGGGGCGGCACATGCTCCCCCCGTCTCCACCCCCAGGCCAGGGCTCAGCCCTGGGGGCACACACACCTGCCCCCAAACCGGGGTCTGGGCCGCAGGGGGCAAAGCTCAGCAGGGCTCCCCCATGCACTAGCCCAAGGGGGGCCCGAGTTAGGGGGTGCGCCCGCCCCCCCCCAGGCCAGAGCCGGGCTACGGGGGGCACCGCCCCGTTCAGGGGGAGCGGACGTTAATGTGGCTCGGACCGGACGGGGTCTCGGACCGGGGGGAGACCGGAGCGGGGGTCGCACAGGGGGACCGGACGCGGGGGGCTCGGACCGGACGAGGGGCTCGGACCGGGGTCGCACAGGGGGCTCGGCCCGGACAAGACCGGACAAGGGGGCTCGGACCGGACGGGGGGCTCGGACCGGACAAGGGGGCTCGGACCGGACGGGGGGCTCGGACCGGACGGGGGGCTCGGACCGGGGGACCGGACAAGGGGGCTCGGACCGGACAAGGGGCTCGGACCGGACCGGACGGGGGGCTCGGACCGGACGGGACCGGACAAGGGGGCTCGGACCGGACGGGACCGGACGGGGGGCTCGGACCGGACGGGACCGGACGGGGGGCTCGGACCGGACGGGGGGCTCGGACCGGACGGGGGGCTCGGACCGGGGGACCGGACGCGGGCCGGTACTCACCGCCTGCGCAGCTCGGCGGGGAGCGGGGCGGGGGGCAGCGGGGCGGCCCGGGCCGGCATCGGGGGCGGCGGGCGGGAGCCAGGGGCCGGGAGACGATTTCGCGCGGAAACCAGGCACGGGGGGGAGGGGGGAGAGGGCGGGACAAACCATCCGGGAGGGGGGCGGCCGGTACCATTTACGGGGGGTGGGGACATACCATAGGGACTGGGAGGTACCACTTGCAAGGGGCGGTACCATGTATGGGGGGGTGGGACAAACCATGAGGGAGGGGAGCCGAGGTTTGGAAGGCGGGCACCAGAGAGGGCGTACCATGTTCACCCAGGGCCGGGGGTGCAAGTGACTGGTGGGATGTACCATCCTCGGGGTGGGCTGGGACACGTGCTCCCAAGGGAGGGGGGCAAACAGATGGGACGCCCTCGTTTCCTTTCTGGGCGGGGGATGGGAAGTACCATGTGCAGAAGGGAGGTGTGTGACACGGGATGTACTATAGTGAGGGGATATGGAACGTACCATATGGCCCTAGGCCAGTTGGGATGTATCGCTCTTAAATTTGAGATAGTGGGAGGTACCAAGTGCACTTAGGGCAGAGGGTTGACAGTTGGGATGTACCATCCTTTACGGGGGGGGTTGGAATGTGCCATGTGAACTAAGGCAAAGGGGGAGCTGGGATGTACCATCCTAAGGGAGAATGGGGTGGGATGTACCAAGTGAGCAATAGAGGAAGACCTTTGGGACGTACCACGCTGACGGGGGGTGGTGGTCCAGGGTCCCATGTGGTTGCTCGGCAACGGGATGAGGGGGGTTAATGACACCCTGACAGGCGGCCTGGCGGCGCAGGTGGACACGGCATCCGCGGGATCCTGGCTTGCGACACCTCGAGGGGCCTGCCCCCCCCCAAGGGCCTCAGCTGGGGCCAGGGCGGGTGCAAGCTCTGGAACCAGGCTCCTGCTCCATGCACCCAGAATTGGAGACTTCGCCCTTCGCCCGGTCCTGTGCCCACACCATGGCCCTGCCACTGGGCATCAGCACCCGCCTGCGCACACACCGTGACACGAGTGAACTCACACACTGACACACACGGACACACACGCACCATCAAACACACACACACGCACCCCGTAACACAGAGTGAAACTCACACACGGACGCGCACACACACCGTCAAACATGTGCACACACGCACCATCAAACATGCATGCACACACACGCACACAGTGACATAGAGTGAAACTCACACACGAACACACACACACCGTCAAACACTCACGCACACACACGTACACAGTGACACAAAGTGAAACACGCGCACACTCGTGCACATACTGTGACAGAGTGAAACTCACACATGGATGCACACACGCACCGTCAAACACACGCACACAGTGACACAGAGTGAAACTCACACACATGGATGCACACGTGCACACATACAAGTCCTTTAGAGAGACTCATGGTCACACACCCTCACGCGCGCAAGCCTGCGAACCTGTGGCAGGTTTCTGGGGCCAGGGTGGAATTCCCTGAACCCCGTGGCTGGGGCTGAGGCTTCGGCGTCCCCGAACACTAGCTCCATCACAGGACGTACGAACCACAGGTACCAAATCCCAAGCACACCCCTAGGAGGGCGAAGCCAGCAGCCAGGCTGCTTTCACCGGCAGCAGACCCAGCAGGGGCTAATTTTATCCCGCCTATACCCCACGCCCAGCAGCTGCCAGCCAAGGGCAGGAACCACAAACCCCCAGCCCTGGCCCGCCCTCGGAGCTAGCGCAGAGACTGGCTCTGGCTGCAGGGCAGAGGCATTCCTGGGATGCTGGCTGTGTTTGGAGTAGGGAGAATCTGCGCAGCGGGGAGGCGAGTGTCACAACCTGGGCCGGCTCAGTCCACTTTGTTCTGAGGCCTAATCCGGGCCGGACGTGATGCCGAGGCCTCGTGCCCTCATGAGGGGTATGGGGGCCCTGCCCAGGACGGACATTGCCCTGAGGCACAAGAACCACGTTACAGGGGCACAACCCCCCCAGGGTTACCCAGCACGGGCCCCACTCGCAGTGACACTCAGGCCCCTTCAGGCCCCTCCAGCAGCATAACAGGGGCCTCAGCATGGCCAAACCCCCCTTAAGGGTCCCCCTGCACGGCCGGTGTGGAGCTGGCAGAAAGCACCTGCTCCCAGCCCCTGGTGTAGGAGCTGAATGAGGGGCATGGCCCAAGCCCACTGTTCTGTTGCCAATCTCTGCTTCCCAAGGGCCATGGGGACTGAGGCAAGGCCTCAGAGCCCCGCAGCCCTGCCCGAAGCCCGGGAACGGGGTAGCTGAGGGTCAGGCCGGATGTATTTGAACATTTTTCTTTTCCTGTCCTGCTCCAATGCAGCTCGGACGCAGCCACATTTCATAGTCATGGTTACACGTGGCTCTCTCTGGACAAAGCACTAGACGCCAGTCCCAGGGGCGCAGACCCACGGCCCTGCGCAGTCCTTTCCGGAGAGGGTCTGATGTCCCAGGAGGGACTGATGGGCGGTGTCACCCCAGCACAGCTGACTAAGAGGGGACCCATGAGCCTGCTGCGTATTTGTGAACCGGGCGCTGAGTTGCTCCGCGGCCACAGCCGCACCCCGGAGAGTCTCTGATGTTCTAGCGCTGCAGCAAGTGTCCACCTCTGGCAGGGCTCGGGCGGCTGCGGCAGAGGGCAGAGCTCCGTGGGAGGTGGCAGCCGGGGACCCTCTGCCTGAGGCCTTTCACGAGGGGTTGGTTTGCGACGTCTTGTGAACTCCACTCGGCTTTCCCGCCGTCAGCTGGGTTGAACTCGCTGCTGAAGGTGAAACGCCTGGGACCGAAAAGGCTCCCGCGGCTCCCGGCGGTGGTGATGGTCCCGGTGGAGGGGGAGACATTCGTTGTCCACGATTCTCAGGAATTCCCGAAGGGTGGGGGCATCGTGGCGAACAGATGGGGGGGGCGACGTGCGATGTAACGTCTCCCCCCAGACAAACCTGCCCCGTGGCGGGCATGGGCCTGTGGGTGCATGAGCGGGTGGGCGCATCCGTGTGCCAATGGGAGGTTTGCACGTGTGAGGGGCCCTGGTGCCGTGCTCTCTGGCAGGCAGCAGGTGGCGCTCTGCCACCTCTGCATTCACTAGCTGTGGCTATGGGCTCGCCCCCCATCCCCGTCCTTCGAGCCCCAGTGTCGAGCACCCGGCAGGGACCGTGCCGGGGCCGCCCTGGAGCTGTGGCTCTACATTGCCATCAGGGGCTGCTACCGGGGTCTCTCGGTCTCAAGTTTTTATCCTCGAGCGGAGAGCCATGCGCGTTCCTCCGCTGGGCGCTCCAAATCCAGACTGTCTGGGCCTGGCTAGCCCAGTGTCCCATCGCTGACACGGGCCGCGCCGGCTGCTTCCAAGGCAAGTGCATGAAGCCCTGCAGGAGGCAGCCATGGGATAAACTCCCCCTGGAAGAGGTTCCCTCCTGACCCCCGATAGCTAGAGGCTGGGTCACGCCCTGGAGCATGTCTGGGCCTCTGGGAGATGCCTTCGAACCAAGCTCCTGCTGGCCTCTGTGTGGAGGCATTTTTTTGCTCGAGAGTCAAGATTTTGCCCAAGCATCTCAAGGCAAAATGTCACCACCTCCCGCACTGTGGCACTGTGCACTCGTCAGTGGCTCTGCTCCACCCCAGAAGTGGCCGGGTCTCAGTGGTGCCGTGCCTATGCAGGGCACCTCTTCTGCCAGCCGCCCTCCCCTGCCCCGCAAACAGCCCCGTTGACTTCAGGGGGTTATTACTGACCGGCGCACAGACTGGCCGCAGACATGGCCTGGAGCAGCTCTTCTCCCTCATTCTAGTGCTTCTTCTGCCACGGCAGTCCGGGGAGCGAGTGATCTTAGCCCAGCGAGCACAAAGGGTCACGCTCCGCTCTCTGAAGGGTTAAAGAAGAGGCCCAGGGGACTCCCCCAGGGTGACATGGCTGAAGATGGAGGGGAGTGGGGGGGAGGGTCCTGGCCTAGCAGACAGCGGGGAGCAGTAGACGGGATCGATCTGGATTTGTCAGGTTTGACACTGACCCACGGGAGGGTCTCAAGGAGTCGTTCTCACCAGGGCGCTGTCAAACGGGGGCTGTATCCAGCGGGGGCTCAGGCCTGCACCTGGTACTAGCCCATACGTTCATTAACGACGTGGGTAACGGAGTGGAGAGTGGGCTTATCAAATGTGCTGATGACACCCGGGTGGGAGGGGCTGGGAGCACTTGGGAGGCAGGTTTAGGATTCAAAACGAGCGTGACCAATTGGAGAATTGATCTGAAATCAACAAGCTGAAATTCAGTAAAGACCAGTGCAGAGTGCTGCTCTTGGGAAGGGAAACCCAAAGGCACAAGCCCCGCGTGGGGACTGCCAGGCTGGGCGCAGGCCGTGCTGCAAAGGGGCAGAGGGTCACCGGGGGTCACAAGCTGAATGTGAGCCCACCGTGTGCTGACGCTGCCAAGGGGGCTCGGATCAGCCCGGGGCGCAGTAACAGGCCGGGAGTGGCGGATGTGAGACGCGGGAGGTGACTCTCCCGCTCGGGACGGCCCCAGCAGGAGCCCGGTGTCCCGTTCAGGCAAGCTGGGGAGAGCCCGGAGGAGAGCGGCCGGACTGAGCGAAGGTTCAGCCAACCTGCGCTGCGAGGAACGTTACAAACCCGGGGCCTGTTTGCGCCGGAGAGAAGCCTGAGGGGCCCTGAGAACCGGCCTCCCACGCGCAGGGCTGGGGGAGGGGTTGTTCTCCACGCCCACCGGGGCAGGACAAGGGGCAGGGGCTGTATCCGCAGCAGCGGGGTTTCGTTAGAGATCAGGGGAAACCGTCTAACTCTCAGGGCGGTGACGCTCTGGACTGGGCTCCCCACGGCGGTTGTGGGATCCCCGGCACCGGAGGGTTTTAAGAGCAGGTTGGCCAAACGCCTGGGCTAGGTGTAACTTGGCCCTGCCTCAGTGCTGGGAGCTGGACTAGCTGCCCTCCCAAGGGCCCTGCCCGCCCGACTTTCCACAGCCGGCCCCGTGACCCTGGCGACACACACACCACTCGTGTCTGCAGCTTGCTCCCAAGGCCCATGACTAATTTCCAGTCAGAACCTGCGTGTGGGTGTGAGGGATGGAATGACTGGGGGCGGGAGGAGGATCTGAAAAGGCCCCGGTGGGGTCGGCTGGAAGGCAGTAAGTCAATGGGGGTGTCAGATCAGCAGGATTTCAGAAAGATCCCACAGGCCAGCGTCGACACAAGGAACAACGGTGCTTCTCCCGCGCTGGTCAGGGCGCAGCCGGCGTTACTTCCTCCCCGGGGTGTGACTACACGTGCTGTAAACCCACCTCGGCTTGCACAAAGGGGCTATAAAGTGCGTGCGTGTGTGTGTGTGTGGGGGGGCTGGCTATTGTCTGTGCCCCGGGGCAGAGTGTGCTGCTCTGACACCGGGCCCCTGCGTGGCGTCAGGACTCAGGGAGCACAAAGGCGGTTCAGAGCCACCTCCTCCCAGGGTGACTCAGCCCCAGGCCTGTCCCACCTTGGAGCTGCATCTGGGATGAATGTGACCCTGTGGGCT
This sequence comes from Chrysemys picta bellii, assembly GCF_011386835.1. Taxonomy (NCBI): domain Eukaryota; kingdom Metazoa; phylum Chordata; order Testudines; family Emydidae; genus Chrysemys; species Chrysemys picta. The sequence goes on from NC_088812.1 coordinate 860,939, forward strand.
CAGATTTGGGGCGGGAAATCTCACTAGAGCAGCCTTTCCCACAGGAGTCCCAGAACTTCCTGCTTCCCTGGGGCGCAGCCCCAAAAATAGCCTTTCTCAGGCTATTCTGGGAGCTCTGTGCCTTGTCCTGGCCGGATCCGAGAACCCAGAGGAAGAGAGTGAGAAGCCAGAACCCAGCGTCTGCAAACCTCCTGCTCCATGCCCTGGTTCTCTTTCCCTGCCCATGGTCCCATCTGCACTTCCAACAGCTGGCCCCTTCCCCAGTCCTCCCCCGGCCCCCATCACAGCTTGGCCTTCCATTCAGCCGCTTCTCTCTCACTAGCTGCAGCTCTTGGTGTCCAGGCAGCAAACAACCGGGCTCAAGTCAGGAAAGCAGCCAGGCCCATCTGTGCGGTGGTCTCCTGGGGAGTCTGGCCTGCAGATTCGAGGTCTGTGTTTCCAAGTTCATGGGGCTTTGGGGTGACTCCAATGAGCTTCGCCCTTACAGGGCCTGATTTCCACCCCCCTTCTGAGACCAGCTGCGCACCCCAACCCCGCCCTGTGTCCGGGGGGGCTAGCCAGGGATCCTGGGAGCAGGTTCAGGGAACTACGTCCGTTAAACGTCGACCGGGCTCCGGAGCTGAGTGGCGAGAACTGGAATGTGGAGTGGTTTTTAATTTCCTGGAGCTGTGTGCTGACTGCAGCAGGGCGGGGGGGGGGGGGGGGGGTTGCTGTTTAAATTAAGACACTGGGGGGGGGAGGGGTGCATTGCAAAGGCCTCACACTATTAAGCGAGTCCAGACTCCATCCAGCTGCTCTCTGACAGAGCAAGAGGCCCCGACCACTTCCCTCTCCAGCCCCGGAGGAGCTGGCGGGTGGGGGCGGGTGAGGAATTGCTCTGCACTCCTTCTGCTGACGCTCTCGGATGTGGTCGAGGGGTGCGGGGCCGAAGGCTGTTCTGCTAGGCCCATTTCGAGGGCCGGGAGAGAGCCCTGCCCCACGGGCTGGGGGGGGATAACGACGCCTGCCTGGCTCTTTCTGCCTGTACCAGGGACGGGCTCTGGAAGGAGCCGGAGGGCCAGGTGTGCAAAGGGGACCAGGTGCCTGAAGATGCACCTAGGCGCCTGGTGGGGTTTACAATGTACCTAGGTGAGTTAGGCACCTGCACTGAGGCTCTGGGACTAGGGGGGGTCTCTACAGTGCGAGGTGGCGAAAAACCTGTGTAAATGTGGCCCCAAGGGAACTAGAGACCGAAATTCGAGGAACCCCTCAGTTCCTCTGCTAACCCCAGCCTGAACGTGTCCTCGTCTCTTCTCTGTTTCAGAACCGAGCAGCAGCGGGGGGGGGGGGGGGGTGATGGAAGTTAAATGTATGCCCTGCCCCCCAGTCAAAGCTGGAATGCAGCCCTCACAGCCATGACGTGAGCCCCTGGTCTGCGGGGCTGGACAGACAGGACAGCGAAGGAGATGCTCCACGTCCTGGGCAGACACCAGGCTGGTCCCTGTTCTGGTCGCATGAGCCCAGTTTGTGTTTGACTCGGGGTTGAAAAAAAAAAACTACATAGAATATCAAGGTTGAAAGGCACCTCAGGAGGTCATCTAGTCCAACCCCCTGCTCAAAGCAGGGCCAATCCCCAGACAGACTTTTTACCCAAGATCCCTAAACGGCCCCCTCAAGGATTGAACTCACAACCCTGGGTTTAGTAGGCCAATGCTCAAACCACTGAGCTATCCCTCTCCCCTTTGAAGAAAACAAAACTCCAAATCACCAGCAGCCCGGGGCCTGGACAGTGAAGGGCTGAGCGCCTGCTCGGCTCGGCGGAGGGGCTCCAGGGCTGGTGTGAATGGGCTGAGGATAGTTCACACCAGCTAAGCCTCTGGCCTGCACCTTAAAAGCTTTATTAACCGTTCATAGCAGGCGTGAAACAGAGAATTCTTTACCTGCGGAAGTCAGATGTAAACCCCACGCACCAGACTGCCCCGGGCCCCCGCGTCGACTCATAGCGCGAGCGCCGGCGAGTTTCGCTGTCTGTCTCGCCAGGCACTGGCTCCCCGGGCGGCCCAGCTGTGAGACGTGAGGCACTGCACAGCCCCAGAAAAGAGGGACACGATCAGCCAGCCAGGCAGAAAACAGGAAACGTACCGTGCGGCTGCAGAGATCCTGCCGCAGCGGTGGGACCGCGCTGTCACCTCCTCTTCGGGCCGAGCCCTGTGCTGTCCCCAGGGCGAGTGAGCGGGGACCCAGGGGAATGGGGCGAGTTTAGAACAGCTCCTGCCATGACATGGCCCCCAGGCTTTCGCCGCCCCTGGGCCGTGGCGCTTTGCCGAACCCTTGTGAGCTCAGGGAAGCGTTTTGAGTGTTATTAATGCCCCGGCCCCTGGTGATCAGTGTCGCCGCAGCATCGCCTGCACAGATAGGAAGGATACTGGTTCATCAGCAGTGACTGTGTGACCAAAGCGCTCAGCTTCCCTCTCGCTGCAGGGGACGCCCCCCCTCCGAAGGGGTGTCCGCGTCCTGCCACCCCCGGAGAGAAACGCTGGCGAGGCCAGGCCCTCCGCTGCTGAGTCAGCACCGGGCTGCGCTGGTGGGGGGGAACAGCCCTTCCCCGAATGGGCAGGGGCTAGTGGGGAGGGCCCTGGGTTCGGAGTCAGGACACCTGGGTTCTCTAGGCCGAGTTCTACCACGGCCCTGCCCCTCTCTGGGCTTCGTTCCCCTCCCCCCTTGATTCATTGACACTGGGAGGTCTAGGAACAGGGAGCGTCTCACGCTGTGTGTTTGGTCCTGGCCACGGTCTGGGTCTGGACAGTGCCCGGCACAACGTGGCCCCGATCTCACCCTCTGGCTGCTTTCACACAACTCCAGGAACCCTCCGCCCTTTCGCTGACCTCGGGCGCTTGACGCTTGGCTCTGAACTAGAAGGAGGAAACAGCCTTTTGCCAGCGGAGCTCAGCTGCCGACTAGACTGAGGAGGGTGGCCGGGGCTGAATCTCCCAGCAGAGAAAGCGTCGGGTGCTGGGCACGGTGGGAACGCCGACCCAGCCGGCCGAACGCCCGGGCACAGGGGCCGGGCTGCTGCAGTTCCCAGGCTGGAGCAGGCAGGGCCCAGACAGGTCTGGAGCCAGACCCGCCCGGGCCGCCCCTGCAGGCCGGCAGCCGCCCTGGGGACCCTGCCAGCGGATGCGGGGCCCGGCGGCTGTTTATTTAATGTTCAGCGTCAGGAGGCTGAGAGCAGCCGAGACCCAAACCCCAAAGAAAAACATTCCCAGGGCCACAGGCGGGACCAGCGGCTCCTCGCCAGGCTCCCGGGCAGCGGCTGGCCCTCAGGACAGCCTGCCATGGGCAACCGGCCCCCGGGCCCAGCTGGCCACGGGAACCCGGCGCACGGAGCAAGGACGCACGTCCGCTGCTTCTCTGAACGCTGCACTCCCTGGCGCTGCTCCTGGCCCTGCACCACCCCCACGGGCCATCGCCCAGCCCCGCCTCCCTGCCCCCCACCCCTCCTGCTACCTGGCAAGGTCCGACTGGCGTGCTGCCTGGGGTGGGGCCTCCAATGCTCACCCAGAACAGGGAGCCGGGCTCTGGGGGGGACACTTGTTTCTGTCACTCAGCACAGGGGGCCCTGCCTGGGCCACGCCAAGCCTGGGGAGCGAGTCTGGGAGGAAGCGAAAGCAGCAGCTGAAGTCGCAGCTCCAGCCCCAGAGCCCCCCCAGGCTCCAGCCCCAGCAGACAGCAAAGTCCCTCTGCCCTGGGGGGGGGGGGGGGGCCGGCCCCTGCTGCCCGGCCCCATCTGGCACTCAGCGCCCGTGGAAATGCCCCACCCCCGCCAGCACCTGTCGCACCCCTGGCCAAGGGCTCCAGGTGCAGCCGCTAACCCTCGTGCGAAGCAGGTGTGACCGTGTGAATCACAGCCAGCTGGCCTGGCAGGGACAAGCTGCACCTGGCTGTGAACTGCCGGCTCCAGGCCCCTGATGGGGACACCCCTCCCCCCCATGGAAGGCAGGGTCCTGGGGGCAAAGGGGTGCAGCCTGGCTGTGAGCAGAGGTATCGCCAGCCCCCCTTGCCAGGGAGAGACCCCCTGAGCGGGTAATGCCACTGGCCCTGCAGGTGCCGCCCCTCGGTCCCGGGGCCCGGCCCCATCACCCACCCAGCGCCCGTGGAAACGCCCCCTCCCCCAGACAGGGGGCCAGCACCTCGCGCACCCCTAAATCCAGCACGAACCCCTGGGCCAAATCCATCCCTGGGCTGCCAGCAACAGGCCGGAGACCCCCGCCCCTCAGAGACGTCTGCAAGCGAGGCCTGGAGGGGCTGATTGTTTGTGCCATGCTGGGGGCATCTGGGGATCTGAGCCGCTGGCTTCCCCCACCCAGTGCCACGAGCCCCCGGTCCTGGCCAGCAGCTTCCGGGGTCCCTCCCTCCAGGTCACAACCCCAGCCCCTGTCCTGGGTAAATCAGGCGTTGATGGACTGGGAGGGGTGGGGGGCATGAGACCCCAGGGGTTTGACTCCTGCTTCACCCCAGTGGGAGCGAGGGTGGAGCCAGCCCCGCAGATCCTGCCCCGGCTGCTCCACGGAGCTTTCCTGGGGCGTGGAAAACACCGAGCGCCGCACGATTCCTGGCTGGAGCCACCACGGGCCCAGGGACGGGGGGGCTGAGCCTGGCTGGCCTCGTTAACACCCCAGTCCTGAAAGGCCCCCCCGAGACCCCCCAGCCCCTCCCACGCCCCCTTTCCTCTAGCGCCCCAGGGCGGGCGGGGGCGTTTCCCAGGGCAGAGGGCGCGACTGGGCAGCCCGTGCTGCAGCGTTCGGGAGCAGAGGGGGCCTGGGGTCACGCCGAGCCCCGGGCGCTGGGGCCGTCGGCCCAGCTGCGCTTCCCCCGCCTCGCTCCTCGCCCAGCGGGTCCCCGAGGCATCGACAGGAAGCGACGCTCTGTCTGAAACGTCCTGTTCTGAGAAAGCACAGGATGGACTCGGAGCCAGCAGCCCCAGCCGGCCCGGTCACGGCCCCAGCAGCGCAGCCTCCCCTCCCCCCCGTCGGCTGGAGCCAGGAGAGCTCCCAGCTGCGCCGCCGGACGGGACAGGCCAGACCACGCCAGCTGCTCTGCCAGCCCCAGGCCTGGAAAACCTGCCCTGCCCGGAGCCACGGAAACCCAGAGCCACTCACTGCGGCCAAAGGGGCAACTTAACACGGGCTCCCCACCTCGGTGCCCCTCACTCCCGACCTGCAGCCTCTGCTAGCCCAGCCCTGCCCCCCCCCCCCAGCTCTGCCGGTGCCCCTCACTCCCGACCCGCAGCCCCTGCCAGCCCAGCCCTGCCCCCCCAGCTCTGCCGGTGCCCCTCACTCCCGACCTGCAGCCTCTGCTAGCCCAGCCCTGCCCCCCCAGCTCTGCCGGTGCCCCTCACTCCCGACCCGCAGCCCCTGCCAGCCCAGCCCTGCCCCCCCCAGCTCTGCCGGTGCCCCTCACTCCTGACCCACAGCCCCTGCCCCCCCAGCTCTGCTGGTGCCCCTCACTCCCGACCCGCAGCCCCTGCCAGCCCAGCCCTGCCGGTGCCCCTCACTCCCGACCCGCAGCCCCTGCCCCCCCAGCCCTGGCTCCTGCTGTGAGGGGATTTGGGGCCCAGCCTGTCCCCCCAGCTCGCTGCAGCAGCACCTGTTCCCTGGTTCTTACACTGGAAACAGCCTGGGGGATTGGGAGCTATGGGGGGGGCTGGGAGCTCGGCCGGGGGGGGGGGCTGGGAGCTCGGGGGGGCTGGGAGCTATGGGTGGGGTGGGGGGGGGAGCTGGGTTTCAATGACAACCAGAACAACATCTGTCAGCACTGAATCAAAGTGGGAGGGGAAGTGGCCTGACCACAGGTTCCCCATTCCCCCCGCGCCATGGGCAGCCCCTCCAACCAACCTCCCACTCACCCGTGGGACCTGCCCCATCCCCCCTTGGGACATACCCCCACCCACCAATATCATGTGTGACGAAGTGGGACTGTTCTTAATGTTTCCTCTGAGTACTGTGTGGGTGCCTCAGTTTCCCCTATGCATTTCTTAAGTCTCTAGGTGGTGGGATAACGGCCATTACTGGCCGACACTGTGTCTCCTGGCAACTAATGGCCGGGCCCCTCCTCTACAAAGGTGATAGCTAAAGGTGTTGGAGAACAAAGAGATCAGGTGACCTCCTGGCCCGGAAAGGGACAAAGCCCAGAGGAGGAGGGGCTGGAGGGGAAGTCAGTTTGGAGCTAACTGGGGACAAGGAGTGAAGTGCAGACGTGGGTGTCCGGCTCACTGCCCCCCAAAATGGACCCGGCGGAGGGGTCCCGTTCGCTGGACCTACAAGCTCTGTTTTAGACCGTGTTCCTGTCATCTAATAAAGCTCTGTTTTACTGGCTGGCTGAGAGTCACGTCTGACTGCGAAGTGGGGGTGCAGGACCCTCTGGCTTCCCCAGGACCCCGCCTGGGCGGACTCACTGTGGGAAGCGCACGGAGGGGCATATGCTGAATGCTCCAAGGTCAGACCCAGGAAGGTGAAGCCGTGTGAGCTTCTTGCCCTGAAGACAGTCTGCTCCGAGGGAGAGGAGGCTCCCCAAAGTCCTGCCTGGCTTTGTGGGGAGCAGTTCCAGAGCATCGCCCGGGGACTCCGTGACACTCTGGACTCTCCCCAACACCCTGCTGCCCCCAGAACCAATCCCTCCCCCGACCCTCTGCCCCAGGACTCCTCCCCCCGCCCCGGGACTGTCCCCTCCCTTGGGTCCCGGTTCTACGATGCGACATCTCTCCTTGATCCCCGTGAACACGCCCCTCACCCTGAGGTGCTGCTCTCACTGATGGGGTCAGGTTCAGAGCACGGATCCCACAGTGCGTGTGGGCTGGGCTGGCAGCAGGGGGGCAGTGGAAGCAAAGGGGGCAGCGGGCGCGGAGGGGAAGGGGGCAGCGAGTGCGGGAGCCAAGGGGGCAGTGGGGGCCAAGGGGGCTGTGACGCGGGAGGAGGAATCACACGACAAGTGGCCTCTACAGAAGCAACGTTTTAATCCAATCGGCACCAAAGGCCATTTGTACAGAGGTGGCACTTGCGCCCAGACCTGGGGGCTCCTGTAGTGTTTCGCAGGGATGGGGTGTTCCTCCCCGCCCCACACACCCACTGTGCTGCACGTGCACTAAAGAACCAGGTCTTGGCCCCGTGCCGGCCGGTCGGCCCCAGCTCCTGCCAGCGCGCTCACGTGGCACTTGATCCCCCACGGCTGGAGCCCCCCGAGGCCGGAGAAGTGGACAGACAGGGGTGAAAGGGGAAGGCAGAGGTGCTGGAATGGGGGGAGGCGGCCGCAGCCCCTGGCTTGCAGTGGTTTTGATCACCTCACTGGCTCTCAGCCCCGCACTGCACAAACGGTTCCAGCAGCCCTGGGGGACGGGCCTAGGCTGACCAGACAGCAAGTGTGAAACCTCGGGACGGGGGTGGGGGGTAATAGGAGCCTATATAAGAAAAAGCCCCAAATATCGGGACCGTCCCTATAAAACTGGGACATCAGGTCACCCTAGATGGGCCCCAGCAGCCCAGGGCCTGGGGGACCTGCTCAGCGTCCCAGTGGGCACACGCCGGGACACGGGGACGCACAACAGAGACACACTGGCCAGTCCCTGCTGGCACCACGTCCGGAGGGGGCTGGGGCGCAGGCTGTGTCAGGGACAGGGCAGGGGCAGCGGGTTATTTTCAAACAAAACCTTAACACCCCCCTCTCGTTCCCCCCCGCCACGTGCCGGGGGTAGGGCCGCCGTTCCCACGCCCGCCTTCCATTCCCATTCACAAAACCACCCCCCCGTGCTGCACAGACACGTTGCTGCACATCAGGCTGTGACTCATTCTCCCAGGCAGGCAGGGGACACGCCCGCCCAGTGCCCCCCCCCAGCCCCGCCCCGCCCCGCCCCGCCAAGGCACCCAGCAGAGCCCCTGACCGGCAAAGGTCTGTGCCCCTAGGGCCAGGCCTAGCGGGGGGCACGTGAGAGCAACACACCCAGACTGCACCGCACAGCCAGACACACACACTCTGCACACATACAGTGCACCGCACAGACACACTCTGCCTACACACCCTACACACCCAAACTGCACCGCCCAGCCAGACACACACACTCTGCACACATATAGTGCACCGCACAGACACACACTGCCTACATACACACACGCAGTGCACCGCACAGACACACACTGCCTACACACCCTACACACCCAAACTGCACCGCACAGCCAGACACACACACTCTGCACACATACAGTGCACCGCATAGACACACTCTGCCTACACACCCTACACACCCAAACTGCACCGCACAGCCAGACACACACACTCTGCACACATACAGTGCACCGCACAGACACACTCTGCCTACACACCCTACACACCCAAACTGCACCGCACAGCCAGACACACACTGCCTACATACACACACGCAGTGCACCGCACAGACACACTCGCTCTAAGCAGGCGTGGGCCCCTGGAGGGTTCTTGCCCCGTTCCCTGCTCAGCCTGTTCCGATCCCAGCCGGCGGCCGTGCGGCGAGCAGGGCCCGAGGGGACCCCAGACAGACAGGCAGGCGGTACCATAGGGATGAACAGATGGACTGACAGCGACACAGACCTGCTTGCTGAGTGACCGCTCAAGCCCCTGTTGCTCGACAGGGGGACGGAAAGGCACTGATTGCAGGGGGGGAGGGGCCAACAGACAGCCCAGCCGTGCCCCCGGCCCCTGCAGGAACCCATCCCCCCCCAAGTCAGCTGGCAGGGCCGCCCCGGTGGGTTTAAATTGCACGTCCCCTGGGGGAGAGGAGCATCTGGGGGCGGCGCTGGAGCAGGACCCCAGTTCACCCTGCCCACGACAGCGACTGCTCGCCGCACTGAGCCGGGGCCGGGCGCCATGCGGGGGGCACCTGGTGCCTTGATGCTACCAGCTGGTGAGGGGAAATACGTGCAGTGGGGGCTTGGTCCTGACTGTGCCCAGATCCCCTCCGTGCCCCCTGGCCGGCCTTGGTGCAGCAAGCCCCTCGCTGCCGCCCCCTCCTCCTGTACCAGCAGGGCAGGTGGCAGTTCACCCGCACGCAGACCAGGGCGGAGCATCCGCCGGAAAGGCCCCTGGACCCGTGTGCATGGAGCCAGGCAGCCACCGCCCAGCCCCTGGGCGCGCGCCAGGCGGGCGTGGGCGTGTGGGTTGGGCGAGGCCGTGCTGGGAGCAGGCAGGATCCCGGCAGGAGTGGGTGGCGCTCGGGAAGACGGGATCACGCAAACCAGATTGTCAGTACCTGGCAAGTCCCCGCCCGCCTTGCCCCGGCAGACTGCCCACAGGAGAGCCGGCTCCGGGCCGGATCCCTTCGTACCGATCAGCGCCCACTGTCCCTGCAGCGCCTCACACCGAGGTGGTGCATTCCCGCAGGATGGGCGAGGTGGGCAGGTCTTGCTTCTGGGTGCAGCGCTCCAGGGAGCTGGAGCTGCGGAGGGGCACCATGCAGCGCTCGGCCGGCTTGCCGCGCCCCGCCACGCCCCAGCAGCACAGCACCCGCAGGAACTCCTTCCGCATGTCCTTGCTGCGCAGCGTGTAGATCACGGGGTTCATGGCCGAGTTGAGGGCGGCGAAGCCGAAGAAATAGCTCGCCTCGCAGAGCACGGGGCACGCCTTGACGGCGCACGAGGTGTCCAGCAGGAGGATGATGAAGGCCGGCAGCCAGCAGACGATGAAGGCCCCCAGCACGATGGTGACCGTCTTGAGCAGGGCCAGGGTCTGCACGCTGGCGATCTCAGCGTGGCTGGAGCGGACGATGCAGTAGATGCGGCCGTAGAGCACCACGATGGAGAGCAGGATGGCGGTGAAGACGGTGACGACGAAGAGGATGTAGCGCTTGGAGTAGAGCGGCAGGACGGTGGAGCAGTCCTCCAGGCGGCCCATGCAGTTCCAGCCCATGATGGGCAGGCCCCCGATGGCCACCGAGATCACCCAGCAGGCCCCGATCAGCAGCACCATGCGGCAGTTCTTGTCGCTGCTGTACAGCTTCACCTTGGTGATGGCCACGTGCCGCTCGATGGCGATGGCCAGCAGGCTGAAGACCGAGGCCGCCAGCGTGGCAAAGGCCGTGCCCTCCCGCACGAACCACTGCACCGGCGTCAGGCTGAAGGTGCGCTTGCCCGAGAGCAGGACGTTGGCCATGAAGGCCAAGCCGGCCAGCAGGTCGGAGAAGGCCAAGTTGCCGATGAAGATGAACATGGCTGAGTGGAACTTCTTGTTACGGTAGACGGAGACCAACACCAGCAGGTTCTCCAGCACGATGAGGCAGCACAGGATGACAATGGCGATGGAGAAGGCGTCACGCCCCGGGGTCTGCCTCTCTGTCAACCCCTTGGTGTAGTTGTAGTGGTCCCGGATCTTGTCCGGGTTGAAGTAATCCTTGTAAATGCTCCCCATGGCTGCCTGCGCCACCCGGAGCTCAGCGTCACGGGGCGCAGGCCATGGCATCGTCACTGGGGGCGGGTGCACCTGGGGGCAAAGGCAGAGAAGGGGTCAGAGCTGACTGGGGGTGGGGGGCAAAGCGGTTCTGAGACAATGGACCAAGCAGCGAGAGCAAGAACGGCCCTCCTGTATGCCTCCTCCTCCCCATCCACCTCCCATGTCCGTCCATCCGTCCTGCACTGCCGGCAGAGCCATGCCCCAGCTGGGCGCCAGCCGGGGAAAGGTGGCGGTGGACACAGAAACACCTCACCTGTCCAAACTCACGGAGTCCCTCGCCCAAGGAACCTCACCCTGCGGAGGCGAGTCCCACAGCTTAACAGCCCACTGGGTAGCATGAGTTTCCTTCCCCCACGTACAGGGCAGTCCCCCTTCGTCTCACCCCCACAGCTCCTGGTTCTCTCGTGGCTGGCTCACGAGGGACCAGGCACCGTTCTCCTGCTCAGCCACGGCGCGTCTTCTCGCAGCGGCCCTCAGCTGGGACCAGAACGGCAGTCCCGTCACCCCCACGGGACGCCTGTTTGCCTTTGCTACCGGAACTTCCTGTCCCAGCGCGGGTCCCGTCCCCCCCAGCAGGGGCTCCCTATCCAGTTCACATCTGGCAGCCAGCTCTGCGTGGTACCCCGGCCCCGCCTCCCGCAAGCCCCATGCCACTGCAGCAGCCATGCGTGAGTGGGGAGGGGGGCGATGGCGGAGCTGTGCACCCCCCCGTGTCAGTGACGCTCAGCTGGTCGCACGCCCTGCTGCTCCCTTCCCGTAAGGGGCCAGGTTCTCAGCTGGGATCAACGAGAGCTGGGCTGGTGACTGTGACGAAGTGGGGGGTTTTCTTGTTTGGGCACGATCTGGGAGTCCGTGACAGTGACCCGTGACGGGAGGAGACTTTCCGTCCGGGAGGGTCCCTCGTCCAGAGCGCATCAGGCAGGGGAGGGGGGATGGGCTGGGAGTCAGGACACCTGGGTTCTAGTCCCAGCTCCACCATTGACCTTGGGCGGGTCCCTGCCCCTCTCTGAACCTCTTCCCCTCCCCCATCTACTTAGAGTGTGAGCTCTTCAGTGCTCCCCGTGGGTCTGTGCACACCCGGCCCAATGGGGCCCAGATCTCGGCTGGGGTCTGGGCAGAGCCCGAACGGCCAGATTGGGTCAGAGCAAGGGTCCATCCAGCCCAGTGTCCTGTCTCTGAGCAGAGCTGGTGCCAAGTGCCCCAGAGAGAGTGAACAGAACAGGGCAATTATCAAGTGATCCATCCCCTGTCACCCAGTCCCGGCTTCTGGCAAAGAGAGGCCGGGGACACCATCCCTGCTCATCCCGGCTAACAGCCATGGATGGACCTGCCCTCCAGGAACGTAGTTAATACTTTTTTTGAACCCAGTCGTACTTTTGGCCTTCACAACATCCTCTGGCGAGGAGTTCCACAGGCTGACTGCACGTTGTGTGAAGAAATACTTCCTTTGGCTTGTTTTAAACCTGCTGATTATTAATGTCATTGGGCCCCCTGGTTCCTGTGTTATGAGAAGGAGTAAACAACACTTCCTTCTTCACTTTCTCCACCCCAGCCATGATTTTATAGACCTCAATCAGATCCCCTCTCTGTTCCAAGCTGAACAGCCCCCGTCAACAGAGGGAACATTATTTCTTGTAGTGCAATTTCAATTCCATGATTGAATTGGCCTTGTTAGCACTACAAAAAGTAATTTCCCTCTGTTGATATTCAGCCCTTCTTGTCAACTGCTGGAAATGGGTCACATCCACCTTAACTGAATTGGCCTCGTAAGCACTGACCCCCGACTTGGTAAGGCAACTCCCATCTTTTCATGTGCTGTGTATTTATACCTCCCTACTGTATTTTCCACTCCATGCATCCGATGAAGTGGGTTTTAGCCCACGAAAGCTTATGCCCAAATAAATGTGTTAGTCTCTAAGGTGCCACAAGAACTCCTCCTTGTTTTTATCAGGACTGAATCTCATCTACCAGTCACCCAGTTTGGTGAGATCCCTTCTGTAGCTCGTCGCAGTCTGCTTTGGACTTAACTATCTTGAATAATTTTGTATCCTCTGCAAACTTTGCCAACTCACTGTTCACACATTTTTTTCAAATCATTTATGGATATGTTGAACAGCCCTGGTCCCCATACAGACCCCTGGGGGACACCACTATTTACCTCTCCCCACCGTAAAAACTGACCAGTTATTCCTACCCTGTTTCCTATCTTATAACTAGTTACTGATCCAGGAGAGAACCTTCCCTCTTATCTCATGACTGCTCCCTTTGCTTAAGAGCCTTTGCACGAGTGATCCAGTGGATCTAGTGTACCTAGATCAAAGGTTTCTGAAAGTCCAGGTACACTAGATCCACCGGATCCCCCTTGTCCCCATTTATTGACCCCCTCAAAGAATTCTAATAGATTGGCGAGGCGTGACTTCCCACCCAAACTCTTCCCCAACACACTGAGTTACTCATCACTTGGTTCTTTGCTGTAGTTTCAACCAATTGGCCTGGGACTGAAGTCGGACTTACCAGCCTGGAATTGCCAGGATCCCCCCTGGAGCCAAAGTAGCTCTCCTCCAGGCATCTGGTCCAGAGGCTGATTTAAGCCAGAGGTTACACACCACAGCTAGCAGTTCTGCAGTTTCATATTGGAGTTCCTTCAGAACTCTTGGGTGATAACTTGGGCCAAGACTATCACAGGGTTCAAAAAAGAACTAGATCAGTTCATGGAGGGTAGGTCCATCAATGGCTATTAGCCAGGATGGGCAGGGATGATCACTGGATGATTCCCTGTTCTGTTCACTCCCTCTGGCCCAGGGGCACCTGGCATTGGCCACTGGCGGCAGACAGGACACTGGGCTAGATGGACTTTGGTCTGATCCAGTCTGGCCGTTCTTATGTACCTTCTGGTCCTGGTGACTTATTACTATTTCATGTATCAAGTTATTTTAAAACTTCCTCTACTGACACCTCAGTCTGGGGCAGTTCCTCAGATCCGTCACCTAAACCGAATGGCTCAGATGTGAGAGTTTCCCTCACATCCATCTTCTGCAGTGAAGATTGAGGCAAAGAATTCATCTCGCTTCTCTGCAACGGCCCTGGCTTCCTCAAGGGCTCTTTAGCACCTTGATCACCCAGGGGCCGCACTGCCTGTTTGGCAGCTTCCTGCTGCTGATGTACGTTAAAAAATTGCTGTCAGTTTCTGTGTCTTTTGCTAGTTGCTCTTCAAATTCTTTCTTGGCCTGTCTGATTATACTTGGACCACTTGCCTGAGTTCATGCTCTTTGCTATTTTCCTCTGTAGGATTTGACTTCCAATTGTTAAAGGATGCCTCTTTGCCTCTAACTGCCTCTTGTACTCCGTTGTTTCGCCGTGGTGGCATTTATTTGGGCCCCTGACTATTTTTTTATTTGGGCTGTCTCTCTCTCTCTCTCTCTCGTTTGAGTCTCTATTATGGTGTTTTTAAGACGTGTCCATGCAGCTTGCAGGCATTTCACTCTTGTGACTGTTCCTGTTAATTTCCCTTTAACTGGCGCCTTCATGTTTGTGTCGTTCCCCTTTCTGAAGTCAAATGCACCTGCGGTGGGTTTTTGGCATTTCCCCCCCGCAAGGATGTTAAATTTAATTACATCATGGTCGCTATTGCTGAGCAGTTCAGCTACGTTCACCTCTTGGACCAGATCCTGTGCCCCACTTAGGACTAAATCCAGAATTGCCTCTCCCCCCTGCGGGGTCCAGGACGGGCGGCTCCAAGAAGCCGTCATTAATGGGGTCTAGAAATTTTATCTCTGCATCCCGTCCTGAGGCGACGTTCCCTGTCCATACGGGGATAGTTGAAATCCCTTATTATTATTGAGTTTTCTATTTCTGTAGCCCTCTACTCTCCCTGGCATTTCACAATCACCGTCACCCTGCGGGTCAGCTGTACATCCCTACTGCTAGACCCTTATTATTCAAGCAGGGAATTTCTATCCAGAGAGGTTCTATGGTACCGTTAGAGGCAGTTAAGATTTTTACTATATTTGACTCTACGCTTTCACTCACATATAGAGCCACACATAGAATCATAGAATCTCAGGGCTGGAAGGGACCTCAGGAGGTATCTAGTCCAACCCTCTGCTCAAAGCAGGACCAATCCCAACTAAATCATCCCAGCCAGGGCTTTGTCAAGCCTTAAAAACCTCTAAGGAAGGAGATTTCACCACCTCCCTAGGTAACGCATTCCAGTGCTTCATCACCCTCCTAGTGAAAAAGTTTTTCCTAATATCCAACCTAGACCTCCCCCACTGCAACTTGAGACCATTGCTCCTTGTTCTGTCATCTGCCACCACTGAGAACAGCCGAGCTCCATCCTCTTTGGAACCCCCCTTCAGGTAGTTGAAGGCTGCTATCAAATCCCCCCTCATTCTTCTCTTCTGCAGACTAAAATAATCCCAGTTCCCTCAGCCTCTTCTCGTAAGTCATGTGCCCCAGCCCCCTGATCATTTTCGTTGCCCTCTGCTGGACTTTCTCCGATGTGTCCACATCCTTTCTGGAGTGGGAGGACCAAAACTGGGCGTAATACTCCAGACGTGGCCTCACCAGTGTTGAACAGACGGGAATAATCACTTCCCTCGATCTGCTGGCAATGCTCCTACTAATGCAGCCCAATATGCTGTTGGCCTTCTTGGCAACAAGGGCACACTGTTGACTCATATCCAGCTTCTCGTCCACTGTAATCCCCAAGTCCTTTTCTGCAGAACTGCCGCTTAGCCGGTCGGTCCCCAGCCTGTAGCGGTGCATGGATTCTTCGTCCAAGTGCAGGACTCTGCACTTGTCCTTGTTGAACCTCATCAGATTTCTTTTGGCCCAATCCTCCAATTTGTCTAGGTCACTCTGGACCTTATCCCTACCCTCCAGCATATCTACCTCTCCCCCCATCTTATTGTCATCCGTGAACTTGCTGTGGGTGCAATCCATCCCATCATCCAGATCATTAGTGAAGTTGTTGAACAAAACCGTCCCCAGGACCGACCCCTGGGGCACTCCGCTTGATACCGGCTGCCAACTAGACTTGGAGCCCGCTCTGTCATTCCTATTTGTACCTGGTGTTCCCATGTCCCCTGATTATCAGTGTTCCACCGAGAGCCTGTATTTAGAGTTTTAGCACTTGTACACAAGCATCTATCAAATGTGTCAATGTTTCGGTGTCTGCCTTCACCGCTGTAACTGAATGGGACTGGTTTTCGTTTGACTGTTTCTCTTCTCCTACCTGCACTTCATCAACTTCTATCTGCTCCTCGTCACTAGGAAATAGAGAATCCCCTTCAATAAATCCGCCCCTAAGGGATGGCTCTGTCCGAACCATGTGCTGCTCTGCGTCTGTCGGCTTCCCCCAGCTTCGTTTAAAAACTCCTCCACGACCTTTTTAATTTTCCAGGCCACCAATCTGGTTCTGTTTGGTTGAGGTGGAGCCCATCCTACCTCTTTAGGCTCCTCCTTTCCCCAAAGGGCCTACGGGACCTCTCTCCTGTCCTTCTCTCTGTCACTGACACCTACGTGTACCACGACCACCGGCTCCTCCCCAGCACTGCACGGAAGCCTGTCTCCATATCTTGCCGGAGGGGTGTCCTCGGTGCGAGAGGGCACTACCACATCCCTCCTTGGATCATGTCCCGCCGCTCCACCTAGATGTTCTCCTTCCCCAAGACTTTCATCCTCTTCATCAGCCCAGCGGCTCTCAGCTGGCGGGTGGGGACCCAGAAAGTCTCGCCTGTTTACCCCCATCCCCTTTAGCTCCTCCAGTTCAGCCACATCTGGCACAATGGGGGCCCCAGAAACAACGCGTTTCCCAGGGTTTATATGCCCTGAACCCCACTGCACAGAACCGGAACCTTTACCCGGCTATCACAGTTACCATCAATCTCAGTCTGGGCTGCAGCGGATGCTGTGAAGCACTTCTCCCCCACGCTGCAGGATACAGCTCCTGGCGCTTGCGGGGGGGTGGGGGGGTTGCATGGCCTGGTCTACCACAGCACAGAGATGAGTCAGAATGAAATTCTGACCAGGTAATAATAGCTGCACTTTTCAATGCCCTGTACTAAAGCAGAACCACAAAGGAAGGAGGCCGGGGGGGGGGGGGAAAGCCAGGACTCCTGGGTTCTTTTCCTGTCTTTGCCACAGACTCACTGTCACCATGGTCCCCTCTCCCCTGAGCCAGTCAAGGTCTTGCATTCCTCTCTGCCAGTCCCCCGCAATCAGGCCCCAGCCCAGCCATTCCCCCCCGCACGAGAGGCCCACATGGAGAGACCCCAGTGCCCTGCGGGGCAGCCCAGGGACTCCGGCGGGGAGAGGGCTCTGCTGGGGGGCGGGGGGGGGGGGGGCAGAGTCCAGGAGGGGGCACTGGGTGGAGGGGGGAGCCTACATGCAGGACCAGAAGAGTCTCATCTGTGTTCTCAGCCTCCCCACAGCCCTGCCCCACGGAGGGGCTGTCATGACACGGGGAAGGGGGGTGGTTCCTGCCATGCGGTGATGGGGGAGGTTGGCAACCCCCTGACTAAACCGGGGGTGGGGGGGGGAATTTGCCCCAGGAGGTTACAGGTGACCCAGGTGGGGGCCGTTGTCCCCCAGGGATGCACGGGCAGCGCACATGGTCACAGACAGGATGCAGCAGGTCATTTGGCAATGGGGAGGGGGAGCTCTGTCTGCAGGCCCCAGAACTGGTACGGTGCCACCCCCAGCCCCAACCTGGGGGGAGGCTGTTCAGTCTCCTGCCTCCCCGCTGCAGGAATGGCCGGGGGAGCGGGGGGGGTTGTGGGCACCTGTCCCGGGGGAACCGCGGGTTGAGACCCAGCAAACTCGCTTCGCCCAGCGAATGGCCAGATGAGTATGGCTTTGGGCTACGATTCTCCAGATCCTGCTGGGGGGAAAGGCCCCCGCCCCACAGAGCCAGCCAGCCAGCCCCCCAGCTTGGGGGGTCCTTGCCCCATTCCCTGCCCCACAGAGCCAGCCAACCAGCCCCCCAGCCTGGGGCATCCCTGCCCCATTCCCCACCCCACTGAGCCAGCCAGCCCCCTGGCCTGCCCCATTCCCTGCCCCACAGAGCCAGCCAGCCACCCGGCTTAGGGGGTTCCTGCCCCACTGAGCCAGCCAGTCCCCTGGCCTGGGGGGTCCTTGCCCCATTCCCTGCCCCACTGAGTCAGCCAGCCCCCCAGCCTGGGGCGTCCCTGCCCCATTCCCCACCCCACTGAGCCAGCCAGCCCCCTGGTCTGGGGGGTTCCTGCCCCACAGAGCCAGCCAGCCCCCCGGCCTGGGGCGTCCCTGCCCCATTGAGCCAGCCAGCCCCCCGGCCTGGGAGGTCCCTGCCCCACGGAGCCAGCCAGCCCCCCAGCCTGGGGCGTCCCTGCCCCATTCCCTGCCCCACAGAGCCAGCCAGCCCCCCGGCCTGGGGCGTCCCTGCCCCACGGAGCCAGCCAGCCCCCCGGCCTGGGAGGTCCCTGCCCCACGGAGCCAGCCAGCCCCCCGGCTCTCCGACAGGGGTTCCCTGGAGGGGGCAGGCGGAGTCCGGGGCGGCTGCTGCGGGTCCAGCCCCACAGACCCCCGGCAGCGCGCCCCACCGCGGACCCCCGGCCCCGGAGCGCGCCTGGCTCCGGCCGCTGCCCGCCGCGCTCTCCCGGCTACTCACGCTGGGGCGCCGCGCCCCGGCCCCGGGTCTCGGTCCCTCCCGGCCGCGCGGCGGAGACGTGGCCAGGGCGCAGCCGGAGCGATTCGTCACCTCGGTTCCCTCGGGCTGTGGCTGCGCCCCCGGCG
Organism: Chrysemys picta bellii; assembly: GCF_011386835.1. NCBI lineage: Eukaryota > Metazoa > Chordata > Testudines > Emydidae > Chrysemys > Chrysemys picta. The sequence continues at coordinate 879,161 of NC_088812.1, forward strand.
GGAGGAGCCACCCGGCCCCGGCCCCGGCCCCCCAGCCTCGGGGGACCCGGCTCTGCGCCCCGCTCCGGCCCGGCCCGGCCCCGTGTGCGCGGCGGGGCGAACCCAGCCCTGCGCGGGGCGCGGCCGCTCGGCGGGCGGGGCGGGGCAGCTAAAACCGGGGGGGGAGATCGGCCCAGGATCCCCCCCAGCCCTGCAGCCAGCTACGCTAGGCTGCCCCCAAGGACCCCAGCACCCCCCGACCCCCCCAGAGACCCCAATACCCCCATCCAGCATCCCCGACCCCCCGAGACCCCAGCACCCCCCTTCCAGCACCCCCCGACCCCCCCCGAGACCCCAGCACCCCCCTTCCAGCACCCCCGACCCCCCCGAGACCCCAGTACCCCCCATCCAGCATCCCCGACCCCCAGAGACCCCAGTACCCCCCCTTCCAGCACCCCTGACCCCCCCAGAGACCCCAGCACCTCTGACCCCCCTGACTCCTCCTGCACCCACCAACCCCCTTCCAGCACCCACCAACCCGCCAGACACCTCCTGCACCCCCGACCTCCTTCCAGCATCCCCCAACACCCCCCAGAGACCCCAGCACCTATTGACCCCCGCCCCAGAGACCCCAGCACCTCCGACCCCCCCAACACCCCAAACCCCCTTCCAGCACCCCCCTCCTGGGACCCCATACTCTCCAGCTCCAAACAACCCCCCAGACACACTCTGGCCCCCCAGAAATATCTGCACCACCTAACCTGCTACCCAGGTTCCCCTGCCACACTAGGGTCCCCAGCACCCAATCCCCAGTAGCCTGCACCCAACATTCCTGGTCTGCCCCCCTCCCCACACCACCAACATGCTCCAGTGCCCCCTCCCCGGGGTCTGGAATGCCACCAGCTTCAATTAGCCAAATCTGTACAAACGGCCTCATTCCATGATTTGCATAGCCGGGTGAGTATGCAAAACCCTGGCGGCTCTGCACCCCCCAGGACCACCCCACCTCCCAGGACACCAGCATCCCCCTTTCTCCAGTGACCCTGCCCTTCCCCCTCCCAGGGCCCCCTCTCCCCCAGGGGCCAACCTGCCCCCGGCCAGGAGGTGTGGGGGAGCACACGCACCCCCCCCTCCCGTTGCCCAGCTGTCAGATGGGGGGTGGGGAGAGGAAATACAGAAGCAAATTCTCCCTTGGAGGTGATGACAGACTAGCCAGGTGCCCAGCGGGGGGAGCGGGTGTTGTCAGGGATGCAGCGACACCGGGGGACCCCTGGGGCAGGAGAGAAGGGGAACCCCCCAATGGGAGAGGCTCGGGCTGTGGGGTGATTTCCTGCTGCACTGGTGCGAAAGGTGCTGGCACCGGCGTGCTGTTAGCAGCTGTACCTGTGTGCACTGGCAGGATCTAGACGCCCCGTGCCAGTATCCTGCTTTCACAGCCAATTGCAGGTTCTCCAGGGCAGGGACCTAGGGTGCCCCCCGGACCGTGCTGCAATTGCCCACTATCGCTTTTGTGGGGGGGAGGGAGGCAGGGTTGCTGGCCCTCCTTGCAGGCTATGGGGCTGCGGAACACAATCAGCCTGGGAAGAACTCGCCTACAGCTCGGTGGGGGCGTGGGGCCGATCTCCCTAGGGAGCAGCCTGTTTTCTCTCTCTCTGGCCTGGATTCTCGCGTGTCCTTGTTCTGAATTCAAAGCAATAAAGTCGTGTTACGCTGCAACCTCCCAGCCCGAGCACAGAGATTTCCCTCTCCTTTCTCTGTGTGCTGTGAACATATCAGGACCATCTCCTCATCACTGATATATGTGCAGCGCCTTGCGCCAGGGGCCTGGCTGTAATAACCCAGAACTGCCCTTTCCAATCCATCCTCCCTTTACTGAGGCTGGGAGCCCTGTGCGGAAGGCCGCACTGGGCAGCTGGGAGACCCGGCGAGGCTGGGACCGGCCCCCGGTCACACAGGGAGCTCACTCGGGTCCCAGGCAAGGGCGCTGTCACCCTGCCTCTGGCTAGACAGGAGGGAAGGGCAGTGCCCAGGACAGTGACGCTGCGCATTGACCCTGCACCCCTTGGCGAGCTCCCTAGCCAGGGAGGTCTCCACAAAAACAACGACAAAGCCGACACCGTCTTTAAGGTGCCACCGAACAGATTTACTTGTGAGGGGTTTTATCCACAGAAGCTTCTGCCCAAATCAATCTGTTCGTCTTTAAGGTGCCACCGGAGTCCTCGTTGTTTTGGGGGATACAGACTATCGCGGCTCCCCCCCGACACTTGGGAGTCTCCTGCCCCCCAAGCGCCCGGCGCAGCAGGTAGAGGCCTTGGCCAGGGCGGACACAGGACAGCCCTGCCGCCCAGACACACGGGACGGGCTGGAGGGGCAGTCAGGGCAGGGCTCAGTGGGAGGTGAGTTGGCCCAGGTGCCAGCCCCTCAGGTGGTTGCTGGATGTGGGGGCTGGAGTATTTCCCAGACATGGGGGCTCCCCCGACTCAGCCCTGTGCAGCCCACGCCCAGGGAGCATGCGAGGAGCCGGCTGGTGTCTCGGTGCAGCCCCCCCGTGTGCCCGGCCCACGCGGCTTTCGGGGCTATCTTTGGTCTGCTTTAGCCTTAATCCCGAGTGCTCGGGGAAGGGGTCGGGCCGCCGGGCCCTGCCCACAGCGTGTGGCTCTCACGCACAGGGGGGCCTTGTTCCCGGGCCAGGCCCTGCAGGCAGCAACTCAGCCGCCGCGCAAATTGGATCAGCTGCTGACGAGTGGCTCGCTTAACGAACTTAGCGCAAGGTTTCACTAGACGGGGGGAGGGCAGCACTGAGCCAGCTGGGCCCGGGGGCAGGGGCGGGGGCAGGCCCCGGCTTCCGGCGCAGTCTGTGCAAAGGGGGGATTTGCGTAATGTCTTGGCTCTGTGGGTGCCGAGCAGGGGGCTGGGGTGGGCGGCCCCCGGTCAGACACCCCCAGGCCCTGGTGTTTCACGGAGCACAGCTCAGCCAATAGCCAGGGACCCCTGGCAGCGGGCATGAGCGGGGCAAGCCGGCGGGTCCAGGGCGTGTGTGGGTCTCTCCGTGTCTGGGAAGCCAGCAGCAGCCGGGAGCCAAGACACTGCGGCGCTGGGGGGATGAAACCGTCCCTCTCTGGGCTTTGCCGGCGTAACCGGGGGAAGGCCAAGGCGGTAACGTGGGTCAGAGGGCAGGGGCAGCACGTCGTGGTCTGCCTGAAAAATGCTCCCCTCCACCCCCCAGCCACAGTTCAGGAAAATGCTGCTCGGCTCCCAGCCAGCCCTGCGAGAGCAGCCTCGTGTCACACGTGTGTGTGAGTGTGTGACACGTGTGTGAGCCCGTGAGTGCGAGTGAGCCCAGTGGCAAGAATACCTGTACATGTGTGTGTGCGTGTCTGAGGGTATGCATGGTGTGCACACGTGGGTGTGACTCCACAAGTGTGCAAGTGACCCAGCGTCCCCTCCCCCCCGCAATGGGGTACATGCAGAGCCCAGGTGTCTGGTTTATCCACCAGCGCCCTGTTCCCAGAGATAAGCACAACCCGGGGGGGGGGGGGGGGGGAATTACCTGCCCCCCCCAGCTGCAAGAGCCCTCCCCATGGCACCTGGGGGCATCCTAGCCCACCACCGGGGTCTCTGGGGTCCCAGCATCGCCAGCAGCAGCGGGACTCAGGGACGGGCAGGCAAGAAGGGACGGGCCTGGCCTACCTGGCTGGGCCCAGCCCAGCTCGGGCCGTCATCTGGAGCCGGGGCCCCACAGAACCTCAGCGAGGCCCCTCTGCCGCTGCAGGCCAGGCCAGAGCCGGGAGCCGGCACTGCCAGGCAGGGCCCTGCCCTCGCTCGGGGTTTCCATGGCAGGGAAGGAAACATCTCGGCCCAGACAAGAGCCTCCCCCCAGGTCTCTCGGGGCGACCGGCTGGCTCCGCAGAACGCGCCGAACGGGTCCAGGGCCCTTCCCTGGGGCCTCGGCTTCTCCAGAGCCGGACGGGGCAGGAAGGGCCTTGGGAGCAACTTAGCAGCGAAGTCACAGCCAGCGGCCTCCTCGCTCATGGGGATCACGGGGCTTGGGACGGCGAAGGTTTCGCAGTGACAGGCAGGTGCCCCTCACTCCCGACCTGCAGCCCCCCGCTAGCCCAGCCTTGACCCCCCAGCTCTGCCGGTGCCCCTCACTCCCGACCTGCAGCCCCCCGCTAGCCCAGCCTTGGCCCCCCCAGCTCTGCCGGTGCCCCTCACTCCCGACCTGCAGCCCCCCGCTAGCCCAGCCTTGGCCCCCCCAGCTCTGCCGGTGCCCCTCACTCCCGACCTGCAGCCCCCCGCTACCCCAGCCTTGGCCCCCCCAGCTCTGCCGGTGCCCCTCACTCCCGACCTGCAGCCCCCCGCTAGCCCAGCCTTGACCACCACCAGCTCTGCCGGTGCCCCTCACTCCTGACCTGCAGCCCCCCGCTACCCCAGCCTTGGCCCCCCCAGCTCTGCCGGTGCCCCTCACTCCCGACCTGCAGCCCCCCGCTAGCCCAGCCTTGACCACCACCAGCTCTGCCGGTGCCCCTCACTCCTGACACGCAGCCCCCGCTACCCTAGCCTTGGCCCCCACAGCTCTGCCGGTGCCCCTCACTCCTGACACGCAGCCCCCGCTACCCTAGCCTTGGCCCCCCAGCTCTGCCGGTGCCCCTCACTCCTGACCCGCAGCCCCCGCTACCCCAGCCTTGGCCCCCCCAGCTCTGCCGGTGCCCCTCACTCCCGACCCGCAGCCCCTGCTACCCCAGCCTTGGCCCCCCAGCTCTGCCGGTGCCCCTCACTCCCGACCCGCAGCCCCTGCTACCCCAGCCTTGGCCCCCCCTACACTCACACTCTGGTAGCTCTTCAGTTACAAATCCAAGCTGTAGGACTAGAATCAACATGACCTAACCCGGAATCTGCCCCACCACCGGGAGACGCCCACTGCCCGGGGGAACGCCCGGCCGCTGCGCCCCTGGAGCGACTCCCAAGGGGCCGTGGGGCTGGAGCTGCCGGACGGCTGGGGAGCTGGTGCCCAGATGTGTGCAGGCAATCGCACGCACACACACGCAAGCACACACACTGAGTCACGCACGCACAGAGCCGGGCGTCTGCAGCGACTCGTGGCGCGGGAGGCTTTGTGAGCCCCCGTCTGCGCTGGGGGCATCTGGCTGGGAATCGTCTCCCAACCGGGCGCCCGGGGGAACCGGAGTCTGATCCAGGCACGTCCCAGCCCCGGGCTTTGGGGCTGGTGAGTCACCGAGGCGGGGGGTGAGCGGGACGAGGAACAGGGGGAAGGGGGCGAGGGAATGCAAGTGTGTCAAGGAGCACACAAGTGTGTCAGCCTGTGAGTGTGAGCATGGCGGGAGGGAGGGCCGTGCCAGCCGGATTGTCTGTGAGAGAGGAGTGTGCGGGAGCACACGAGTGTGCGACAGCCAGGGAGTGTGACCTGGGGAGCCCCGACTGGCCGGGCGTTGCTCTAACTGTCGTGGTGGCCGTTATTCTCTTGCACAACTCGTGTGCTGAGGGGATGGGACAGGATGGGTGAGGAAACTGCCCTGGCAGAGCGGGCCCTGCAGCCTGGCCTGGGGAGCCGGGTGAATGTGAGCACACGCCTCCCGTTGGGTGATGGGCCAACGCACCCACGTGTAACGGCAGCCCCCGTGGGCACACACAGCGCCCGGCCTGCACACGCTGCCAGGCAGCACACCCAGGCACTAACATGCACACCCAGAGAGGCACCCCCCCACCCACATGTGCAGACACACGTCCATAAAATACAGACATGGTGTGTGCGCACCGAGCTGTGCACTCACACACTGACACACCCCATGCACGCAGAGCCATGCATGTGCACAGCCCACACACACACACACACACACACACACACAGATTCCTTGGGCGATTATTTTCCTATTTCCATCTAGTTCCCTTGACGCTCCCAGACAGAGGGGCCGGGAGACGAGCCGATGCCCAGCGCGCTCTCCTGGAAAGCGAAGGCCCCGACGGGGGGCAGATCGAGGGCCTCTCGGACGGGGAACCCCGGGAGCACGGGGAGATCTGGCAGCGGATGCTCCTCCCTCCCCCGCATCCCCCCAGGCAGGAGAATTAGACCATTAACCCCAAGCAACAAAGACAGCCTGTGTGCTGGGCCTGTAATTACAGAGAGAGCATCCGGCTGCCCCAGGACGGACGGGTGCTGGTGCCCAGCCTCCCACTGCCCTTCCCTGCCTGCCCCGGGGCATCGGCCGCTCCCACTCGCAGCCTCTTTCGCCTGCTGGGCGCTGGGGCCCGGCACAGCAAATCTTCCCTGGTGGGCAAAGACGCTGGGGACAGAGCTGTGAAGGGCACCGCTGCTGGGGCCTTGTGCTATGCTGCCCGGGGCCAGCCTGGCTCTGCCCGTGGCCTGGCTGGCGACTGGGGCACTGCGCCATCTCTCCCATCAGCTGCCCATCGCACGACTCCCAGCCCGGCCGTGTCCTGTCCAGAGCTGGCTCCCGGGGGGAGCTGGGCGCTCGGTGCCCCAGCAGCGGCTCATCCTCTGTCCTCACTGGTGCCCTTCCGCCAGCCCTGGCTTGGGTCGGGGCCCCGTGGGGACGCAGCGGGTCAGGCAGCCCCTGTGAGTGGCCGTGCGAGCCCAGCTCTGGCTGCCGTGAGCGAACGGACGGGCAGCAGCACACGGGTGTGCCCACAGCCATCGCCTGGACAAGGCTCAGCTCTAGGGGCCAGCCTGGAGCTGTGGCCCCCAAGAGGGCGTGTGGGAGACCAAGCGGGTGATGTGAAAGAAGAGGGCCGAGGGAGGGCAGCGGGGAAGGACCGTGCCCAGTTCACCAGCCCAGAGACCCGTGCAAGCAGCCCCCAAACGCTGCCCTACGCCAGCCCCTACCCAGCTCTGTGCCAGCCCCTGCGCTAACGCCGGGAGTGGGCAGCTGGAAGCAGAGAGCCGAGGCCCAGCCCCACACCAGCCAGGCGGGTCCCTGCAAGCCTGGGTGGGGGGCGTCCAAGCCGGGGAACAGGCCCAACCCCCACCCCAAGCAGCCCAATCTCTGTGGCCGTCGCGTCCCCAGGCTCTCTGCCCAGGGGGCCGGATCAAGGGCATTTTATCCCCTTTCGTCTCTAGGCCCCGGTCTGAGGCCCCTCAACTCGTCACACAAATGGGCTGGATCGGGGCCAGCCCCCTGAGTGAACAGGCCCGTGGCCGAGCCGGACGGGCTGCAGCATCGATTCCCACGTTAACCGGCTTCGCCCTGCCCCCGAGTCCCATTCACCCCACGGCGCTAACGGCCGGCCCCCCTCCGTCCTCGGCCGCCCCCGCGCGCACTGAAGGGCAGCGTTGTTACCGAGCCGATTGGCGTGAAGGGGCTTCCTGTGCAGCTGGGGGCGGCGCTGCGGGAGGGTGACTTCACCCTGCTGGAAAGCCTCAGCGGCGCGGGGCTGGGGGGAGCCCTGGGGGGGGGGGGGGGGGTTCTGCTCAGACCATCCATCAGGCCTGGCTGAGAACACGGGGCCCGTCACTGGGGGGGGGGGGGCGGGCGGAGCCGACGCAGAGCCAACAGAGCCCCCCCCCAGCCCCCCAGGGGCCAGGATCCTCGCCCCGATCCCGTGTGCTGAGCGTCCCAAGCTGGGTGTGGCCTGACAGAGGCCCCAATACGGAGCTTCGATTTGCTCGGCCCCAAAGGCCCAGCCCCAGCAACACACGTGGCAACCCCCCAAGCCTATAACCCTAGCCCCCGCCCCAGCCTATAGCCCTAGCCCCCCCCCCGCCCCCCGCGGCCACCCCTTCCGCACCCCCAGCCTATAGCCCTAGCCCCCCGCGCGGCCACCCCTTCCGCGTCCCCAGCCTATAACCCTAGCCCCCCCCCCCCCCCCGCGGCCACCCCTTCCGCGCCCCCAGCCTCTAGCCCTAGCCCCTCCCCCCCGCAGCCACCCCTTCCGCGCCCCCAGCCTATGGCCCTGGCCCCCCGCGGCCACCCCTTCCGCGCCCCCCAGCCTATAGCCCTAGCCCCCCCCGCGGCAACCCCTTCCGCACCCCCCAGCCTATAGCCCTAGCCCCCCCGGCAACCCCTTCTGCGCCCCCAGCCTATAGCCCTGGCCCCCCCGGCAACGCCCCCCTGCTTTATTCCCAGTAGCACCAGCTGTTCCAGGTTCCGTCCTGCGCTGACGCCCCCGTGCAGAGACACCCCCCCCGAGCAGCATTCCCAGCTCGGCTGGACCGTCTGGGTCTCTACGTGGGGGCTGGGCCACGTTGGACGCCCATGGCAGGAACCTGGCTGGGCCGGGCACTCGGCGCCCCAGAAAGTCACAGCCAGGCTGGGGCTCGGCTGGGGCAGCCCCCCCAGGCCAAGAGGGGCCCCGACTCGCTGCGTTCGACCCCGGGCGGTTTTCTTGCCCTGTTGCAGCCGACGGGGGCTGGAATTGGCCCACTTGCGGCTTTCCCAATGGACCAGCCCCAGAGCCCATGGCAGCGACTGGAAACCCCCGGATCCGGCCCTTAGCCCCCCGCAGCCAGAGGGGCCAGGAGAGAGAGCTCAGAGCCACGCTCTGGGTCCAGCAGAGCCTGGGGAGGGACCGGGGGGCAGGACGGAGTCTGGGGGATGGGGGGGCAGGACGGCGCCTGGGGAGGGACGGGGGGCAGGACGGAGCCTGGGGAGGATAAGGTGGGCAGGACGGCACCAGGGGAGGGCAGGGGGGCAGGATGGAGCCTGGGGGGGGACTAGGGGGGCAGGACGGAGCCCGGGGAGGGGTCCGTAGGAGAGGACCCGCTGCCGGGCTGTTAATGCAGGGGACAGACTACGCGGCCCCAGGGACCTGGCGAGGCGTCCGGGCAGCGCACCTCCCAGGGGGCCACCCCACGGGTGTGATTCAGGGTCCCCACTGAACAGGAACGTCCCAGACAGCAGAGCCCCTCGGCCCCTGACTGGGGAAACTGAGGCCACGTCTTGTGCCCGGTTCCTGACTGAGGGACCACACGCTAACGGGGCCCAGTGGCAGAGGCGACGTGTGTGTGTGTGTGTGTGTGTGTGTGTCACGCAAGATCACGCCCCCCAATCTCTGCCAGGGTTTATACGCCCTGCCCTGAACCCCGCTGTGTACCCCCCAGAACCCTGACAACGTGCCCGCCACTACTGACAGTGAGGGGATCTGACACGCAGGGCCGGCTGAGCGTGGAACACGTGTGTGCATGTTAACACAGGCACACACACAGTCCCGGGAGGGGGGGTCACTCACATTGTCCCTCACACACATCCCCCCCCGGCTTTGCCACCCCAGCAACCGCCTCACTGAGCCCCACACCCTGACACGGGACTCCCCTCCTCTGCCCCCCCCAAAGTCAGCCACCTCTGGGGAGGGTCCTGCAGCTTCGCAGCGGGGCAGGGCGACGCCCCAGAGCGGGGCCAGGGCCAGGGCAGAGGCGGGACAGCCTGGCCTGGACTTGGGCCAAGTTCACACCCAGGATCTGGGAACAGGCCCCGGCCCCGTTTGTCTCCCGGGAGCCCCAGCCAGGGAGCAGGGTGCTCGGGGCTGTACATCCCGCCCGTGGGCCCCCAGCCCCCCGCAGAGGGGACAGTAACCGGCAGAGCGGCGGGGGGCGGGGAGGGGGCGCCCGCCCAGCGCCGAGCCGCCCGGGGCAGCGGGTCCCTTACCGGCTGCGGGTCCTGCCCCGACCCCGGGCTCCGCTCGGCTCCGGCTCCGGCTCCGGCTCCTCCGCCGCTTGTGACACGTGCGGCGGGGGCGGGCGGCGGGGGCGGAGCCGTATCGCATCGCCCCGCTCCCCGGCGGCGGGGGCCCGGGCAGGGACCGCCCCGGGCCGGGACCCCCGCGATCAGCCCGCCTCGCCGCCCCACGCAGGGGCTCATTGGTTGTCTGAGCGGGGCCGAGGGAGCCCGGACACCTGGGTTCCGCCCCGCCGGTGGGGGCGGGGGGAGGGAGAGAAGGGAAATCCCCGAGTCCCTCCCGGCTGCATCGCTCCGGCGGCTGAAGGGGATGGTGATGGGTCCCTCCCCCAGTGTTCAGGCTGTGAGCTACCCCGACGGGGCCGCCTCCGCTGGGTCTGGGCAGCACCCGAGGCCCTGATCCCGGCCGGGGTCTGGGCAGCGCCTGGCGCGAGGGGGCCCTGATCTCGGCTGGGGTCTGGGCAGCGCCCGGCGGGACGGGGCCCTGATCTCGGCTGGGGTCTGGGCAGCGCCCGGCCCAACGGGGGCCTGATCTCAGTCGAGGTCTGGGTAGCGCCCGGAGTGACGGGGGCCTGATCTCGGCTGGGGTCTGGGCAGCGCCCGGCGCGACGGGGCCCTGATCTCGGCTGGGGTCTGGGTAGCGCCCGGAGTGATGGGGCCTGATCTCGGCCAGGGTCTGGACAGCGCCTGGCCCAACGGGGGCCTGATCTCGGTTGGGGTCTGGGCAGCGCCTGGCATGACGGGGCCCTGATCTCGGTTGGGGTCTGGGCAGCGCCCGGCCTGACGGGGCCCTGATCTCAGTCAAGACATCTTGCTGCTACATGTACAAATAAGAATAATGCTGCCTGGGGGTGGCTAAATCAGTGGAAATAAATATTCCCTGGCCAGGATACTGAAGCTTTGGCGCCAGGGAGCAGAGCGTTTGGAGGGGGTGGGAGTGGGGGAGCTTTATGGGAGATTTAAAACCGACCGTACTGCTGAGGACAGCCAGCGTCCGGGGGCAACGTGGGTTTCATGGCCGTGTGGCGTTGGTGTGGAGGGAGAAAAGGGACGAGGGGAAAGGCTTGGCCATAGGTGGCTGCTCAAGCCATTCCCCGGCGCTCGGCGTCTCTGGCTTTGAACCCAGAAAGGGGATGTGGGTTCCAGGGGCTTGGTCGCGGGGGAAGCAGAACGTCACTGAAACGCTGCGTCCTCCGTGACGCGTTCGCCCACATCTGCCCGGCTGGAAAATCACAGCAGGATTTTCTGTGAACTCTACCAGGGCTCCGGAGGGAGCAGCGGGTACAGAGCCGACTTGGCAGCCCGTGGCGTGGCCCTAGCTCTGATAACTGGGGCGGGGGACCCATCGAAGGAGCTGGGTGGGAGGAAATTAACAGCATTGTTCTTGGCCAATGTAAGCGCCGAAACCTGCCCCAGCGCGCGGGTGACTGGCGTGTGCCCGGGGCTGGGGGGAGGGTAACCTGCCGGGAAGGGACCTGCCTCTCACCCTGTGGCTCTGTCCCCAGCAGCTGGGAAAGGTGGCTCCACCCAGGGGACTCAGGGCCTGGGATCTGACTCTGCCCTGGCAGCCCAGCTCCCGGGGGCTGAGAGCCGGGCAGGGTGAGCTCCCGGGCAATGCCCAGCTCCCGGGGGCTGAGAGCCGGGCAGGGTGAGCTCCCGGGCAATGCCCAGCTCCCGGGGGCTGAGAGCCGGGCAGGGTGAGCTCCCGGGCAATGCCCAGCTCCCGGGGGCTGAGAGAGCCGGGCAGGGTGAGCTCCCCGGGCAATGCCCAGCTCCCGGGGGTTGAGAGAGCCGGGCAGGGTGAGCTCCCGGGCAATGCCCAGCTCCCGGGGGCTGAGAGAGCCGGGCAGGGTGAGCTCCCGGGCACATGTCCAGGTCCTGGGGGCTGAGAGAGCCGGGCAGGGTGAGCTCCCGGGCAATGCCCAGCTCCCGGGGGCTGAGAGCCGGGCAGGGTGAGCTCCCCGGGCACATGCCCAGCTCCCGGGGGCGGGGGACCAATGGGAGCTACAGAGGTACGAGTCGGGCCTCTTCCCATCCCCCCAGTCACTGGGGCGCAGGCGTCTCCCTTGGGCCTGTCAGAGCCGTTCCTCTGGGCGTTGGGATCCGTCCTCCCAAAGCGCCGGTCTGGGGTCTCCTGAGGCTGGGTCCCTCCCGCCGGGCCCCATCCCAGAGTTCATGGGGACCCCAGATTGGCCTAGCTCAGGAGCCGCCCCTGCCCCCCCCCCCGGGACTCTCCTGGGGGTGTCAGCTGTTCCTGTTCGCCTGCCCGCCGGGGAGGGGGAGGGGGCTGAGTCTGCCATGGCTGGTGTTATCCAGGCCCCTGTTTTGCTGTGGGGTCTGTGCTCGCTCCCCTCCCCCACACCGCCTCCCTTCGCATCAGCCGCTGACCTCGGCTCTGTTTGGCGTCTTGGCCCCCAGCCTGGCTGGGACGGGAACTACCCCCCGTAACTGGCAGGTTTATCCTTCTGGGCTCGCAGCAGAGCGGGGCTTCGGCTGTGACCTGTCACTGTCCCCCCACTCCCATCGCAGACACCCCAGTGAGCGTCCGTGGGGTGCGCAGAGCCCCCGGGTGCCAGCCCAGAGCCCCCCAGGGGCAGGGGGCCTAAGGTGGCCTGTGCAGCCATAGGGAGTCCGTCTCCCTCCTGGTTTGTCTGTCCATCCGTCTGCTGCGGCAGGGAAGGGTTAACCCCGCACCCACACACCCACTCTCACTGCCTTGGCAGCCCTGGCCTGGAGGTGGGGGGTGGGCGTGGAAACGAAGGGGCTTCCCAGGCGTCTGGCAGAGGGATTGGGGGGGGAGGGGAGCTGCCGCGGCTGCTGGGTCAGCACATGTGCCTTCAATCAGCCAAAGGGGGACAGAAAGTCCCTGGCGCGGCTGGGTCCTGATGACTCTCCGGCTGGGCTGCTCCACACCCTCGCCGGGCCGGAGCCCCCCACAGCCAGCAGGAGACGTCTGTGCGCCCCAGGGCCCCAAACATGGGCCAGACGGAGCCCCAGCCCTTTCCCTGGGGGGCAGGAGCCCATCGCCACCCACGCTGGGGGACGGAGCCTGGCATCAGGGTCGGCGCCTCACCAAGGGGGCTGCAGAAACCTGCCCTTACACTTCCCCAGGGGTGGGAGGCAAGGCCAGCCCCCCCCTCCCCCCGCATGGCAGGGGGGCAGGGCCAGGCCCCCCCTCCCCCCGCATGGCAGGGGGGCAGGGCCAGGCCTCCCCTCCCCCCGCATGGCAGGGGAAATGCCCAGGCAGAGGATTCCTGCCAGGAGCCAGCGACAGACATCTGGGTCCATGCCCTGGCTGCTTTCCCGCTCGCTAGGCGCCTCTGTGTGCCCATGTCCTGTAGAGTCTGGGTTGCTGTGGGATGGGTAGGTACGAGGGAGTGCAGAGAGCAGGGAGAGGGCTGGGCTGGGCCTTTGGAGACCAGGACTCAATACCCAGCTCTGCCCCCACTCCCTGTGTCTCTCTGCACAACGGTGTTAATAACGCCTCGTCTAGTCACACCACTCCTCACTCCTGGTCTGGGCGGCACCTGGAGCAGTGGGGCCCGGATCTCAATGGGAATCTGGGCAGCGCCCGGCGCGACGGGGCCCCAATCTCAGTCCGGGTCTGGGCAGCGCCTGGTGCGACGGGGCCCCAATCTCGGACCGGGTCTGGGCAGCGCCCGGCATGACAGGGCACCAATCTCGGACCGGGTCTGGTCAGGGCCCAGCATGACGGGGCCCCGGTCTCAGTCCGGGTCTGAGCAGTGCCCGGCATGACGGGGCCTGGTCTCGGTCTGGGTCTGGGCAGCGCCCAGCGCGACAGGGCCTGGTCTCGGTCTGGGTCTGGGCAGGGCCCAGCATGACGGGGCCTGGTCTCGGTCTGGGTCTGGGCAGCGCCCGGCATGACAGGGCCTGGTCTCGGTCTGGGTCTGGGCAGGGCCCAGCATGACGGGGCCTGGTCTCGGTGTGGGTCTGGGCAGCGCCCAGCGCGACAGGGCCTGGTCTCGGTCTGGGTCTGGGCAGCGCCCAGCGCGACAGGGCCTGGTCTCGGTCTGGGTCTGGGCAGGGCCCAGCATGACGGGGCCCCAGTCTCAGTCCGGGTCTGGGCAGCACCCGGCATGATGGGGCCCCGGTCTCGGTCTGGGTCTGGGCAGGGCCCAGCATGACGGGGCCTGGTCTCGGTCTGGGTCTGGGCAGCGCCCAGCGCGACAGGGCCTGGTCTCGGTCGGGACCTCAAGGTGCTCCCCTGACAGACAAAGATAAAGCAGCTCTCGGCCGGATGGGGTTTGACAGCCTGTGAACACAGCAGCAAGGTTGAGCGCTCTACCTCCCCCCCAACCCACAGATCTGTGTGTGGAGCCTCTGACCCAGCGGGCGCTGCAGTTTGGGGTTTTCTGTTTAGATGGGGAACGTGACAATCTCGGGCTGTTTTCTAGGTGGGAGCCGTTTCATTGCACCATGTTCATGAGTTCCTCTTTCCCTGAACGGCACTAGACAGGTGGCTTCCGTTCCCAGCCACCCCCCTTAGGAGCTGCCTCTGCTACCTTCACTCGACAGCTGCTCCGGCCCCCCCAGCGCCGCGGCCCTGAGTGACACCCAGGGGAGCCGGAGCCTTAGCCCCACAACCTCCCGTGGGTAGGGCCCTACTCGCGTCCAACCGGCGGGGGGATAGAGCCTGTGCCTGTGGGCTCTCGTCTGGCCGACCGGCTTGGCAGCCTGAGCGAACATCACCCCTGGGGGGCGCGCACACACATACACACTGGCTCCGCGGCGCCCGACGGGGCCCGGCCACGCTGGCTAACACCCGCAGAGGCCTGGGCGCCCTGGACTGGGCCCGTGGCCAGTGCGCAGAGCACAGACGCCTTCCCACGCACGTGTATCTGCAACGGACCCAGCGGGTCCAGCACCAAAGTCCAGCATGCGGCGTCAGACTCTGGCCAGGGTCCGAGCTGGGCCCCGGGCCTGCAGCAGGAGCCCCGTACTTTTGCTGCTGAACTTTACGCACCGAAGTCTGGATGTTGCGGTTTATTTACCTGCGTGTTTGCCTTTGCCGTTAACCCCTCGCGCGCTGCACGGCACCCGTCCTCCGGGAAGCGCAAGGAGCTGGGTGCAGCGCCAAGGGGCCGCCGGGCGCCGTCAGTGCTGGGGCCGTTTGGGGATCTGTAGCTTGGTAAAGAGAGAGAGTGTGCACTCCTGTGAGCACACGGGGCTGTGGGTTTGTGTATGTGCAGCGCACGGGTACGTGTGCGCAGGTGGTTTGCTCACACGTGTGCGTATGCACGTGGGTGCGCAGCTGCCGCTGTATGTGTGTCGACAGCCGTTACACACGCAGGTGTGCACTAGACTGGACGTGCGCTGCCCCCTGCCTGAACTCGGCCTGACCTCCCGGAGTCAGGGGAAGACACCTCCCTCGGGAGGACATGCCCCCTGCGGGGGGGGAGGGGAATCGGCTCCGGCAGCAGCTGCTCGCCTCTTTCCAGGAAGCGGGGGCTGCTGTGCGGGCGGTTTCCGGCCGGGGGTGGGGGGCTTTGATCCTGCCCCGGCTCTGTGGGCGTCAGGTGTTTGTCTGGCACCAGAGCTCCCGGGCGGGAAAGGCTGAGTCAGCTACCAAGCAACGCCGTCATGGGGAGTTTGACGAGGTCGCGGGCTCCGTAATACCCCCCCCCCCCCGTGGACAGGTGGGCGCTGCCAAGGGCTTTCCGGGCCTGCGTTCGTTAGGCCGCGGGCCCCAGGCAGTAACTAGCGTTCCCCTTGTTATGGGGGGTGTCACGGAGTTTTGGGGAACTCAGGGCCCTGCACCCCCGGCTTCCTGCGATTCACCATGACTCTCAGCCAGCCAGTAAAGCAGAAGGTTTATTTGGATGACAGGAATACAGTCCAAGACAGGTCTTGCAGGCACAGACAACAGGGCCCCCCTCAGTTAGGTCCAGCTTGGGGTCCCAGGGCATGCCAGCCCACCCCCCTTGGGGGGTCAGAGCCATCTCTGCCTCCCAGCCATCTCTCCAGCCTGCTTCCAGCCTGCTTCCAGCACTCTGCCCTCAGCGACCCCTCCCACAGCCTTTGTTCAGTTTCCCGGGCCCCGGAGTCATCTGACCTCCAACCCCCTCCTGGGTTCTCATGTTACAAGCTCAGGTATGTTCCCTTGGGCCGGCTCCCATCCCCCGATGCAGACCATCCTAGTCACACTCCCCTGTCAGCATTCACACACCACAGTAAGAACAGTCCCAGTTCGTCACATCTCTCCCCCCTTCGAGACCGAACTGAGCAGGGTCACTTTAGCCAGTGACCCGGGGAAGTTCGAACCTACCCCCGTTCCCATGGATGCCCCCGCATCCCTCCAGTTCCTTGGTGAGAATTACACCAGGCCCCTTCCGTTCCACGCCCCCCCTTAGGTCGGGGGTGCTTGATGGCACTCGCAGTTCGCATGTGGGAAGGTTTATGCGGCCTGTGCCCTTTTCCCACCCCCATACCTCTGGGGTTTCAACTGGGCTGTGGTTTTCTTCCAGCGCTCCAGTCTGGAGGTCTGTGCTTTGGGCTTTCTTGGTTTAGAGCCGCCCTTTTAACCTTGGCCACCCTCTGGAAAGGATTCTTTATGCTGGGCAAGGGTCCTAAAGCTCTTTTCCCCTTGTCCCAGGCCTTCCTCCCCCTCTGACAGGGGTTACAGGATCCGCAGTACTGTCGGACAGTAACAAAGACCCCAGGCCAGTAAAAGCTCCGTAGCAGCCTCTGCTGGGTACGCCAGGTTCCCTGGTGCCCTGAGCGGGGAATGTCATGGGCCCGGCACAGCAGCTGGCGGCGATACTTCTGGGGTACCACCAGCTGCCTCCTGATCCCCCCTGACTCCATTTTTCCTGGGGGAGCCCATTCTCGGTACAGGAACCCCTTCTCCCACAGGAACCTTTTCCGGCCACCTCGTTCCATGGTCTGTACCGCATTGAGGTCGGCCAGGTCCCTTATCTTCCGCAAGGAGGGGTCTCTCTGTAACTCAGCCTGGAACTCAGCAGCTGGGACAGGGATGGCCACCTGCTCTTTCTCGCCCGCTGGGTCCGAAGCTGCAGCCTCCCTGAGCCGCGTCCCTGGGCGTTCCCTCCCCACCAGGTTAGGGTCCTGCGCCTCAGGCAAGGCACCCCCCCCAAGGCCAGGGCGCAGGGCCCCTCGCCGGCTCTGACTGCGGGTCACAACCAGTGCCTTTTGGGGGTTGCTTGGCCAGTTTTCCAGGTCCCCCCCCATCAATACCTCAGTGGGCAGATACGGGTGTACCCCCACATCCTTGGGGCCCTCCTTGGCCCCCCCACTTCAGGTGTACCCTTGCCACGGGCACTTTGACTGGTGTTCCGCCCACCCCCGTCAGGGTCAGGTAGGAGTTGGGCACCACCTGATCTGGGGCCACCACCTCGGGCCGGGCCAGCGTCACCTCTGCGCCCGTATCCCAGTATCCATTGACCTTCCTCCCATCCACCTCCAGGGGAACAAGGTACTCTCTCCGGAGGGACAGCCCCGCGCCCACCGTATAAACCAAAAACCCTGAGTCTGGGGCATCCAGCCCCCTAGAGGAGCTGGCCTGGGGCCCTTCTCTCTCTTGAGCAGTTGATAAGCTGCCAGCCCCTCTTGCGTGGGAAGCCTGCCCCTCGTCCGTCTGGGCCTCTACCAAGTTAACCCTATGCGGGTTCGGTCTGCTCAGTCTGTCCTTGAGCTTGGGGCACTGGGCCCGAACGTGGCCTCTTCGGCCGCAGTAATAGCAGCTCATGTCCTGTGGGTCCCCTCGAGTCGGTCGGTTGTCCCTGACGCTGGGCATTCCCCGTGGGAGGGGATTCCCCATATTCCCTCTTTGGGAGGTCCCAGGGTGACTCTCTCTCTGCATCACGGCGGGCCTGTTCCTTTGGGGCTCCTCCCTGCCACCCCCTGACCGGCTCTTTACAAACTCATCAGCCAGCTGCCCGGCGTGTCGCGGGTTCTCTGGCTTTCTGTCCACCAACCACAGCCTCAGGTCGGATGGGCACCGCTCATACAGTTGCTCCAGTACCAGCAGTTTAATCAGGTCCTCCTTCGTCTGGGCCCCACCAGCCCACTTGCTGGCGTATCTTTCCATGCGGACGGCTAGTTGCAGATATGAGATCTCAGGGGTTTTATCTTGACTCCGGAACCTTCCCCGGTACATCTCAGGAGTCAGCCCAAACTCATGTAGCAGGGCCTTTTTGAATAGTTCGTAGTCCCCTTTCTCTGCCTCTCCCAGTTGGCGGTACAATGCCACGGATTTGGGGTCCAGTAAGGGGGTAAGGACCCGGAGTCTGTCCGCGGGATCCACCCGGTGCAGCTCGCAGGCCGTCTCAAAGGCCTCCAGGAAGTCATCCATGTCCTCCCCCTCCTTGTATGGGGCCATGATGCACTTATCAAAGCTCCGTGCAGTCCTGGGTCCCCCCTCACTCACCGCAACCGGGGGTTCGCTGCCCCTCAGTCTCGCCAGTTCCAGGTCATGCTGACGCTGTCTCTCTTCATGCTGTCTCTGTCTCTCATTCTCCTCCCGTTCATGCTGTCTCTGTCTCTCTTCACGCTGATGCTGTCTCTCTTTCTCCTCCCGTTCATGCTGTCTCTGTTGTTCACGATCCTCCAGCTCCCTCAGTTTTAGCTCTTTCTCCCATTCCAGCCAATTCCGCTCCCCGGATGCCGAACGTCGCCGGGAGGATCCTCTGCCGGCCGGCGGGCTTCGCCGGGGGGACCCCCTGCTGGCCGGGGGGGTCACAGCGCCTTCGGTATTTGCTGGGCTCCTCCCCACCCTTCCCCTAGGCATAGGAAGGAGGGGTCTCGGGAAGCCCTCAGCAGCCGGCTGACCACTCCCAGCTGGGACAGACTCTGGTGCCTGCGCTGCATTTGCCAGGCTGCTTCCCTGAGACACAGGGATCAGTTCATTCGCGCGATCTTCCGCCTCCAGCTGGGCAATGAGCTGTTCTTTGGTGAGCCTCCCAATGCGCAGCCGCCTCTGCTTGCACAGCTCCACCAGGTCGCTCTTAAGCCGCTTGGCATACATCTTCCTGCTGGCCACTCACCGGCCTGTGTGCTCACAGCTCCCCACAGTTCCCAGGGGGACCCCTAGTGTGCCAGCCCTTCTCGAGGTCACCACCTCTCTGCCAGGGTCGAGCTGCAGACTCCTCCGCCCCTGGGACCACTCGCTGCGATCCCCCCAGGGGACCCTGTTACTGCAAAAGTCCTTCTCGCTGGTCACACACTCCCAGGGGTAATAACCGTCTCTCTCCCACTCTTCAGCGTGCCTGGTCCCCGTCAATCCCCCTTCGTTTTACTGCTCCCCAGTCACTTACTGCAGGAAGCGCCGTCCACGGGGTGCAGTAGATCCCACCGCTGCCACCAGTTGTCACGGAGTTTTGGGGAACTCAGGGCCCTGCACCCCCGGCTTCCTGCGATTCACCATGACTCTCAGCCAGCCAGTAAAGCAGAAGGTTTATTTGGATGACAGGAATACAGTCCAAGACAGGTCTTGCAGGCACAGACAACAGGGCCCCCCTCAGTTAGGTCCAGCTTGGGGTCCCAGGGCATGCCAGCCCACCCCCCTTGGGGGGTCAGAGCCATCTCTGCCTCCCAGCCATCTCTCCAGCCTCCTTCCAGCCTGCTTCCAGGACTCTGCCTTCAGCGACCCCTCCCACAGCCTTTGTTCAGTTTCCCGGGCCCCGGAGTCATCTGACCTCCAACCCCCTCCTGGGTTCTCATGTTACAAGCTCAGGTATGTTCCCTTGGGCCGGCTCCCATCCCCCGATGCAGACCATCCTAGTCACACTCCCCTGTCAGCATTCACACACCCCAGCAAGAACAGTCCCAGTTCGTCACAGGGGGTCCTCCCCGTCAGGGTCAGAGCTGGAACCCACGGGTCCTGCCCCCCCCCCCGCTCTAACCACTAGACCCCACTTCCCTCGCAGAGCTGGGATAGAACCCACGAGTCCTGGCTCCCAGCCCCCCCTGCTCTAACTACTAGACCCCACTCCCCTCCCAGAGCTGGGATAGAACCCAGGAGTCCTGGCTCCCAGCCCCCCCTGCTCTAACCCACCAGCCCCCACTTCCCTCCCAGAGCTGGGATAGAACCCAGGAGTCCTGGCTCCCAGCCCCCCCGCTCTAACCCACCAGCCCCCACTCCCCTCCCAGAGCTGGGGAGAGAACCCAGGAGTCCTGGCTCCCAGCCCCCCCTGCTCTAACCCACCAGCCCCCCGTCCCCTCCCAGAGCTGGGGAGAGAACCCAGGAGTCCTGGCTCCCAGCCCCCCCTGCTCTAACCCACCAGCCCCCCGTCCCCTCCCAGAGCTGGGGAGAGAACCCAGGAGTCCTGGCTCCCAGCCCCCCCTGCTCTAACCCACCAGCCCCCCGTCCCCTCCCAGAGCTGGGGAGAGAACCCAGGAGTCCTGGCTCCCAGCCCCCCCTGCTCTAACCCACCAGCCCCCCGTCCCCTCTCAGAGCCGGGGAGAGAACCCAGGAGTCCTGGCTCCCAGCCCCTCTCCCTTCTCTTCAGAGCTGCCTGCACGTTAGCTACTGGGAGCAGGGGACCTGGTGGGAGTAGGTCTGTGGCCCTCCCGTGTCTCCCGCTGAGGGCAGCCGTGCAGGGCAGCCGCTGCGCTGGACGAGCCTGGGAAGCAGCCGTGCATGGGGCTCGCTCGCGGTGAGAGCGGTTAGCAGCGGGCAGGAAGGAAACAGCAGCACCTCTGAAGGTGCGATGCACAGACAGTGCTGCAGCCAGTGGGGCAGGAGGGGACGTACATGGGGGCCTGTGAGTGCAGAGGGCTGGGAGCGTGTGCAGGGGGTTGTGTGTGTGTCAGGGTTGTGTGGTGGGGCTGTGTGAGTGCAGAGGGCTGGGAGCGTGTGCAGGGGGTTGTGTGTGTGTCAGGGTTGTGTGGTGGGGCTGTGTGAGTGCAGAGGGCTGGGAGCGTGTGCAGGGGGTTGTGTGTGTGTCAGGGTTGTGTGGTGGGGCTGTGTGAGCGCGCAGGGGGCTGGGGGGTTGCTAGGCTCTGTGGGTGGCTCTGTGGGTGGGTCAGCGTACGACACCCCAGCAGGCCTGCACAATTCGTAAAGCGGCGAGGGCCATATTAGTCCAAAGAAAACAGCTGAGGGCCAAACCCCGCCGAACCCCCCCCCCAGCGCCGCCTGCCCTGTGGAAATAAGCCCTCCTTCCCCAGCGCCGCCCTGCTGAAACAGCAGTATTTAATATGTTATAGCGGGCCCCTGAGGTAGTATAATTAAGGTAAAAGAAAACTGTCTTTTTGCTAGAAGTAGAATAAGATCTTCCCCCCACTCTGTAATCACTTGCCCTGTTGAATGAATGAGGAAGACAAGTGCCTCCAGACAGCTGCAACCTTTTGAGAAGGGATGGGAGCCAGACCAGAGCAGTAGAACAGGTCAGCCACCGACTTGCCGCTCACCTCCTCAGCCCCCCGGCTGGCTCGCCTGCCCCTTGCCTACTCACCCCCCACGGGCCACACAGTGAGCCCACGCGGGCCGCGGGCAGCCCCCGGGCCACATGTCGTGCAGGCCTGACTTAGAGGCAACCCTACAATAACATGGGCCCCGCTGGCTCTTTACCCCTCCCTTCCCCGCGGGGCCAGAACTCCCCTCCCCACAGGAGAACTCAGGCCCTGCTGAGACTGGAACCAGCCTGGATGACCCAGGAGGCAAATATTGACAGAGGTGGGGGGGGGAGCGGGGCCGGGCATGGCTGGAATGTCTGTGGGGGGGCATTCCCGGAGACGGGTGCCTACGCCCAGGGATCCCAATGGTCTGGCCCCTGGGTTGCAGGCGGGAATCCAGGCGCCGGCCCCCTGAGCTTTGGGGCTGGAGTCCCAGGAACAGGGGCTGCTTTAGGGTCGGATTTATTGACCCCGGTGGCAAACCCGACACAGGGCGAGATCTGGCCCCGGGGAGTACGGCCGAGCTGAGGGGCCTCGGGGTGCCCCAGGCTGCATTTTGGGGTCCCCCAATGCACATCCCCAAATGCCCCGGTGGTCGCAGGCTCCTGGGTGTTCTCCACTGAGAGCCGCAGCCCCATTCCCCAGAGCAGGAGCAGGCCCCGGAGGGAAGCAAACAGCTGGGACCTGAGCCCCCTCCCAGGGCGCCGTGGTGAGGCAGCTGGGATCCTGGGACCTCCCTGTGCCCCCCTCGTTACCAGCCTGATGCACAGGGGTGTGGGCCGGATGCCAGAGACCCCCTCCCTCCAGGCTGCAGCTCCCCGTTCTTCCCTTGTCCAGTTAGCCTGTGTGACGAACTGGGACTGTTCTTAATGGGGTCTTTGAATGCTGAGTGGGGAGTGTTGGCTGGGAAGGTTGCGGGGAGTGGGGGCGGGAGGGTTTGGCTGGGACGGTCTGCATTGGGGATGGGAGAGTGGCCTTGAGGGTCGATACCTGAGCAGGTAACATGAGAACCAGGAGGGGGCTGGGGCCAGGTGACACCTCTGCCAGGGAACTGGACAAAGTCTGGGGGAGGGGCCGGGGGGAGGCGAAGTGAGACCTGGAGGGAGTTTCAGTTTGGAGCTGGCTGGGGGAATGGAGGGGAGCCCAGATGGGGCTCTGGCCTCCCAACGGGGCTCTGGCCTCCCTGAACTCCCAAGATGGACCTAACTGAGGGGGTCCTGTTATCTGTACCTGCAAGACCTGTCTTGGGCTGTGTTCCTGTTGTCTAAATAAACCTTCTGCTTTAGTGGCTGGCTCAGAGTCATGGTGAATCGCAGGAAGCCGGGGGTGCAGGGCCTTGTGTCCCCCACTCTCCATGACAGCCTGTGAGCTCTTCAAGGCAGGGATGAGCTCTCATTGGGGTCTGGGCGGCGCCCGGCACGATGGGGCCCTGATCTCGGTTGGGGTCTGGGCAGCGCCTGGCCCGACGAGGTCCTGATCTCAGTTGGGGTCTGTGCAGTGCCCGGCACGACGGGGCCCTGATCTCGGCTGGGGTCTGGGCAGCGCCTGGCCCGACGAGGTCCTGATCTCGGCTGGGGTCTGTGCAGTGCCCGGCACGACGGGGCCCTGATCTCGGCTGGGGTCTGGGCAGCACCCGGCACGACAGGTTCCCCGGGGTCTCACTCAGGGCCCGTCCGCACTACCATCGTGAGTCACAGATCTTGCAGGGAGCCCCTGCTGGGGCCAGCCGAGAAGCCCCAGGGATGCCCCAGACAGCAGGTCCCTGCAGGAATCTCGCCGCCGAGCATGTGGCCCGGGCTGTGTTGCCCTCCTCAGGCAGTGTGGGGAGATAATGAAGGGGTTGGGTTTTGCAGCTGACCACAGCTGGAAACCCGCGGCCCCAGCTGTGCCAGCCCAGATGTTGCTCTGCGAGCAGCAGGAAGTTATTCATTGTGCGCCAGTGCCCCTGCCCTGCCCTCCCTCGCCAGCCAGGGTGAGAGCTCCAGGCTCAGTGCAGCACCCCCCACACGCCAGACCCCCAGGGCCGCGGCCGGGGCGCAGCCAGGGAGGTTTCCAGACAGTCGTTCACGCGGGACCCAGGGGGTTCATGAACTGGTGACAGGCCACCAGGCATCTGGGTTCACCTCCAGTGCCCGGCCCCATCACAAAACCAGCCCACAACTGGCAGTCTGCTCTGAGGGGGACTTTGGAGACCAGTAGAACAGGGGCTGCGGGTCGGGATTGAGGGGCACCGCCGAGCTGTTGGGGGGAGGGGTGAACCCAGGGCGCTTCAGAGCTGGTGTCCGCGGCCTCGATTGCCCAGGACAGGGTTGGGGGGAGGGGAACGCCGCTGGGTGTGTGGGGACGAGCCTGGGGGGGCGGTCCCGTTCCCCTCTCCCTTGCTGGGGCATTTCCCTTCCCGCCTTCACCCCCAGCACGGCCAGGCGCCGCCGCCTCCCGGGCTGGGGTACGGCTCCCTCCCTGCCAGGTGGGTCCAGGAACAGGCGGGGGGCCAGCGCCGGCCACATCCTGCCAGGGACAGGACCACGGGGCTGAACCTGCCGCCGGGGGCCTGACCTGGGGAACCACCCACAGCCAGTGCTGCCGAGCCTGGAGGAGCAGTGGGGATCGGTCCGGGGGGGGGGGTGCTTGGGCTGCCAGGCTCCCTAGGGGGGAATTGGGTCTGGGGGGGCCCTGGTGCTGCCAGGATCTCTGGGGGAGCCCAGGCCAAGGACGGTCTCAGCCATGGGCCTGGCAGGATGGGTGCGGGGCCCCTCCCAGAGGCTCTGCTCCCAGGGGCAGGGGCTAGGGGCAAAGGGGGAGTTCTGGTTCGGGGGGACCTCACCTTGGGGCTGGCTGGGCCTTGGGGGATCCCTTATGGGGCTGGGGGGCGAGGAAAGAGGCCCCTACGTTCGACATGCTTCATCCCAGCCCCGAGGCAGGGCCCCCAGCACCTCCCATTTCCCACCACAAGCCTGGAAGAGCAGCTCCCCCCCCCACTCAGAGCCAGGTGGGCAGGAGTGGGAGGAAGGCGTGGGTGGGGGGAGCAGATGGGGGCTGACGGGAAGAGGAAGGGGAGATGAGGGAGGAGTTGGGGGGGCCGAGGGGGGGCCGTGCTGGGGAGGGGAGCAGGAGGTGGGTGAGGAGCAGGAGGGAGGCTGAGGGGGGCCGTGCTGGGGAGGGGAGCAGGAGGTGGGTGAGGAGCAGGCAGGGGGCCGAGGGGGGTTGAGGGGGGCTGTGCGGGGGAGGGGAGCAGGAGGTGGGTGAGGAGCAGGCAGGGGGCCTAGGGGGGCCGTGCTGGGGAGGGAGGGGAGCGCTCAGGTTTCCTCAGTTCCTGTCTCCGAAGGGAGGGAGTGGAGCTAATTGGAAGCAGACGCCTCCCGCCCAGCCCCGGTTCTTTCCGCCCTCTCCTTGGGGCGGGTGGGGGCCGACAGCCTGTGCCCGTCCCAGCAGGTTTGGGGGAGGCCCCATGGGGCGCTGGACTCACCCGTGTGCACACGGGCGCTGCCCGGCTCCGACAGACGCACACGCAGACACTGAGTTCACACCCAGCTGGCGGGACAGGGCCGCGACGGCTGGCGCGTTAGCCCTGGGTCGTGTCACCCGTTCCTGGGCCGGCTCCAGGCCCACACACTGACTCCCTGGCACTTCCAGCTGGCTCGAGAACTGGGAGCCGGATGAGCAGCTGGGCCCCGGACGACCCGGCAGCTGGCTCCAGGTTGCCCATCAGTCCCCCCGCCCCTCCCAGCCCCACGGCGGGCACCAGAGAACCCTGCCCCGATGCCGGGAGCGTGGGAGACGGCAGCAGAGGGAGATGGACGGGGCCTGCCCCCTGGGGATGGGCTCAGACCAGCTCACAGCCGGGTGACCCAGAGATCCCTGGGGGCTGGCGGTGCCGAGGGGGGAAATGGAACCCCCGGCCGAGCATGTGGTCCACTAGCGGATACCAGCCTACTACTGGCAACAAGGAGCGGAGCTGCTGCTTTAGCTCCAGAGGTAGAACTTGGTGCTGGCGGCCCTGGCGTGGGCCCCGTGGGAAGGGGGTTGCTGCCCTCCACTGCCCGGCTGGCGCCCTCAGCCGGGGGATATGAACCGCCCTGGGTGGCCCCCTCAGAAGTTGCGGGGCCGTGTCGGGGCCGGAGGTGGGTCGCGGGGCCCAGAGACGCGACCGCTTCGGGGCAGTCCCAGGGCAATGGTGGGCAGCGACAGTGCGGGGCATCGTGCCCTGGGGATCGGGTCCTACCACGGTGGGGAGGGCAGGACCCCAGCCAAGGGGTCAGGGATCCTCCAGGATCCGTCTTGTTGTCCTGGTTCCCGGCTGGGGACTGATGCCCCCACCAGGCGGACAGGGCTGGGTCCCCAGGAGCCACTGCCCCATGGGGGGGCCCTAAGCAAGGGGCAGGAGGAACGGATCAGGGACAGGAAATGACGGTCCCAGGGAGGGGGCTCAGAACAGCCGTGTCAGGTGCAGGGCGGGGCCCGGGGCTGGCTCTCTTCCCGCCGCACAGAAATCGTTTTCCATCAGCCTCCTGCTCCTGCCTTCCAAGGCCAAGGCGTGTGCAGGGAGCGGAGCGAGCCGGAGCCGGGGCCGGGGCCGGGACCCACGCGTGGGACGGGGAGGGGAGCGGTTTGGGGGTGGGGAGGATTCTCAGCCTGGCGCTTTGGGATCCTTGTGGCACCACCCGGTGTGGACGGGGCTGGAGCACGCCAGGCGTCGCGGGAAGCGGATTCTGCCGCGCTCCCTCGCCCCTCCCCGCCCCTGCCATTACCCAGCTCACATGGAATTCATTTGGCTCTGGCACCGGCCAGGGCCTCCTCACTGGGGATTTATCCCTGCTCTGCTGAGCGCTGAAGTCAACAAACCCAGACATGAAGTGGTCCCAGCTGTTTGCAGCCCCCGCGCCCCCCCACGCAATGATCTCACCCCAGCCAGAGCGGGTCCTGATGAGGCGGGGGGGAGGAGCGGGCGGGGGGCCGAGGGGGACTATGCTGGGGGGAAACAGGAGGTGGAGGAGGAGCGGGCGGGGGGGCCGAGGGGGACTATGCTGGGGGGGAACAGGAGGTGGGGGAGGAGCGGGCGGGGGGCCGAGGGGGACTATGCTGGGGGGAAACAGGAGGTGGGGGAGGAGCGGGCGGGGGGCCGAGAGGGACTATGCTGGGGGGGAACAGGAGGTGGGGGAGGAGCGGGCGGGGGGCTGAGGGGGACTATGCTGGGGGGGAACAGGAGGTGGGGGAGGAGCAGGCGGGGGGGCCGAGAGGGACTATGCTGGGGGGGAACAGGAGGTGGGGGAGGAGCGGGCGGGGGGCCGAGGGGGACTATGCTGGGGGGGAACAGGAGGTGGGGGAGGAGCGGGCGGGGGGCCGAGGGGGACTATGCTGGGGGGGAACAGGAGGTGGGGGAGGAGCGGGCGGGGGGCCGAGGGGGACTATGCTGGGGGGGAACAGGAGGTGGGGGAGGAGCGGGCGGGGGGCCGAGGGTGGCCATGCTATGCGGGGAGCACGGCCCTGACTCTGGTGCAGGAGACCCCTGGGAACAGGGCAGCGGGTTTGGTTGCTGATCATGGTGCGGGACCGGGGAGTGGGGGCAGGAATGACGTGAGTCCTGCAGCCCCACGAGCTGGGGGCTGGGCCAGCTCCGCACTCGAATGGGAGAGCTCAGTAGGGGCTGATCTCCCCTTGCAGGCAATGCTGACCCCGATGTCCTAGTCTAGTGCCCAGGGCACCCTGCTTCAGGGGGCTCAGTAGGGGGCACCCTCATCTCGTAGTCAGTGTGGGCCCTGGCACGGTGCCAGGGGTGCTGTGCTGGAGGGAGCAGGGTGGGGGGGACCGCAGTGTCCCAGAGTGTCCCTAGGGGGCGTCGTGCTGTGGGGAGGAGCGGGGGGCTCAGCAGGGGGGGACCGCAGTGTCCCAGAGTGTCCCTAGGCCTCACATCCACTCGCTGATTCTTCCTGCAGAACATCTCTGAGACGCGCCTTTCCCACCCCTCACGCACGCAAAACTCTGGCCCAGGCTCTGATCAGCTCAGTTCTACAGCAGCCTTCGCTGTGCCCTGGCAGACCCAGTCCTGCCCCACTCAGCTCCGAGCCGAGCGCAGCTCCAAAGGCCATTCTCCCAGCCCGCTGCTTTGACCATGTCTCCCCTTCTCTGCATCCCTCCGCCGGCTCCCTTCTCTGCATCCCTCCACCGGCTCCCTCCTCTGCATCCCTCCATCGGCCCCCTTCTCTCCATCCCTCCGCCAGCTCCCTTCTCTGCATCCCTCCGCCGGCTCCCTTCTCTGCATCCCTCCGCCGGCTCCCTTCTCTGCATCCCTCCACCGGCTCCCTTCTCTCTCCATCCCTCTGCCGGCTCCCTTCTCTCTGCATCCCTCCGCCGGCTCCCTTCTCTGCATCCCTCCACCGGCTCCCTTCTCTGCATCCCTCCACCGGCTCCGTCCTCTGCATCCCTCCGCCAGCTCCCTTCTCTCTCCATCCCTCTGCCGGCTCCCTTCTCTGCATCCCTCCACCGGCTCCCTTCTCTCTGCATCCCTCTGCCGGCTCCCTTCTCTCTGCATCCCTCTGCCGGCTCCCTTCTCTCTCCATCCCTCTGCCGGCTCCCTTCTCTGCATCCCTCCACCGGCTCCCTTCTCTCTCCATCCCTCTGCCGGCTCCCTTCTCTGCTTCCCTCCGCTGGCTTTCTTCTCTAGCGCATCCAACACAAGCTGTTGGGCTTCGCTGTAAGGCCATGGATGCCCTATCCCCACCCTACCGAGCATCTCTCACTCACCACTGCGACCTCGGCTCCCGTCTCCTGTTGGCCCCTGATCCCGGCCTCCAGCACCTGCTGGGGACAGTTCCAAACTGGCCCCTTGGTGCTTCCCCTCCCCCCGAGGAGCCCCCTGGAAACAGCCCCCCAGCTCCTGAACCCCCCCCCCCGAGAACCCTGCTCTGCCGGGAGGCCGAGAAAAGTCCTGACGAGGGTCAGGCTGCTGGAGGGGCTGGGCTGCCCATTGTCTCCTTGTGCTGCCCGCCTGCCTGTATCCATCCACTGTCTCTTGTCTTAGCCTGTGTCTACCCACGGAGGCGGTCCCGGCAGAGTTACACTGTCACACCAAGAACAGCCACCACCTCCCCAACCGGCATGAGCGACATCACCAGACGCCCCCTCCATGGACGAGCTCTGTCCTCACTGGGCGGTTGTCAGCAGAGCTGAGTCAGGCTGGGGCACCGTGAGCTCCTTGGGCCAGGGGCCCTGTTCTGAGTCCGTACAGCGCCCAGCACATGGGGTCCTGGACTGGGGCTCTCAGGTGCTACCATAATACACCTATTTATAGCACTGAGCAGATCCAGAACTGGGCTCCTAGGTGCTACCGTAATACACCTAATAAATAATATACAGGGGCTAGAATTCAGGCTAGACATACAGAGCATATTTTAAGAGTGAGGGGAATTAACTCTTGGCGTAAGTCACCCCGGGCTGGGGTGGGTTCCCCATCATTAAATGGAGCCTGGAGGCCTTTCTAAAGGAGAGCCTTTCTCTCAGCCCGAGGTTCTGGGCCGGCTGCAGGAGTCACGGGGGCGGATTGCTGGCGGCGCTCTGCAGGGGGGCAGACCGGATGGATGAGCAGAACAGGCCCTCTGAGCTCAGACTCAGTGAACATTTGAGGTTGTCACAGCGATTGATCAGCACACCTCCTCCTCGTTTTCTCACCCTGCCCCCACCAACGGGCTACGGCTTGTCCTGTACACGTGGTGCTCTTTGGGGTAGATCTGTCACGTTCTAGATGTATCCAGCCCAGCACAACGGGGCCCTGATCTCGGTCGGGGTCTGCGCAGCACCCGGCACGACGGGGCCCTGATCTCGGTCGGGATCTGGGCAGCGCCCAGTGCGACAGGGCCAATCTTGGTTGGGGTCTGGGCAGCGCCCAGCGTGACAGAGCCCTGATCTCGGTTGGGGTCTGCGCAGCACCCGGCACGACGGGGCCCTGATCTCGGTCGGGATCTGGGCAGCGCCCAGTGCGACAGGGCCAATCTTGGTTGGGGTCTGGGCAGCGCCCGGCGCGACGGAGCCCTGATCTCGGTTGGGGTCTGCGCAGCACCCGGCACGACGGGGCCCTGATCTCGGTCGGGATCTGGGCAGCGCCCAGTGCGACAAGGCCAATCTTGGTTGGGGTCTGGGCAGCGCCCGGCGCGACGGAGCCCTGATCTCGGTTGGGGTCTGCGCAGCACCCGGCATGACGGGGCCCTGATCTCGGTTGGGGTCTGGGCAGCGCCCGGCGCGACGGAGCCCTGATCTCGGTTGGGGTCTGCGCAGCACCTGGCACGACGGGGCCCTGATCTCGGTCGGGGTCTGTGCTGTGCCCGGCATGATGGGGCCCTGATCTCGGTCGGGGTCTGCGCAGTGCCCAGTGCAACGGGGCCTGATCTCGGCTGAGGTCTGGGCAGTGCCCGGCCCGACAGGGCCCTGATCTTGGTTGGGGTCTGGGCAATGCCTGGCACGACGGGACCCTGATCTCGCCTGGGGTCTGGGCAGTGCCCAGCACAGTTTGTCCCAAGCCAGTTGGTCTCTCAGCACTTTCGCAATCTAAATGTTAAACAAATCATCACCACAATATGGATGTACTGGAGCTGTCCCCAGGGCTTTGTCCAGTCCAGGGTCATTATAATGATCTGATAGCGAGAGGTCACATTACGGGTTCATGCAGTTTACAGAGGAAGAGGAAACCGCACTGGTGTCATTAGGAATTATCTAATAAGATGCTTTCGTCCGATTAGGTCCCATTTCTGGTACAGGTCCGGCCAGGCACCGCGTGACTCTGAATTCAAATCCTTGGCGTTGTATCAGCTGCAGAAGGAGGCGATTACAATGCTGCTTGTACTGAGGAGCTGTTTGGAAGCAATTCACAGGCTGGGGAGAGGAGCCGGCTTGCCAGACACGGGGGCTGACGCCTCTCCAGCGCTGGCAGCTTTTCAATCTGGACTGGAGGTTTGTCTAAAAGCTCTGCTCTAGTTCAACCAGGGATTAACTCGGGGTGCCTGTGACGAACTGGGACTGTTCTTTGGTGGACCTCCCAATGCGCAGCCCCCTCTGCCTGCACAGCTCCACCAGGTCGCTCTTAAGGCGTTTAGCATCCATCCTCTGGCTGGCCACTCGCCGGCCTGTGCTCTCCGCTTTCCACCGTTCCAGGGGGACCCCGAGTGTGCCAGCCCCTCTTCAGGTCACCCCCTCTCTGCCTGGGTCGAGCTGCAGACTCCTCCGCCCCCGGACCGCTCGCTGCGATCCCCCAGGGGACCCTGTTACTGCAACAGTCCTTCTCTCTGGTCACACACTCCCAGAGGTTAATCGCCCCCTGAACCGTCTCTCTCTGACTCTTCAGCCCACCTGGTCCCCATCGATCCCCCTTTGTTTTACTGCTCCCCAGTCACTTACTGCAGGATGCGCCGTCCGCGGGGTGCAGTACATCCCACCGCTACCACCAGTTGTCACGGAGTGTGGGGGACTCAGGGCCCTGTACCCCCGGCTCCCTGCGATTCACCCTGACTCTCAGCCAGCCAGTAAAGTGGAAGGTTTATTTAGACGACAGAAACACAGTCCAAGACAGGTCTTGCAGGCACAGACAACAGGATCCCCCTCAGTTAGGTCCATCTTGGGGTCCCCGGGCACCCCAGCCCCCTTGGGAGGTCAGAGCCCCGTCTGCCTCCCAGCCATCTCCCCAGCCATCTCCCGAAACTCCTCCTTCAGCGACCCCTCCCACAGCCTTTGTTCAGTTTCCCGGGCAAAGGTGTCACCTGGCCTCTAACCCCTTCCTGGGTTCTCACGTTACATGCTCAGGTATTCTCCGTCGGTCAGTCTCCCATTCCCCAATGCAGACTATCCTAGCCAACCTCCCCTGTCAGCATTCAAAGACCACAGTAAGAACAGTCCCAGTTTGTCACAGCGCCCTATGGCCGGCGTGGTGCCGGGGGTCAAACCGGATGGGCCCTGGAATCTAGGAATCTTTGTCCATAGGATAAGGGTAGCCCTGACTGTGTAAGTGTCTGTGATGCCCTCCTGCTGGCATCTCACCTGTGCACTAAAGGGGCCCCTCAAGGGGCCAGCTTAGTCTCAGTGGACTCTGGAGCTATTTGCTGTAGCATCCTGCAGCCATGAGTTCCATAGCTACTTGTGTGTTGCGTACTGGAGTCTAACCAGCTAATGAGAGCACGCAGAATGGCCAGGCTAGATCTGACCCCAGCCCATCTAGCCCGGCTTGTCTCTAACAGCAACCAACACCAAAGAAGCTGGAAGAACCCTGCAGTAGCAGACGTAGCTCATCTCCCCGCTCCCCCCCGCCCCCGCATGTCTAGGCGTGAGACCACCTGCTTATCAGACAGCAGCTGGTTTGCGGCACTGCTTGTCACCGAGACCCCAGGTGATGCTCTGGAACTGCTCCCCACAAAGCCAGTCAGGACTCTGGGGAGCCTCCTCTCCCTCGGAGCAGACTGTCTTCAGGGCAAGAAGCTCACACGGCTTCACCTCCTGGGAGCATTCAGCATCTGCTCCTCCGTGCGCTTCCCACAGCGAGTCCGCCCAGGCGGGGTCCTGGGGAAGCCAGAGGGTCCTGCACCCCCACTTCGCAGTCAGACGTGACTCTCGGCCAGCCAGTAAAACAAAGGTTTATTAGATGACAGGAACACGGCCTAAAACAGAGCTTGTAGGTCCAGAGAACGGGACCCCTCTGCAGGGTCCATTCCGGGGCCTAGCGAGGCAGACCCCTGTCTGCCCTCCCTTCCAGTCCCCAGCTAGCTCCAAACTCCAACCCCCATCCAGCCCCTCCTTCTCTGGGCTTTGTCTCTTTCCCGGGCCAGGAGGTCATCTGATGTCTTTGTCTCCAACACCTTCAGTTGGCACCTTTGCAGAGGAGGGGCCCAGGCCATCAGTTGCTAGGAGACAGAGTGTCGGGCATTTATGTACCCTGGCCCTTTGCTTTGCAGCAACCACACACCCTTATCCCACCCCCTAGATACTTAAGAACTGCATAGGGGAAACTGAGGAAAACATTAAGAACAGTCCCACTTCGTCACATCGCTACCCCGGGCTCCCTTCACGCATCCTGTTTGCCTCATGCACCTGTTACCGCTCGCCATGTACAGCACAGGGCATAACGGGGCCTGACCCTCAGCAGGGGCCCCCGGGCTCTGGCTGTGTACGAGTAACAATCCCGCCTACATGCGTGGAGTCCCCCCCCCCCACTTGCTCCTCCATCTGCTTCAGACTTCTCGCACAGCAGTGTCCCACTAAACACGGGGCCATCAATAATATGGCTAGAGGGCCCCCTGCTGGCCCAGCACTGGCGGGCGCTTACTGGGAACTGGGCTTGTCTCGCAGGGAAGTGCCACCGTTTGTCCCAGGGGAATTAGCCCGGTACAGTTAAACCAGCACACGGAGAACTATTCTGGGATAGGCGCGCCCCTCCACAGTTTAGCTTCAACCCCTTCCAAGGGGGCATCATTCTGTCACTGATACTGACCTGCTTTGTCAGGCGCTCGGAGACCCTCTGATGAGCCGGGCTGCAGTCAGAGCAGGCTATGAATTATTGTTAAGAGTCTTCCCACGGGACATCAGACCAGCAGAATTGTGACACTGCTCAGGGTTACCTGGGGTGTCCAGGGGGAATCACTACCACTACCACAGTGGGGGAGCCCAGTCTGTGCCCAGCTACCGGCTGGTGGTAACACGGCTGCTCTTTTCCTTGGCAGGCACGACATTCACACAGCCCAGTCCGTTGTCTGGACCCCCACAACGAACACGGATCCGCTGTCTCCCTGGAAACAGTGCGCACCAGTTCAGTGGTGTTTAACCTCTGATCAAGACTCTCCCTTAGCACAAGGCCCTTGGGGTTACAGTGAAAGTACAAAAAAAGAAGAACAGGAGTACTTGTGGCACCTTAGAGACTAACAAATTTATTAGAGCATAAGCTTTCGTGGACTACAGCCCACTTCTTCGGATGCATCAAGTCCTCCTGTTCTTCTTTTTGCGGATACAGACTAACACGGCTGCTACTCTGAAACCAGTGAAAGTACAGAAGAGAGCTTGAGAGAAAGCGCCAGATAAAAGCAAGTGTCAGGGTTTGGAAACATACGGTGAGAAACGAAGAAAAACATAAATCACAACCTAGAGCCTCTGTTGATGAACAAGTGACTGTCTGGTCTTATACGCTATTTCTCACCTGCGGCTCTGTCTTAGGTGCTGTTCCAGCCCCGTCACCACCGGCCCACGCTCTGTGCTCACCCCCCCTGCAGTCAGGAATAGGGTGACTAGATGTCCCGTTTTTATAGGGACAGTCCCGGTTTTGGGGGCTTTTTCTTATATAGGCTCCTATTACCCCCCACCCCCTGTCCTGTTTTTCCACAGTTGCTATCTGTTCACCCTAGTCAGGAAGCAACGCCCCCTTTTCACAGATGGCAGCTGAGCCCACCAGAGGCTCAGTGCCTCAGCCAAGGACCCCAGGCTCCCGGCCCATCCTCCTGCTCCAGTCCCACAAGCTTTTCTTCCGACGCACTCGGCTGGGACAGCGACTCTCTTGTGCCTGTGTCCTGGGGTGGCCATTCCTGTGCAGCAGTGGCCAGAGAAATGCACTGGGTCATAGACTCATAGACTATCAGGGCTGGAAGGGACCTCAGGAGGTATCTAGTCCCACCGCCTGCTCAAAGCAGGACCAATCCCCAACTAAATCATCCCAGCCAGGGCTTTGTCAAGCCGGGCCTTAAAAACCTCCAAGGAAGGAGATTCCACCACTTCCCTAGGTAACGCATTCCAGTGCTTCACCACCCTCCTAGTGAAATAGTGTTTCCTAATATCCAACCTAGACCTCCCCCACTGCAACTTGAGACCATTACTCCTTGTTCTGTCATCTGCCACCACTGAGAACAGCCGAGCTCCATCCTCTTTGGAACCCCCCTTCAGGTAGTTGAAAGCAGCTATCAAATTAAGAACATAAGAACGGCCATACTGGGTCAGACCAAAGGTCCATTTAGCCCAGTATCCTGTCTACCAACAGTGGCCAATGCCAGGTGCCCCAGAGGCAGTGAACCAAACAGGAATGATCAAGTGATCTCTCTCCTGCCATCCATCTCCACCCTCTGACAAACAGAGGCTAGGGACACCATTCCTTACCCATCCTGGCTAATAGCCATTAATGGACTTAACCTCCATGAATTTATCTAGTTCTCTTTTAAACCCTGTTATAGTCCTAGCCTTCACAACCTCCTCAGGCAAGGAGTTCCACAAGTTGACTGTGCACTGTGTGAAGAAGAACTCCCTTTTATTTGTTTTAAATCTGCTGCCCATTAATTTCATTTGGTGACACCTAGTTCTTATATTATGGGAACAAGTAAATAACTTTTCCTTATTCACTTTCTCCACATCACTTATGATTTTATAGACCTCTATCATATCCCCCCTTAGTCTCCTCTTTTCCAAGCTGAAAAGTCCTAGCCTCTTTAATCCCCCCTCAGTCTTCTCTTCTGCAGACTAAACAATCCCAGTTCCCTCAGCCTCTCTTCATAAGTCATGTGCTTCAGCCCCCTAATCACTTTTGTTGCCCTCCGCTGGACTCTTTCCAATTTTTCCACATCCTTCTTGTAGTGTGGGGCCCAAAACTGGACGCAGTACTCCAGATATGACCTCACTAATGTCGAATAGAGGGGAATGATCACGTCCCTCGATCTGCTGGCAACACCCCTACTTATACAGCCCAAAATGCCGTTAGCCTTCTTGGCAACAAGAGCACACTGTCGACTCATATCCAGCTTCTCGTCCACTGTGACCCCTAGGTCCTTTTCTGCAGCACTGCTGCCTAGCCACTCGGTCCCTAGTCTGTAGCAGTGCATGGGATTCTTCCGTCCTAAGTGCAGGACTCTGCACTTGTCCTTGTTGAACCTCACCAGGTTTCTCCGGAGGACGGGGGATACCCCGCAGCCCGTCTGCGGCTGACACTACGCCGGGGCGAGAGGTAGAGACGCGGGGGGGTCGGGAGCGGATACAGAGGGACCCAGACACATTAGAGGATTGGGCCAAAAAACCCTGATGAGGTTCAACAAGGACAAGGGCAGAGTCCTGCCCCTCCCCCTCCCCCCACGATGGGCGTTATCCCGCCCCTCCCCCCTTCCCCGCCAACCGGAAGTGCCTCCAGCCCCGCCCCTAGGAGCCCAGCGAGAGCGCCCTGCCTTCGCTTACGTCATCGGCATGCGCCGGAAGTGGCTCTGTTTCCCCCCCCCCCCGCCGCCGCCGCTCCTGGGCGCTCACGTGGGGCCGCCGGTGGCTCTTCCCGCGGCCGGGGACGGGGCGCCATGATCCGGGCTGGGAGCCGGCTCTGGAGCCGGGGCGCGGCCGCGCGGGTGAGGGGCCAGGGGGCGCGCGGGGTGAAGGGCCCTATGGGGGGGGTCAGAGGGCACGCGGGGTGAAGGGCCCCATGGGGGTCAGAGATCAGAGGGCGCGCGGGGTGAAGGGCCCCATGGGGGTCAGAGGGCACGCGGGGTGAAGGGCCCCATGGGGGTCAGAGGGCGCGCGGGGTGAAGGGCCCCATGGGGGTCAGAGGTCAGAGGGCGCGCGGGGTGAAGGGCCCCATGGGGGGGTCAGAGGGCACGCGGGGTGAAGGGCCCCATGGGGGGTCAGAGGGCGCGCGGGGTGAAGGGCCCCATGGGGGGTCAGAGGGCGCACGGGGTGAAGAGCCCTATGGGGCGGGGGAAGAGCCCGGGGCGCAGAGCAGAGCTCGGGGCTGGGTGGTGTCGGGGTCACCGGGCCAGCGGCAGGGGGAGTGAAGGGGCCTTGGGCTGGGGTCAAAGGGCAGAGCCCGGCGGAGTGACGCCCCGTGGGCGGGGAGGAGGGGGCTGCCCCTTTGTGCCCCCAGCTCCCTCTGCCCCGGTGGGGGTGAGCGGGGACGGGCTGGAGCTGACCCAGCGGGGACGTGTGGCTCGGGGCCCCGCGTTCTCCGGGCCTCTTCCCTCCCTGGGGCTGAGTGCGGCCCCCGTTCAGGTCGCCGCTACATCTCCTCGTGTCCCCCCGAGGCTGGGCTGGACTCCCTGGTCCCCTGGGGAGGAGCTGGCTCAGGAGCGAGGGTGAATGAGTTCGCAAAGGGCTCCAGTGTGGGTTTTAAACTCTCAGCTGATCAGGTTCTGCCAGCCTGGGACAGGCCCTGCTAGTGCTTGGTTGGCACAGCCCCCTCCTGTAGATGCAGCGTATACGACAGGCCGGCATAGCCACCCCACCTGCTCCAGTGACCGCAGCTGTGGGGCCAAGGGGGGCGATTTCCCCCACACCTTGACCAGGGTAGCCATGGCGACACATCATTAGCGTACGGCGCTGGCCCGCACCTGGGGCGTTTTAACAACAGTGGGTGCAACATGCGACTTCCACCGCTGCGCCTTTCCCCTCACTACTCTGTGCTCTGACTGCTCCCTCCCCTTGTCTTTCCTCCCTCTCCAAGGCTCTGGCCACCTCGGCCGGCCGGCTGGGGCTTCCCGAGGCGCCCGAACCCTCCCCACACGTGGATGCCACAACCCAGGCAGGTGAGTCCCGTTCATGGTTCTAAAACGCTGCCTCTGCGGTTCCTGTGCCCGGACTTGGTGTGGTGGCCGGGTGTGAAATGAGATCGCAGGTGGCATAAGAACCAGGAATGCAGGGATTGAGCAAGACCAAGCTTGCTGGAACAGACCAGGGGAGCCAGCTGGATTAGTCTCCTGGGTGTGACAGGGGACAGCACCGGTTGCTTCGGGGGGGAACCCTGCAGGAGGTAGTAGTGGGATAACCGTCCCCCAGGGGAAGTGTCTTCCGAACCTCCGATAGAGGTCAGCTCATCCTCTGATGGCAGGGTGGTTGTATTGCTGTTTATTTGTATTATGGTAACACCTGGAGACCCCGACTGCGGTTCAGGGCCTCTGTGGTGCTGGGCATTGCACAGGCCCCTGATTGAGGGTCGGGGGCCCCCGATGTGCCAGGCGCTGCACAGACTCAGAGTGAGAGGTGTTCGCCGGCCCCAAAGAGCTCACAGTCTACTGGGGTAGTCAGTTCTTTTTTGTCATGGTCCAAATTTCTTGTTCAAGGTATAGTCAAGGTCCAGACTTCAGAGAAAATAATTAAAAAATAACAATCATGATAAGTAAATAAAAATATTTTGGGGTCCATTCAAAAGCATCTGGCGGTCCAGGTTTAGCCCTCAGTCTGTCTATTGATTACCCCTGGTCTAAACAGACAAAGGCAGGAGGGGAGAAGGGACTTGCCCTAGGTCACCCAGCTGGGCAGCGGTGGGAATAGGTGCCCTCGCCACTAGATCCAGGTGCTGCCTGGTCACTTGCCGGCAGACTGTGCTCTTGGATGTGTTTGGTAGCTCTGGCTTGCTTGTGACCAGTGCGTGTAGGGTGGCCAGAGAGCCAGTTTTACGCTCTCGCTCCATTGTCTGCTTTGCTGTGTGTGTGATGGTGCCTGGCTGGCTGTTGGAGTTGAGTTGTGCAGCGGGTTGTGGTTCTGCTGGAGATGAGCACCTGGCTTCTGCTCCCTGCCTTAGCAGAGTGACTTATGTGTTGCCAATCAGGGATGGTCAGTTTTAACCGGGACGGACCGTGACCGTCATGTACCATGGGCTGAAAATGGGCCGGTTATTCCTGGCCAGAGGCTGCTACGATCTGCTTGTGGCCGCACAAAGCGCGCGGGCTCAGACCTCTTTTGTTTGTGCCTCCTAGAAAAGCCGCCCCTGGTGATCTCCAGTGCTCCTGTCCTGCGGGGTTGCCACCTTGCAATCCCCTCTCACCGCACGGCCGTGCAGGCCTGGGTGGAGTCGCTCAGGCATTACGATGACAGACACGTGGGCCTAGCAGACCTGCATCCCGATGTCTTTGCAGTAATGCCCCGGTATGGTTCAGAGACGCGTCGTCAGCCCGGGGAGCGTCCGGGTTGAGGGGGAATGAGAACCCTCTACGGGGAATGGCTGCCTCAGGGGGCGGGATCGGGACGTGGGGCCCTTTCCCTCTGGGGTGCTGGCTCTGATCCGGCCCCGAGTCAGCCCCGATCTGAAGGTGTCTCAGAGCTGTTTGCTGGCCTGGGCCCCACAGTCACTTTTGCGCTGAGATAAAGCCGGCGGAACATCGAATGAACTGCTTTCTGTCCCCCCAAGGGGATCACCCAAGTGCCGGCCTTGTGGCTAAACACAGGGATCCTGTCTCTGCGGCTGCTGAGCCGGCCCCTTTGCCCAGGGTTAATTCCATCCCAGAGCAGAGAAATCATGAAACCCTGGGGTCTTTGCTCCCCGATGTTGCTTGTTAAGCTGCAGCTCTGCCCACTGCTGTGTGCTCCTCAGACACACACAGCCTGCGCCAACCCCCTGGTCTCTGTGCTTTCCCTCTGCAGGGTCGACATCCTGCACACGGTCGCAGTCTGGCAGAGGAACTACAAGAGGATAGTGAGTGTGTGCAGAGCCGGAGGAGGGGACCCTGAGCGGAATGACAGCTTGTCAGTCTGAGGAGTGGGGATGGAGCGTGCCCATAGGCCAGTGACACCTGGGTTCTGTTCCCAGCTCCGGGAGTGGTTAGAGGTGGGGGCCTAGGAGTCGGGACTCTTGGGTTCTATCCCCATCTCTGTGTGCCGTCGGACGAGTCCCTCCCCCGTTGAGCAGGAGTAAGTTGGGTCAGGCGGGCCAGAGGTGCTCACGCCCGCTGGGCGCTCTGACCCGCGCTCTCCTTTCAGAGCTACGCCAAGGTGAAGACGCGAGCGGAGGTGCGTGGCGGCGGCAAGAAGCCCTGGGCGCAGAAGGGCAGCGGCCGGGCCCGGCACGGCAGCATCCGCTCCCCCCTCTGGCGCGGCGGTGAGTGGCTCCCAGCCCTGGCGGGTTCTGCCCGAGCTCAGGGGTTTGAGCCTTGGCTTGCTAAATCCAGGGTTGTGAGTTCAATCCTTGAGGGGGCCATTTGGGGATTGAGTTGGGGTTGGTCCTGCTCTGAGCAGGGGGTGGGACTAGATACCTCCTGAGGTCCCTTCCACCCCTGAGATTCTGTGATTCACCACATATAATTCAAATGAATCGTCCAGATTCTGAGCCCATTACTGACACGCCGGGTGGGGGGCAGGGGGCAGACGGAGCCAGGGCCCCGGAAGCTGCGTGACTCTGGGCCCTGCTCCTGTCTCCCGTGCCCCAGGGCGCAGCCGGGGCCACGTGGCCCATGACTGGTGCTGCCTGGGGACGCTGCCGCAGCGCGTGTGCGTTCAGCAGTGGGGGCGCAGCCAGGCTCCCTGGACAGGGAGTCAGTACAGTGCTGTGCAGTGTGGGAGCAGGGGGGCTGCTCAGGGCAGAGCCTGTCGTGCCCCTGAATCCGAGGTGCCCTCCTAGCCCCCTCCTGCGGGCACTGATCCCTCCTGACCTCCTGCCCAGCCCCCTCCTGCGGGCACTGATCCCTCCTGACCGCCTGCCTAGCCCCCTCCTGCGGGCACTGATCCCTCCTGACCTCCTGCTGCCCAGCCCCCTCCTGCGGGCACTGATCCCTCCTGACCGCCTGCCTAGCCCCCTCCTGCGGGCACTGATCCCTCCTGACCTCCTGCTGCCCAGCCCCCTCCTGCGGGCACGGATCCCTCCTGACCGCCTGCTGCCTCTCCCTTCCAGGCGGCATCATCCATGGCCCCAGGGGCCCCACCAGCTACTACTACATGCTGCCCATGAAAGTGCGCGTCTTGGGCCTCAAGGTGGCGCTGACGGCCAAGCTGATGCAGGTAGCAGGAGTGTGCGACTGTCGGTGTACAGGGCCCACACGGGCCGCTGGGCTTCTTAGTGTGTGTGGGTGGAGTGCCAGGGCTCCTGGGTTCTGTCCCGGGCTAGGGGACGGGGTTAGATTAGGCAGGGGGAGCGGGGGGAGTAGGAACTGGGACTCCTGGGTTCTGTTCCGGGCTAGGGGACTGGGTTAGGTCGGGTGTGGGGGGGGTAGGAACTGGGACTCCTGGGTTAGATCGGGCATGGGGAGCGGGGGGAATAGGAACTGGGACTCCTGGCTTCTGTCCCGGGCTATGGGACTGGGTTAGGTTGGGCAGGGGGAGCGGGGGGGGTAGGAACTGGGACTCCTGGGTTAGATCTGGCTGGGGGAGTAGGAACTGGGACTCCAGGCTTCTCTCCCGGGCTATGGGACTGGGTTAAGTCGGGCAGGGGGATCGGGAACCAGGACTCCTGGGTTCTGTCCCAGGCTAGGGGACTGGGAACAAGGACTCCTGGGTTCTGGCCCCTGCTCTTGCCTGGACCTGCTGTGTGTACAATCACTCGGCTCGCTCACAGATGGAAGAGGGGTGGGCTGGGGTCCCCAGGATCTCATTCTGCCAGATGCAGGGCGCTGTTGCCAGGCGTTCTGGTCACTTGGTAACTAGGAGGTGGAGGGGTTGTGACCCCTTCCTAGAAGGTCCTTTCCTAGCCCAGCTGAAAGGGGGAGGGTCTGGCTGGCTCGGGGATGGGGAGGGCCTCAGCTGGCTTAGAGGATGGACCGGGGGGTGGGGGTCACCCTGGGGTAAAGCAGCTGAAAGGTACTGAGCGTATTTTGTGTTTCCAGGACAACCTGCACGTTGTGGATGGCCTGGACATGCCGACCTTTGACCCCCAGTACCTGGCAGACCTAGCACAATACAGGCGCTGGGGCCAGTCCGTGCTGATTGTCGATGTGTGAGTGGGAGCGGGAGGGGGGAGACGCGGAGAGCCATAAACCCCAGACACCCAGCAGAGGGCGTGATCTGGGGGCCTGGCGGGAGAGGAGAGCACTGGGGAGGCCGGGCCTGGGGCCCAGGAGTAGAGCGCCCCCTGCTGGCACGAGATCTGAGAGTGCTGCAGGGGTTGGGCTAGGGGGTAGCGCTCCCAGCCTTCCCCAAGAGAGGTGGGGACTGGTCTCCTTGCTGCCCTGTGCCAATGCCCCCTGGCTGGCGTCGGCGCTCCAGGCCCTGCACGCAGCCTGGAGGAGGGTCTCGGGCGTGGGGGGCAGTCCCCAGGGCAGCCTTGGGCTTAGCTCACGATTCCTCCTCTGCCTCTGTTCCAGCAACAAGATGCCCGAGAACATCACGAAGGCAGCAGCCAGCCTGAAAACCATCACCCTGGTGCCAGCCCTAGGTGAGTGCTGGAGGGGCAGGGGGTGTGCTGGCCCTCCAAGGTCACCATGCTGGCCTCCCAAGGGGGCCCCAGCTGGGGGTGTTCACGAGAGCCCTGGCCTGTGGGACGCGGTGCCTTCCCTCCCTGCTGTGTACTGCCCTGTAAGGGGGGTTCGTACCATGGCCCTCACCTGCAGTACAGCAAGCACCAGCCGTTCACGATCCTCGTCCCTTCCTCCCAGCTTGGCTGGGGGGGAGAATGCAGCTGGCTCTGGGGTGGGGCGCGGAGGCTGTTTATAGAGGGCTCCCTCGCCCGGCGCTGAGATGAGCCTGCCTCTGGGGTGGGGGGTCAGGAACCATCGCAGGAGCTGCCACGTGGGCAGGGGGTGCTGGGCTACCCTGCACCACCCAGATCCGGGCTGGGCTGGGCGTGCCGTGACCCCGCCCTGGGTCTCTCGCAGGTCTCAACGTGTACAGCCTGCTCAAGTACGAGACGCTGGTGCTCACGCTGGACACGCTCGCCTTCCTGGAGGAGAAGCTGCTATGGCACGACTCCCGCTACACCGCCCTGTACCCCTTCCATCTGCCCTACAGCGACTTCCCCTAGCCCCGAGGGACGGCGCCTGCCGCAGGGAGGCCTCTTGCGCGGCGAGCCTGTTGAGGGAGTCGGCCCCACTGAGCGCGTGCGGAAAGGGGACTGGCGCCGAGGCAGCGTCCCGCTGCCCTCCCACGATGCACCTGGGGGCTGCAAAGTGGCTTGGAAGTGACTGTTCTCTGCCCGGTGGACAGGCGGGAAGCTGGGCCGCGCCCTCGGGGACGGGAGGATGGGGAGGGTTGCCTTCTCCGGCTTGCCTGGAGTGTGACCGTTAAACGGCCATTAAAGAGCTGCCGCTACTGCACTGCCTGGTGCTGGCTCGTCCTGTCTTCGGTGGGGCTGGGGCGCCAGACATCCGAGCCCAGCGTTCCCCGCGGGGGCTGCCGGGACAGGGAGGGGTTCCCGTTTGCCTGAAGGGTTTACCCTAAACTGGGGGAGGGGAGGGAGCGAGCAGGAGCACAGCCCCCGGGGGGGGGGTCACCCCTCACCCTGCATGTGGCACGTGGCCATGCAACCCGTGTGCTGCGCTGGGGCTGCAGGCCTGGAGCAGCCAGCGGGGGAGCGAGGATTGTCTGGTCTGGCCCTTGGGGCTGCTGCGGGCGGAGCTGGGTTTGTCCAGGTGTGACGGGGTCCCTGGGGGGCAGCCGGGACTGCTGAGCTGCCTGTCCCCCCAGCCTGTGGTGCTGTGGCCAAGTTACCAGCCTCTGACGGGCACTGCCCAGCTGCGGTACACGAGCCATCTCCCGGTCACTTGAACCAACAACAGCCAATTCCTCCCCAGCCGTGCAGCCCAGTGCTGCCCCGTTCATTACCCGTCCGCCCCCCCTCGATGTGGTGAGGACACGCTCCGGCCTTTGGAAAGTGAGCTGAGATTCCCCAAGTTCTTCAACCAAAACAGGCTGTTTTCGGTAAAATATAAACCAGGTTTCGTAACCGCAGAGAGCTGCAAGGGATTGCAAGTACCACGTGTGGAGATCAGAGTCGGTTACTTAAGAAACAAGAAATTTGCATTCTGAGTTCTGCAGGCGAAGCAGGGGATGGCTCAAACTGTGTCTCACCCTGACCGATGGTACAAACAGGTCACAGATCCTCCCTCCCTGGCTGGGCCCATCCTCCCCCAGTTGGCTCTTTGCCTCCAGCCGGGTTTCCAGGAGTTGAGGTGGGGGGGAGTGAGGCCAAGTGATGACGGCACTTCCCTTCCTCCCGCGTGCAGTGAGGGGTCGGTCAGTCCTTGTTGGTCAGGCGTCTCCATTGCC
This sequence comes from Chrysemys picta bellii, assembly GCF_011386835.1. NCBI lineage: Eukaryota > Metazoa > Chordata > Testudines > Emydidae > Chrysemys > Chrysemys picta. The sequence goes on from NC_088812.1 coordinate 922,051, forward strand.
CGCAGGCTCAAGGATGGGTGTTGATGAGCCGTTAACCCCTGTCTGGCGGCTCGCTGGGGCCTGAAGGCTGGCGGTGGGTGTTCCCAGCCTCACGAGGGATTTCAGTGCGTCAGACAACAAGCTGTTAACATTCAACAGATCAAGATTTTTAAAATGACACCTCACTGGGCGTACTTTATACCCCCCATATCCTCATTGCGAGACGGGGGGGATACGGGGGGTCCAGGGTGCTGTTCTGAGGTACCGTGTCACACCAGGTCCTGCAGGGGCTGGGGAAGCTGCGTGAAGGCAGCCTGTGTCCGTCACGCGGGGGCTCGGGCCAGGGCAGCTCGAACCCAAGGCATAGGGGCTGTCTCCCCTGGGTGTGCGACGGGTCGGCGCTGAGTCTCAGGACTGCTGGCTGAGCTGGTCTGTCCCGCACAGCCTCCCTGCCCCACATGCCCCCAACCCCTAGGCTTCCTGCTCTGTGGCGCTGTCCACAGGCCCTGCAGGTGGGGGTGTGGCAGCCAAAGCTCACAGCAGGGGAGGGGTTAACATCCCCCCCCCCCCCGTGATGCCGCAGGGCAGGCCTGTTTTAGGCACGGGAGACAGACGGAGCATCACGCGTCCAGCCAGGGTGGGCTGGGCAAGCTTTGCTTGCAGGGCAGGAGGGCAGCGCCTGCTTGGGGCAGGGTGGAGGCTGGGCCATGCCACTCGCAGCTGCAGTCACTCCCAAGGGCTAGTTCCTCTTGGCTGGGCCCGTTCCTCATCCGGGGAAGTTGAGCTTTCTAAAGACTTGGTGCCTTGCAACCGTTCTGTAAAATACTAGTAATGAACAGCGGCAGGCCAGTGCTTAGGAGACCCTATGATAACAAACCGCAGGGGAGGAGACCCCACAATCACAAACCAGCCTGTGTAGCATTCACAAGAGGCCCTACAATAACACACTGCTGTGTGCAGCCTATCCTCGGAGAGACCCTACAATAACAAACCAACGTGCCGCCTCCAGACGTGCTCGTGTAACATGCTGGGACATCATCCCCCACAAGTGAGACGAGATCTCTGAGGTCCAGGCCCGCTCCCGGCCGGGACTGGCCCCGGGGCCCGCTCCCCACGTCTCACACATGCTCTGCTGTGGCAGTGAAGAGGCCAGGGCTGCTGATTTCTGGTCCTGTTTGTGCTGTGTCAGCCCGACTGCTGCTGGAGCCGGGGCAGGCTCATGGGAACGTCCACACCGCAAGTGGAGTGAGGGCAGCAGGGTCAGCGCCTCCCTCCAGTCCCGCCTCCCTTGCTCAGTTTCAGGGCGTCGCCCGTCTCTTCCCTCCCAGCAGCCACGCCCGGGGCTTCAGGGAGACTGGTGCGCTGAGCGGAAAGTGCTGGGTCCTTCCTCTGTGTGGCTGCTGATTGCAGCTTCCTGCCTGGCTCTGAGCACATGGCTTACGGGAGACCTTTGGTGCCAGTGTCTGCTTGTGCTTCCCTCTCTGTGCAGTTCCTCCGGATCCTGCCTGGGGCAAGGGGGCAGGAACGGGCCCTGGATGTGTTTTCTTTGGCTCAGAACCGCGTTTTCCTGGTGGCTTCTGTGCAGTTTTAAAAAACAACGTTCGACGCCATCGTCCTGTCCCTTTCCAGCCTCTGCGTGCCAGGGAGGAAAGCCGTCGTTCACCACGCAGGGCTGCCTTGTTAAATTACTATTAGGTGTATTATGATAGCACCCACAGTCCCGAACCGAGATCAGGGCCCCGTCGCGCCAGGCGTCGCCCAGACCCCAGCAAGATCAAGGCCCCGTCGTGCCGGGTGCTGCCCAGACCCCACCTGAGATCAGGGCCCCCGGGCGCTGCCCAGACCCCAGCGAGATCAGGGTCCCCTCGCGCCACTCGTCGCCCAGACCCCAGCAAGATCAAGGCCCCGTCGTGCCAGGTGCCGCCCAGACCCCATCTGAGATCAGGGTCCCCTCGCGCCGGGCGCTGGCCAGACCCCAGCGAGATCAGGGTCCCCTCGCGCCGGGCGTTGCCCAGGGCCCTGTCATGCCGGGCGCCATCCAGACCCCAGTGAGATCAGGGCCCCATGGCGCCGGGTGCTGCCTAGACCCCAACCAAGTTCAGGGCCCCCGGGTGCCGCCCAGACCCCAGTGAGATCAGGGCCCCATCGCGCCGGGTGCTGCCCAGACCCCGACCAAGATCAGGGCCCTCGGGCGTCGCCCAGACCCCAGCGAGATCAGGGCCCCCTCGCGCCGGGCGCTGCCCAGAGCCCAGCCAAGATCAGGGCCCTGTTGCGCCGGACGCTGCCCAGACCCCAGCTGAGATTAGGGCCCTGTCGCACCGGGCGCTACCCAGACCAATACTTCTCAACTGATTTACCATTGGGGGATGCATCCACACAATATCCTGCCTGTGTGGCCTTGAGGATGTCACAAGGGCTGCCCCAGCGGGCCTTGTGTTGGGAAGCAGGGGCCTGGAGAGACCGTCCCCACCCCGGAGTGCTTGTGGCAGGACAAGGCAGTGCCGTTCTCCCCATGTTACAGATGGGGAACTAGAGCCCAGAGACTGAAAGGGGGGATTTTCCTATGGGCCGAGCCCCCGCGCCTCCCCATTGAGCTCTGACAATCCAGCTCCAGAGGTTGTGGCAGGACAAGGCCCTGGGTTCCTGGACTCGCAGCCCAGATCCCTGAGCACGAGGCCAGAACATTTTAACCTCGGGCAGGATGATCTTCCAGCACCTTCCATCTCGCAGTCTCAGGCCCCGGGCAGCCGGGCTGGTCCCAGCAGGTCTGGAGTGCCCAGCCCCTCCCTTCTGCTGCTTTCGGTGCCTGTTCGAAGGCTGGCTTTTTCCGTGGAGGAAAGGCAGCCACAGAGAGCAGCAGGCCCGGATAGCCACGGCCAGCGCCGTATGCACGACGCAAGGCCATGCCGCGGCGGGGGCGCAGAACGCAGAGGGGCAGGTCAGCCGGATGTCACTCCGTCTCTCCCCAGAACTGCCTATCTCCATAGAGACAGTGCAATCCCCCCGCCCCCCATACAGACCCCTCTGTCTCTCTATTCTAGCTATTCATCCCCAGACAGGCCCCATAGCTAGCCATTCATCCATCCCCACACCGTCTCTCTCCCTCGGGACGCATCCTGCTGTCTAGCAGACCCGGCCAGCCAGCCGGGCACCTGGCTTCTCACACTGGTGCCCATCACCGTTGCCGCTGGGTTTCCGAGACCGTGCCTCCGGGCTGCAGGGAACAAGTGACCTGGCCAAGGCCAGACGGGAGCCCCTCCCTTTGCTCTCAGGGGTGCAACTGGCCTCTTCCTTTGACAGCCCCCTGTGTCTGCGTAAAGGTCTTAGCCAAGATTTTCACACACCCGGCCATGTGCTGCTGTCAACATGTTTGTTCTTGCAGAAGCTGTGTGGTGTGTGATAAGAAGCAGCTTTGCCCTTTTTTGGTGGTTTTAGAAGACCTCATAACTCACCAACCTCGGGGGAGGGGCTGACCAGGTCCTTTCCCTCACCAGTGAAGTGCAGCCACCTCTGGGGTGGAGCATGACAGCTGCACAACAAGACTGCACCACAATTTGGGACAGGAAGTGAAGGAGAGACCTGGATGCAGCTGAAGCCACAGGGAGGGGGCTGAGTTACAGCCAGGACATCTGCCCGGGGGGAAAAGTCTCAGATACTTCACTGCCTTTGAGGGTCAGGACATCGATCAGCCACCCCTGTCTCCCTCCTACCGCTTCTCACCCCTTGGGGAAGGGGGCAGCAGCCGGCTCCCCGGGGGGGGATGCACCGAGAGGCCGGAGGCATCGGCACCATGGGGATTGAATTGCAGCTTGGCGAGATTGGGGGCTGATGCCGCTTGGGCAGCATAAAAGGGGTGGAAATGCCCCCTACGAGTTGCCTCCCCATACAGGGCCTCCCAGCCCTGCGTGGAGTGGGCACAAAGGCCTGCGCCCAGCCCCTGGTGTGGGGGACAGAGCAGGCGCATGGCCAGTATGCGCGGTGCTGTGCCCGGTCTCTGCTCCCCCGGGGCCCGGTGGGAAGCAGAGGGGCAGAGCAGCGGTGAGGCTGTGGGGTGGGCAGTGACCCCGTCTTGTCGCAGCCCCAAGGAGCAGCCTGTGGGATTGCCCCTGGTAGCCGGGCTGGTCGCTCCCAGAGAGCGGGGAAAGCATGCCAGGATACGCTGCTCAGCCCGGAGCAGGAAGGGGTGGGACCTGCCTTGTGGGTGGCCTCTCCAGACACACGGTTCTCCTGGTGCAGGATGACATCTCACTGCCTCTGTCTGGGCCTGATACCCCTGGTTCTGCTCTGTTGCCTGCCTCTGGGTAAGCTGCGTGTTCTCCGGGTCCGCTGGCGGGGAGCTCAGGCCGCGTGGCTGGGGAATTTGAAGATGAGCAGTCGAGAGTGGGTTCAACCTTCTCTTCCCGACTTGCCTGTAGTGTCGCAGTGCCACACGCATCCAAACCTGCCCGGCAGGTGCCAGCTGGTGCCTTTAGCTCTGGGGCCGGGCCGGGGTGATTTGGAGCGGGGCACCGGGACCTGGGCTCTGTAGTCACAGCTCGGGGTGAGGCGAACCCCAACGGGGCTCCAAAGGGCTAGACCGAGCGCCCCTCGGGCTGTGGCTGAAACTGCAGGGGAGGGAGCATCAGGGCCGGCCGGCTTTGACACACACAGACCTTGTGAGTAGCAGAGACTCTCCCACCCTGGCAGAAGCGTTCGTTGGAATGGCTCTGCGCTGGCCGGGGGCCCCTCCCAAGCACTAGTGATGGCTGGAGATGGTGATTCTCTGCATATTTCGGCAGCACGGGACAGCCCCGGCTGGCGTCGGGCTCCTGTCGTGCTGGGCGCAGCGCAGAAGCAGCGTGAGAACCAGTCCTACTGAAACAAGCTCCCAGAGACTGAAGGTGGAAAACAAGCCCATAAAGGGGAAATTACTTCTCCTAGGTCAGGCATAAGGCAGGAAACAGAACCTCCCACTCAGCACTCTGCCAGCTGGCACGCTGGGCTTCCAGCCCCCGTTCCTAACCCAGAGAGAGGGAGGAGGTTAAAGAGTTAACATTTGCAGACCCGTAGGGAGGACACGGATCTGACTGGTGAGTTACAAATGAGCCACGGCCCTTGGCTTTGACTCGTTACTTATAATGATTTTATTCTTGAGTTCTTTGTAACGTCACCGCCAACCCCCCGACTTTACAAAGAAAGGCCGGGCTGCCCCAGGATGCGAGTGGGAATTGCCCGCTGGGTCTTGCGTCGCTCTGAGTGAATCAAGTTTAAACAGCTTGCGGGGGGGGGAGGGGGGGGGGTCCATTGGAGTGTAAATGCCAAGTCTGTGTGTGGGTGTGGGACGTCTGTAGCATCCCTCGCAGGGCGACGGGGGCCGTGTAAACCTGGGAAGTGGTCTGAGCATCAAAGGACTATTTTAAACTATGTGCCAGACAAAAAGAAACTTTGGGGATAAGAAAAATTCAGTGGGTTTCCCACGAAATACCTGGGGATGGGTGGGAAGCAAGTTCCCACCTGCAGACCCAACCTTCAGAGGCTACGCCCTGAGCAAAGAACCACTGTCCGGCTGACTAGCTGTTCCCGGGCTCTGAAGACCAAAGACCTGAGCGGTGTACAGGGGAGACTGACCTGGCACGGGGGTGCGTGTTGTTCTGAGTGTGGGGTGGGGCTTGCAGCACTGCCTGGGGTGGTCTCTGGGACGCTTGTGCCGGCCCGTTCATCGCTCTGTGTCTTCTCCGTAGCGCTTTCACCTGAGAATAACAGCCCTAGGAAGGGCCGGGGAGTAGCTTGTGCTTGGGGCCAAAGTGCCTGTGACAGGTCCCCCCGGGGGGGGTCCTGGAACTGGGGTACCACTGAACCCCCCGACCCATCAGCCTGGCCTCCCTTTACACTGTACTGCAGTGACCAACCTGCCAAGCCCCGTCCCAGGCTCCAGCCGGGACTTTACCAGCACACACACAGGTAGGGACACACCCAGCCACAGTTACATACAGATGCTGTGATCAGCTCTGCATGGGGAGGCACAGCTAGGGCACCTCCCAGTTCCTAAGCCCACCCCCGCGAGTGTAAACCCAGAATTATACCCTCTTGCACTGCACCAAGAGCTCCACAGCGCAAGCTCATGAAATTCGCCCCCTCCCTCAATGTGGAGAGGAAATACGCAACAGCTTTCTGCCCCAAGTTGCTACACCCACACGCTGGTTTTAGACAAAGCAAAAATAAGTTTATTAAATACAAAGGATAGATTTTAAGTGATTGTAAGTGAAAGCAAATTACCTAGTAAATAAACAAAACCGCAAACTGAGCGTAACACACTAGATAGGTGGGATACAAATTAGCAAATTCTCGCCCTGAGTGATAAACAGGCTGGCGGATTCTTAAGGCACAAGCTGCCTTGGCTTTCCCAGGTTTTCATACACAGGCTAAAAATCCCTTTAACCTGGGACCATCACTTCCCCCCGTTCAGTCTTATTCCTCAGGTGTTTCCAGGTGTGTTGTTGTAGGGAGAGTGAAGTCCCCCCATGATGTCATTTCCCCCTTTTTATATCTTCTCCCCACTTGCTGGAAAGCTCTTTTGCCATGACTTGGGTCAAACAGTTCCCACTATGTAGAGCTGGCTCTGAGACATAGGCGCCGACTTCCCCTCTTTCCCGTGGGTGCCCAACCCCCCACTCTGCCCCCGGCCCCGCCTCCACCCCACCCCTTCCATGAGGCCCTGCCCCTTCCCACCCCTTCCCCAAAGTCCCCGCCCCAACTCTACCCCCTCCCTGCCCTATTACAACCCCTTCCCCAAAGATCCCGCCCCAACTCTACCCCCTCCCTGCCCTATTACAACCCCTTCCCCAAAGATCCCGCCCCAACTCTGCCCCCTCCCTACCCCTATTACAACCCCTTCCCCAAAGTCCCCGCCTCTTCCCTGCCTCCTCCCCTGAGTATGCCACGTTCCTGCTCCTCCCCCACCCTCCCGGAATGCGCTAATGCTGCCAAACAGCTGTTTGGCGGCGGCCGGGCAGGAAGCGCTGGGAGGTAGGTGGAGGAGCGGGGACGTGGCGCACTCAGGGGGAGGAGGAGGTGGGGCAGGTGGTGAGGGGAGCTTGGCTGCTGGTGGGTGCAGAGCACCCACTCATTTTTCCCCATGGGTGCTCCAGCCCACGAAGTCGGCGCCTATGCTCAGAGAGGTTTCTATTGCACACAGTTCCTGAGGTGATCCTTGTGCTCGTGTGAATTTCTTCAATCAGCCACCAACATTGTTTGGCCTTTTTAGTGTTGTGCCTGAAAGGCGGCTTGTGGGTGTTTTCAGCCTCAGCACGTTTCAGTAACAGGTACATTGCCAAACTTCATAACTTCACATACGACGATAGCACCGACAGTCCAACGAGACATTCATGTCTAGCAGACCAAGACTTTTAGGATGCTACCTCACAAGGCAGACTTGTACAAACCCTGTCCTAATTACACGACAGTGGTGAATATTACGGTGCCAGGGTGCCACAGCACCGTTCATGGCGTTGCAGAGAAAGCACCGCGTTTGGTCACCGCGTAGGCAGGGAACCCTGCAGGAGAGTGAGATCTGCGGGTCTCTGCCCAAGAGAGGTGATGCCTGAGGGGTGCAGTGCTGGGGGAGTGGGGAGGGGGGCAAACACAGGTGCAGTTGCCCTGAACTGTGACAGACACTTTGCCAGGCCTGCTGCCCCCTTGTGCGTCCATTCCGGGCACTGACTGAGGAGGGGTCCTGGGAGAGAACAGCCCAGTGCCCGGCTAATTAACGGCTGTATCTCAAGGCGGGAGAAGGGGGGTGAAGGCTGCCGAGGCCCCCCTCGATCTGGCATTTCCTCACTCCCCGGGGCTACATGCAGCTGTAACAACCCCACACACACACACACACACATACACACACAACCCAGCACTGCAGCTGGAGCCACAGGTCAATGTCCCAGAGGGAGGCCTGGGCAGCGGGACCAGCCTGGCCTGGCCCACCTGGTGTCCCCGGGCGGGGTGGGATGCTGTGGCCATGTGGGCTGGGGGGAGCCCGTCTGATTCTCACCCTGCTCCCCAGCGCGCCTGGACCCATGCGGCCTGAGCATCGTGCCCAAGGACCCGGCGGTGGCTTTCGGGGGTGACGTGGTTCTGAACTGCACCAGCACGTGCTCCAATCACACCAGCCTGGGCTGGGAGACGTCGGTGCCGAAGGTGACGGATCGGGGAGACAGATGGGTGTCTCTGCACATCTCCAACCTCACGGATTGGAAGCTGGAGTCCCTGTGCTACGGCAACAACCCGCAGATCATCGAAAAAACCAGGCTCCACGTGTACCGTACGCTGAGGTTTAACCGCGCGCTCACTCCCCCCCCCCCCGCCCCCACTCCCCAGTGCCGCCCCTGGGAGGGGAAGGACTTTTCCAAGAACTAGAAGTCAGTGCAAAGAGTAAAACCCCAGAGTCCTGATTCCCAGCACCCTGCTCCTACCACTGCCCCTCCCACACCTGGGAACGGAACCCAGGAGTCCTGGCTCCCAGCTCCCCCCACCGGCCCCCTTCCACACCTGGGAACGGAACCCAGGAGTCCTGCGTCCCAGCTCCTACCACTGCCCCTTCCACACCTGGGAACGGAACCCAGGAGTCCTGCGTCCCAGCTCCAACCACCAGCCCACACAGTCCCCTCCCCCCCCGGAATGGAACCCAGGAGTCCTGCCTCCCCTGGCATCGAGCACAGTCTTTACAAGAAGGCAGGGAGAAGCTACAGGAAGGTTAATTCCCCTTTGTTTCCCCTTCTCCCCCCCCCCCCCCCACCAGGATTCTCACCCCCCAAGATCCACCTGGGAGCCGAGATGGTGGCCGGTCACCAGGAGCGAATCACCTGCAACGTCTCCAGCCTTGTGTCCGGCTCCAGCCCCTCCGACATCAACGTCACCCTGAGCAGCGGGAACAGCACCCTCAACGAGAACCGCGGCAGCCCGGCCGTGGGGTACAGCTTCGTGGTGCAGCCCACGCAGCACGGGCAGGAGATCGTGTGCCAGGCCTGGCTCCGCGTGGGCCTCCAGGTGCTGAGTGACAGCGCCAGGGCCACCCTGCAGGTCTGGGGTGAGGAGCTGTCAGTTACTGCGAGGGGGTCCTTAGTCCTTAGTGTGCAGCAGCTTCCTGACCATCAGAACGGCCAGACTGGGTCAGACCAAGGGTCCATCCTAGGGTTACCATACATCCGGTTTTTCCCGGACATGTCCAGCTTTTTGGCAATCAAACTCCCGTCCGGGGGGAAATGCCAAAAAGCCGAACATGTCCGGGAAAAATACCTGCCGGGCACTTCCTCTCCCGCGGCTGCTCTGCTCCTCCCCTGACTCTTCGGCTCTGTTTAAGAGCCGAGCTGCCCAAGTGCTACCGGCTTCGGGCAGCCCCCCTGCCTCCGGACCCCAGCCGCCGGCTGGGCACTTCCCTTCCCGGGCTCCAGCTGCTCTGCTCCGGCGGCTCGGGGTCCGGAGGCACGGGGGCTGCCCGAAGTCAGTAGCGCTGGCTCGGGCAGCTTGGCTCTTAAACAGAGCCGAAGTCTGAGTCAGGGGAGGAGCAGAGCAGCTGGAGCCGGGGAGGGGAAGTGCCCGGCTGGGGGCGCAGGGTCCGGGGGCAAGGGGGCTGCCGAAGCCCAAGCGCTACCAGCTTCATGGTTTGCTGGGCAGCCTCCAGACCCTGCGCCCCCGTCTGGGCGCTTCCCCTCCCGGGCTCCAGCTGTGCTGGGGAAGCGCCGGCCGGGGGCGCAGGGTCTGGGGGCTGCCCGGCAAACCGTGAAGCCGGTAGTGCTCGGGCAGCCCTTTTCGCGTGGCTGGGAGGGAGGAGGGGGAGTTAGGGCGGGGACTTTGGGGAAGGGGCGGGGAAAGGGCGGGGGCGGGGTGGGAAAGGGGCAGGGCTAGGGCCCAAGGAGTGTCCTCTTTTTTTATTTTTTAAATATGGTAACCCTAGTCCATCCAGCCCAGTGTCCTGTCTGCCGACTGTAGGCAGTGCCAGGGGCCCCAGAGGGAATGAACAGAACAGGGAATCATCAAGTGATCCATCCCCTGTCGCCCATTCCCAGCTCCTGGCAAACAGAGGCTCGGGACACCATCCCTGCCCAGCCTGGCAAATAGCCATTGACGGACCTACCCTCCATGAACTGATCTAGTTCTTTTTTGAACCCTGTTATAGTCTTGGCCTTTACAATATCCTCTGGCAAAGAGTTCCACAGGTTGACTGTACATTGTGTGAAGAAATACTTCCTTTTAAACCTGCTGCCTATTAATTTAATTGGGTGACCCCTAGTTCTTGTGTTATGAGGAGTAAATAACACTTCCTTATTTACTTTCTCCAAACCAGTTATGATTTTATAGACCTCTATCCCTATCCCCCCTTAGTCGTCTCTTTTCCAATCTGAAAAGTCTCAGTCTTATTAATCTCTCCTCATACAGCAGCTGTTCCAGACCCCTAATCATTTTTGTTGCCCGTTTCTGAACCTTTCCCAAATCCAATATATCTTTTTTGAAATGGGGCAACCACATCTGCACCCAGTATTCAAGGTGTGCACGTACCATGGATTTATATAAAGGCAATATGATATTTTCTGTCTTATTAACTATCCCTTTCTTAATGATTCCCAACATTCTGTTCACTTTTTTGACTCCGCTGCACATTGAGTGGATGTTTTCAGAGAACTCTCCACAATGACTCCAAGATCTTTCTTGAGTGGTAACCGCTAATTTAGACCCATCATTTTATGCGTATAGTTGGGATTATGTTTTCCAATGTGCATTACTTTGCATTTATCAACATTGGATTCCATCTGCCATTTTGTTGCCCAGTCACCCAGTTTTAAAAGATCCTTTTGTAGCTCTTCGCAGTCTGCCTGGGACTTAACTATCTTGAGTAATTTTGTATCATCTGCAAATTTTGCCACCTCACTGTTTGCTCCTTTTTCCAGATCATTTATGAATATATTGAATAGAACTGGGCCCAGTATAGACCCCTGGGGGACACCACTATTTACCTCTCTCCAGTCTGAAAACTAACCATTTATTCCTACCCTTTGTTTCCTGTCTTTTAAGCAGTTACCAATCCATGAGAGAACCTTCCCTCTTACCCCATGACAGCTTACTTTGCTTAAGAGCCTTTGGTGAGGAACCTTGTCAAAGGCTTTCTGAAAATCTAAATACACTATGTCCACTGGATCCACCTTGTCCATGTGCTTGCTGACCCCCTCAAAGAATTCTAGTAGATTGGTGAGGCATGATTTCCCTTTACTAAAACCATGTTGACTCTTCCACAAGAAATTATGTTCATCTCTGTGTCTGAGAATCAGGGCCGGCTCTAGGATTTTTGCCACCCAAAGCAAAAACAATTTTGGCCGCCGCCCCCCCCCATTCTTTAATTACCCCACCCCCGGCCCCGCCTCAACTCCGCCCCTTCTCCAAATCCCCAGCCCTGCCTCCTCCCCCCAGGCTCTCAAGCCTAGGAGGGAGGGAAGGCGGGGGAGAAGCGGCGCCCGCGCCGTGGCCACTCGGAGTCTCCCGAGGTTTGAGAGCCTGGGAGGGAGGGCGAGTAGCGGCGCGCGAATCAGCCGTTTCGCGTGCCGTGGCAGCAGTAGCGGAGGTGAGCTAGGGCGGCCGGGGCACATTTTTAGGGGCGGCATTCTGGCGCCGGCCATGCCGCCCCTAAAAATGTGCCGCCCAAGGCACCCGCTTGTTTTGCTGGTGCCTAGAGCCGGCCCTGCTGACAATTTTGTTCTTTATTATAGTTTCAATCAGTTTACCCGGGACTGAAGTCAGGCTTACCAGCCTGTAATTGCCAGGGTCACCTCTGGAGCCCTTTTTAAAACTTGGCGTCACATTAGCTATCCTCCAGTCATCTGGTACAGAAGCTGATTTAAATGATACGTTACATACCACAGTTAGTAGTTCTGCAATTTGACATTTGAGTTCCTTCAGATCTCTTGGGTGACACCATCTGGTCCTGGTGACTTATTACTGTTTTGTTTATCAGTTTGTTCCAAAACCTTCTCTAATGACCCCTCAATCTGGGACAGTTCCTCAGATCTGTCACCTAAACAGAATGGCTCAGGTTTGGGAATCTCCCTCACGTTCCTCAGCCATGAAGACCGATGCAAAGAATTCATTTAGCTTCTCCATCCTTGAGTGCTCCTTTAGCACCTCGATCGTCCAGTGGCCCCACTGGTTGTTTAGCAGCTTCCTGCTTCTGATGTCCTTAAAATTATTTTTTGCTATTACTTTTTGTCTCTTTTTGAGACCATGGAAATAAAAAACAAAATTACTTCCCACAGCCAGGGACAGAACCCAGGAGTCCTGGCTCCCAGCCCCCCGCTCTGACCCATTTGTCCTCAGGCCTCTCCTAGAGCTGGGATAGAACCCTGGAGTCCTGGCTCTCAACACCTGTCTATAACTACTAGACCCTCCTCCCTTTGCAGCACTTGGGAAAGCCCCAGCAGGGTTCTCTTTTCTGACCCCACCCCGAGCTGGGACTCCGACCCTGGAGCCCAGACTCCCAGCACTGCCCCCCAGTAATGCCGGGACAGTGATACCCATCGCCCCCTTGGCAGGGTGGCCAGGAGACAACCGGGGCAAGCCTGACGGTGTGGGGCACATGGGTGGGAGGTGAGGATCAGCCCCTCCCGTGGGGCCCACAGGGGGTCACTCCCAGATGGCCCCTCCTTGCTGACCCCTGCTCTCCCCCTGCCCTTCCAGCCCCGCCCCACAGCGTGAAGGTCTCCGTGGAGCGGCTGGAGTTCGGGGTCGGCGCTAACTTAACGGTGCGGTGCAGCGCCGAGGGGAACCCCCCGCCCGAGCTGCACTGGGAGCTGCCCTCCAACGCCAGCGTGGAGCTGTCTGACCACGGCCGGACGGTGACCGTGCACTCGGCCCAGCGCGCCCACAACGGGACCTACCGGTGCCTGGCACAGAACAAATACGGGGCCAGCTTGGGGCAGGTCGATGTCCTCGTCCAAGGTAAAAGCAACGGGCCTCAGGGCGCCTTCCTTCCCCTCTGCGGAGGGGCTCAGTGCCAGCCCCCGGAGCCGGGCCCAAGGCTGGGAGCACTTGGGACCCAGAGCCATGGGCTCCATGCCTGCCTCCGTCACTGGCTCCCTCGTGACGTGTCTGTGGGTCCAGGCCGGGGCTATTCATTGGGCCGGGGGGTGGTCTCTGTCTGGGGCAGGGTCCCCAGCCCTGCCGGCTTGGTCTGATCCCCTTCTTGTCAGGGCAGACAGCAGGGGCTGGCTGGGGGCCACTGAGACAGGGCTACTGTGTCCTGTCGGGGGAGGGGGGGGCTCAGGGGCTCCCGGGCACCCGGGTCCTGTGCGGGGGGGAAGGGGCACCTGGGCCCTGCGGGGGAGGGGGAAGGGGCACCTGGGCCCTGTGGGGGGCGGGGGGGAAGCAAGCTGGGGCTCTCCCCGACTCGTGTTTCTCCCACTGTCTCCACAGTTCCCCCAAGGTCCCGGATCGTGATAGTCGCAGTGGTGCTAGGGGTGATTATATTTCTCGGCGGCGTAGCCTTGGTAGTGTGGCGGCTTGTGAGAAAACGCTTCATGATGTCTTTGCTGCAGCCCACGGCGGCCACGGTCCAGGGCTGCCCCCTGCCCGCCCGCAGTGGGGAGGGTGACTCGGGGAAGGGGAAAGCACTGGGCCGTGAGGGGCCTGAGCCTTTGGGTGAGGACAAGGAGGAGCCCAGAGGTGTCTGAGCCCAAAGCCCTCACCCCGGGGGACTGGTTCCAGGGGCGGTGGGGTCACAGCCCTTTCCCTGATGTGCAGAGGAGCCGAGCCGGGCCGCAGCTCTCCAGGGTGTCTAGCCCTGGTGCCTGTGCGTGTGTGTGTGTGTGTGTGTGCATGTGTGTGCCTGTGTTTGTGTACATGTGAGTGTGCACGTGGGAATGTACATGTGAGTGTGCGTGTGTGTGCGTCCGTGTGCATGTACAATCCTTTTTTCGGTGCCCTGGGACTGATACATTTACAGTGAGTCCAGTCCAGACGCCCAGGTAACCCCAAGCTCCCACCCCCCAGTGGCTCACATTGGTTCCTCTTGGTTTTGTTGGTCTCAAATAAACTGACTGCCTGGGCACCTTCTGCTCTGTGTGTGAGGCTCACGACCTCCACCCTGGAGCCGCCCCCCGTGGGCGCCCATGGAGGTGTTAGCCGTTGGCAGGGCAAAGCACGGAGCCTGTATCAGCTCTGGGCATTAGTCATTAATGCTGCTTCGTATGGCCCCCGGGCGTTAGAGGGGCCCCGCATGGGACATGGGGCCTTTCCCTTGGAGGATGCTAGTTTGAATCCAGCCCCAGCTCGTAACATGTCTGTGTCCCCGGCTTGGAACGAGCTGTGGGGGGTGGGGTGGGCACAGCTCCGTTCTTAGCAGGGCAGGAACCTCCTGAGGTTGATGGCCCTGAATCATTACAAGTCTAGATTGAAACCGAACCCGAGCACCACGAGCCAGATGCAGCCTCAGGCCCCTGCACCTCTGAGCAGCCGCTGCTGTTTCTTCCGCTTTGGGCAGTGGTGGCACCGACTGGCACCAGTCTACGTGGCACACCCAGAAAGGACCTGCCCCTCTGTCGCCTGTGCACCTGGAGAGGGCAAGACCTTCCCCAAAGGGAACAGCGCTGGGCTGGAAGTCACGGGAAGGGACCTCGGGGAGTCCTCGAGCCCGCGGTGGAGAGGGGCAGGGCAGGGATCCCGTTCGGCGTGATGGGGGGGTACAAGGCTTGTGCTCTAGGTGCAGATGAGTCAGTGTGACCGAGGGAGGGAGGGGAACCAGGTGCGGCTGAGCCGGAATCCTGCCCACACGCCCAACCGAAGCTCGGAGTCGGGTGAAAATGACCCCGTCTGGGCCTGAGCCGGCCGCTGGTGAGTCTAACCGCTCAGGCAGGGTGGGGGCAGGAGCCGTCTGCTTCTTTGCAGAACTCCGGAGTAGATCCAAGTCTCTTCCTAGCTGGCCGGGGCACAGGGAGGTGGGTGAATCTCTGGGCAGCTGGGCTCAGAGAAGGGTAACATACCGAATAACAGACTCACTAATAATAATTCCCTGATAGCAGCGGTGTCTGCGGATCTCAAAGCACTGGGCAAACCATCGTACCATGAAAGTGATCATGAAATGGTAGAGTTCACGGTTCTAAGGACTGGGAGGAAGGAGAACAGCACAATAAAGACAATGGATTTCAAGAAGACAGACTTTAGCAAACTCAGGGATTGGTAGGTCAGATCTCATGGGAAGCAAGTCTAAGGGGAAAAACAATTGAAGACAGTTGGCAGTTTTTCAAGGAGACATTATTAAGGGCACAAGAGCAAACTACCCCACTGCATAGGAAAGATAGGAAGTATGGCAAGAGACCACCCTGGCTTAACCAGGAGATCTTCAAAGATCTAAAAACCAAAGAGTCCTACAAAAAAGTGGAAACTTGGTCAAATTACAAAGGATGAATATAAACAAATAACACAAGTACGTAGGGGGTAAATTAGAAAGGCCAGGGCACAAAACGAAATCAAACTAGCTAGGGACATAAAAGGAAACAAGAAAATATTCTATAAGTACATTAGAAGCAAGAGGAAGACCAAGGACAGAGTAGGCCCGTTACTCTATGCGGGGAAAAGACAATAACAGAAAATGTGGAAATGGCAGAGGTGCTTAAGGACTTCTTTGTTTCGGTTTTCACCAAGAAGGTTGGTGGCGACTGGACATCTAAGATAGCGAATGCCAGTGAAAATGAATTAGGATAAGAGTCTAAAATAGGGAAAGAATAAGTAAAAAAATTACTTAGACAAGTTAGATGTCTTTAAACCACCAGGGCCTGATGAAATGCATCCTAGAATACTCAAGGATCTGACTGAGGCGATATCTGAGCCATTAGCGATTATCTCTGAAAAGTCATGGAAGACGGGAGACATTCCAGAAGACTGGAAATAGGGCAAATCTAGTGCCCATCTATAAAAAGGGAAATAAGGACAACCCGGGGAATTACAGACCAGTCAGCTTAACTTCTGTACCCGGAAAGATAATGGAGCAAATAATTAACCCATCAATTAGCAAACACCTAGAAGATAATAATGTGTCAAGAACAAATCGGGTCAAACCAACCTGATAGCTTTCTTTGACAGGGTAACAAGCCTTGTGGATGTGGGGAAGCGGTAGGCGTGGTATATCTTGACTTTAGTAAGGCTTTTGATCCTGTCTCACATGACCTTCTCATAAACAAACTAGGGAAATGCAACCTAGATGGAGCTACTATAAGGTGGTTGGAAAACCATTCCCAGATTGTAGTTATCAATGGTTCACAGTCATGCCCGAAGGGCATAATGAGTGGGGTCCTGCAGGGATCGGTTCTGGGTCCGGTTCTGGTCAATATCTTCATCAATGATTTAGCTAATGGCATAGAGAGCACACTTATAAAGTTTGTGGACGATACCAAGCTGGGAGGGGTTGCAAGTGCTTTGGAGGATAGGATTAAAATTCAAACCGGAGAAATGGTCTGAAGTAAATAGGATGAAATTCAATAGGACAAATGCAAAGTGCTCCACGTAGGAGGGAACAATCAGTTGCACACATACAAAATGGGAAATGACGGCTTAGGAAGGAGTACTGTGGAAAGGGATCTGGGTGTCACAGTGGACCACAAGCTAAATATGAGTCAACACTGTGACGCTGTTGCAAAAAAAAAAAAGCGAACATCATTCTGGGCTGTATTAGCAGGAGTGTTGTAAGCAAGACAGGAGAAGTAATTCTTCCGCTCTACTCCACGCTGATTAGGCCTCAGCTGGAGTATTGTGTCCAGTTCTGGGCACCACATTTCAGGAAAGATGTGGACAAATTGGAGAAAGTCCAGAGAAGAGCAACAAAAATGATGAAAGGTCTAGAAAACATGAGCTATGAGGGAAGATTGAAAAAACTGGGTTTCTTTAGTCTGGAGAGGAGAAGACTGAGAGGGGACATGAGGACAGTTTTCAAGTACATGAAAGGTTGTTACAAGGAGGAGGGAGAAAAATTGTTCTTCTTAACCTCTGAGGATAGGACAAGAAGCAATGGGCTTAAATTGCAGCAAGGAAGGTTCAGGTTGGACATTAGGAAAAACTTCCTAATTGTCAGGGTGGTTTAGCACTGGAATAAATTGCCCAGGGAGGTTGTAGAATCTCCATCTCTGGAGACTTTTTAAGAGCAGGTTGGACAAACCCCCGTCAGGGATGGTCTAGATAATACGTAGCCCTGCCTTGAGTGCAGGGGGCTGGATTAGATGATCTCTCGAGGTCCCTTCCAGTCCTGTGATTCTATAGTAAGCAGGTTTGCTTGGTCTTGCCTCAGCACAGAGGGCTGGACTCAAAGGCCCTGCCAACCCCCCCACCCCCCATTTCGGGCTCTGGGATTAGTGACAAGCCATGGCCGACTGTGTCCATCTTGTCCCAGGCACACATGTAGCTCCTCGTATTTCCATAGCGCTGAACAGATGGCACATTTCTGTACAGGGCAGATGGATCGAGTGGCAGGAAGCCGTCACGGGCGCAGAGGATACAGCCTTGGTCCACATTTCCACTCCCTGTAGTTCATATGAACAGCAGAAAACCAACCCGAAGGTTTGAAGCCATAAACGCAGTGGGGAAAAGCGTCTTTAAAGGCAGGATCTGCTCTGTCCACACTGGCCAGCGTGCCAGCAGGAAGGAGTTTGCATGGCAAGAGGCCCCAGGAAGCAGGTTAGAGCAGGTGCTGCAAACTGTTTGGCGTCGTGTGGATTTTCCTCAGGTTTGGGGAATTTCTAGGGTTGGATCCAGGGAGGTTCCTGGAGGTTTCACTGAGGGGGAAGAGAAAGGTTCTGATTCGAACTTCACACTGCCTGTGCCAAGCCGAGAGGGCAGTTACACCCACATCCTGGGGGGGGAAGCCTTGACGCAGAGCAGCAGGGTTCTGTGGCCAGCAGCATTTCTTGGAAAGAGCGGCCTCTCCCCGCATTAGCAGAAATGCCCCAGCTTGGTTCTTTTCTAAAGGAAATAACCACCAGGCCAAGCATCCCGCAGTGCCCCAGCAAGGTTCATTCCCACTGTGCAAATACGGGTTCATCCTCTGAGCCTCCCCTGGGCGAAGCAGATAAGGGATAAACAAGGATTGCTGCACCCGCCCCTGAAATGCAGCCGCCTCTGGGGTGGAAGATGGCAGCAGTTTAACAGCCACATGGCAGTGCTGCTCAGGGAATGCCCACACAGTGTGGCGATGCATGCACTTCTGGGGTGGGACACAGGAGGTGTTTAACAGCCGTGCTGCACAGGGCTCACTTGCCCAAAGCTGAAATGCACCCATTTCTGGGGTGGGACATGGCAGCTAGCTAACAGGTGCACAGCAATGCTGCCCAAGGAGCGTTCACTCAGCACTGAGATGCAGCCAGCGGGGCTCCAGGAGGTGTTTCACGGCTGCCTGGTGTTTGGGACAGGAAGTGATTTCGCTGCAGGGATGGGGCTTGCGGGGCCTGTTCAGGGTCCCGCCCTGTGGGGATCTCTCAATGGACGGACTCCTGCAGCAGAGGGCAGAGGCCAGGGGCTGGTGCAGATGGTCGAAAGCCCGCTGAAGCCAGCAGAACTGTCAGCTCTGACCCATGGGTATTTAGGTCATCACAGCCCGGGGCCCCCAGTAACTTCTCACACGATCCCGCCCCACGGGTTGCTCTTGCGGGGCCTTTAGGGACTTTGGGGAGACTGCGCCTGGAGCATCCCCGAGAGCCCTGCTGGTGTCCTAATGAATCCCCTTCTCCGCCCTCCGGTCTCTCGCATCTGGCCGCCCCTCCCCAGCGCACTCTGTGGTGTGAGGACCATCCCCGGGGACCCCGCGGTGACCTTGGGGAGCGCCTTGGTTCTGAGCCGCACCAGCTCGCGCACCGATCACACCCGCCTGGGCTGGGGGGACGTCGGGGCTGAAGGTGCCGGAGCAGGGAGCCGGTTGGGGGGCCCTGACTATCCACAACGTCGCGGCGTGAACCCGGCGCCCCTCTGCTTCGCCAGCTACGGGGAGCACTTGAACGTCGCCTCGGCAAGGACCCACATTTATTGTAAGCTGCCGCGTCTGGGGCTAAAGCTGTGTTAGCTGCTCGACACCACACGCCCTCCCAGGCTGCTTCCCTCCCCCCCGCGCTGGGATAGCGTGCTCCAACCCCCGCTCCGCGCCGGGCAGGTACGCCTCCAGATATTTCAGACAGGGAAACTGAGTCACAGAAGGGCAGGCATGTTTCCAACATCTCACAGCAAGCCAGTGTTTTAGCAATGAAAACCAGGCGTCCTAGACCCCATTTCCCTGCTCTAACCACTAGTCCCCACTCCCCTCCTACAGCTGGGATAGAACCCAGGAGTCCTGGCTCCCACCCTCCTGCTCTAACTCCCTAGACTCCCCACACTCCCCCCACCCTCCCAGCTCTGCAGCCTCTCTCCACTGACCCCTGCCCTCCCCCAGCCCCACAGCCTTTCCCCACTGACCCCTGCCCTTCCAGCCCCGCCCCACAGCATGAAGGTCTCCGTGGAGCGGCTGGAGTTCGGGGTCGGCGCTAACTTCACAGTGTGGTGCAGTGCCGAGGGGAACCCCCCGCCCGAGCTGCGCTGGGAGCTGCCCTCTAACGCCAACGTGGAGCTGTCTGACTGCAGCCAGACGGAGATTGTGTGCTCAGCCCAGCGCACCCACAACGGGACCTACCGGAGCCTGGCACAGAACAGATATGGGGCCAGGTCGGGGCACGTCAATGTTCTCGTCAAAGGTAAAAGCAACGGGCCCCTGGTCTGCTCTGACATCTGTGCAGTTCTGGGTCTTATCCCATAAACGGCCACCCCCCCGGCTCCTCCTCCAGCCTTTGTCTAGTTTCCCGGGCAGAAGATGTCCCCTGGCCCCAGCCCCCTCCTGGGCTCAGGTTACGCAGGGCAGCCACCAGGCTTTAAGTGCAGGCCATCAGGTATCATCCCTCAGTGAAGTCAGCCCCTTATTTCCCATCCCCATCTAGTGTCAATGCCGACAGTGAACTAGCAAAACTCCCCTGCAACATTCCCAGGTTAATCCTCCCCACTCCCTGCTCCAATAAACGTCCAACTCGCTCCATCTCTGTCGGGTCTTATCCCGCCGGGAATGAGTCTGGGCTGAAAACACTCAGGGCTGGATTAGAGGAGATGAAATCCACCGGGCCTGGGAGTGCCGCGCCTGTGGGGACGGGAGCATCAGAGACGGGAGAGTGGGAAGGTGGGTAGATAGACGGCCACTCCCGGATCCAGCGGTGGAGGAATGTGGATGGGTAAAGGCATTAGGGGGTAATGTGGGGACGAGGTAGATACCCAATAGCTAGGTGAGGATTCAGTGCTGGGGGTGGCTGAACGGAGAAGTAGCTCTACTAGGACCCAGAGAGAGACACTAGGACCTAGAGATGGATGGACAGATAGACAGACAGATCAACTAAACTAGGATGGATGGAGAGCCCCAGATTCCAAGGCCAGAGGGGCCCATTGTGACCATCCATCCGACCCCCTGCGTGACCCAGGCCCGAGAACTGCCCCCCCAGTGGTTCCCGGAGCAGAGCGTTAGAAAATCCCCCAATCGAGAGCTCACTTGAAACTCCAGGAGCAAGGTGGCGAGAGAAGCCAGCTGTCTATGTCCACAGGTGCCCGGCTGTGTTCCCAGGGGCCTTGTCCGGCGCAGGGAGCTCTGTGTGTCTCAGGGCCAGCGGCGCGTCCTGCTGAGAGTGGTGGCTGCGGGGAAACCAGCCCAGCGCTGGTCTCGTTCCTTCCAAACACTCCAGGCCCTGAGTGCAGAACTTCCCTGGCCCTGAGACTCCCTGGGGTGCCAGCTAAAGCCCTCTCCTCTCCTCCTCCATCCAGTCTCTGCAGGCCGGTCTCGGAGCCAGTCCCAGGCCTGGTGGCCTTCTCTCTGCTGGCCGCGGCCGCCGCCTCTGGCGTCCTCTAGCACAGATACCGCCAGTGAGGGCGGCCGTGACAGCGGAGCCAGGGAGGCCTGTTCTGCAGCGGCCAGTGCCCACTGCACACGGCAGGGAGGGGACGAGCGGCTGGAGCTGGGGCATGGGCAGCGTGGGGCGGTGACGCTGGGGCCGGGAGAGAGCCCAGGGATCTGCATGGTGCACGCCAGCGTGGGAGGCTCACGGGATCTGTGCTAGGGATCGCCACCAGCACCGCAGCCGTGAGCCAGCGAGCGCCGGGGGCTGCTCATCACCGTGCCTTCGGTGCCGCTAGCTGAGGAGGGACAGGAGACGGGCTGTGACCGAACACCGCCACTCCCATTCCGCGGCCAGGAGCTCCCGGACCCCCGGGCAGCAGGGGCCGATCGGGTCTCCGCGCCCAGCGCTCAGCAATGACAAGGCGCCGTCAGGGTGGATGGTCGGCGGGCGCCACTGTGACATGGCTCCTGTCAGCACCGCGAGGCAGGAAAGCCGGACAGGGCCTCTCGCTGGGCTGATCCAGCGTCCGTTGGGAGTCAGTGGGACGACGCCCACCGGGCTTTGGCTCAGACAGCCAATGGCTGCGGCCGCGGAGGGGAGAGCCCCAGCCACCATGAGGCCGCGCCCCCTTACCAGCCAGCCCCAAGGCGCTCGGCTACTGCAATGATGGGCAGAAACCTACATCCTGCCCTTCAGTCCATGTAATGTATTAGGTGTATTACGGTAGCGCGTAGGCCCCCGGCCCACGTGCAGGGTCCCCGTAATGTATTAGGTGTATTACGGGAGTGCGTAGGCCCCCGGCCCATGTGCAGGGTCCCCGTAATGTATTAGGTGTATTACGGTAGCGCGTAGGCCCCCGGCCCATGTGCAGGGTCCCCGTAATGTATTAGGTGTATTACGGTAGCGCGTAGGCCCCCGGCCCATGTGCAGGGTCCCCGTAATGTATTAGGTGTATTACGGTAGCGCGTAGGCCCCCGGCCCATGTGCAGGGTCCCCGTAATGTATTAGGTGTATTACGGGAGTGCGTAGGCCCCCGGCCCATGTGCAGGATCCCCGTAATGTATTAGGTGTATTACGGTAGCGCGTAGGCCCCCGGCCCATGTGCAGGATCCCCGTAATGTATTAGGTGTATTACGGTAGCGCGTAGGCCCCCGCCCATGTGCAGGGTCCCCGTAATGTATTAGGTGTATTACGGTAGCGCGTAGGCCCCCGCCCATGTGCAGGGTCCCCGTAATGTATTAGGTGTATTACGGGAGTGCATAGGCCCCCCGGCCCATGTGCAGGGTCCCCGTAATGTATTAGGTGTATTACGGTAGCACGTAGGCCCCCGGCCCACGTGCAGGGTCCCGTTAAGCCCTGACACTGCAGAATGTAGCTCCTGGCAATTGCCCACGACTAGCCAGTAACCGAGTGACACCGAGGCGCTGCTCGGGTCTAATCAGAGGCGCTCCCCAGTTTTCCTGGTAATCGATCGGATTCCAAGCACCAAGCACCGTGTCAGCCGTGGCACAGAAACCCGCGAGCGCAGGTTCTTTAACTGTCATTTTTAGCAGGGCTTTGAACATCTAGTTCAGGCTCTCACAGCACCGTGCCACCGGCCTGTAACGCCTGTGCCGTCGCTATCCACGCCCGTGTGTCTCCCAGCGCCAGGCCGTGCGTTTACAATCCATCGCGGGGGCTCGGGCTGGGAGTGATTCCCGGCTGCTGTTTAAAAGACGTGCTGCAGATCTGCACTTCGGAGGCATATTGAAAACAATCAAGCGCGAACGTTGGCAGGTCACAGGGTTTGCGACGGGAATTCCCACTGTGAACCTGCTTCTGACTAATGGTTTTACTGGAAATCACGGACACTCCACATCGGAGCAGGGAAAGGCTGTGACTCAGCAGAGACATGCCAGCTGGGAATGCGAACCCCCACACACCATGCTCAGCATATCGCTACGGGGCTTGGGATCCCCCATCTGCCCTGCTGGTAACACCGGCCCGACAAACTCACCCAGAGATTCCTGCATGGAGCCCAGCGACGTGTGGGTGAACTTGAGCGGGTCTTCTTCTTCTTCTTTATATTTTAGCAGTGCCTGGAGCCCCAGCCATGGCCCAGACCCCCATTGTGCTGGGCGCTGTAATGTTTATTAGGACTATTACAGTAGCACCTAGAGCCTGTCATAGAACAGCCCCCCCTTGTGCTAGGCGCTGTACGTTGTTTATTAGGTATATTATGGTAGCATCTAGGCGCGCCTGTCATGGGCCAGACACAGAACAAACGCCTGGTCCCTGCTCCAGTGAGCTGACACGCAAACTCAGTGTTGTTCAGATTTCTTGCTTTCAAAGACTCCAAGCGATGGAGGATTTGCCACGGCCGTCAGGGAGCCGTTCCAGCGGGTGTCGTGCTGGGGGGAGGGCCCAGTTCAGGGACAGCCGGCGTCACCAAGAAGCCCAGCCTTGCCTGGGCTGGGCTATTTAAAGAGGAACAGGCACCTGGCCAGGTGCCGGCTGCAGCTGCCTGGGAAAGGGCTGGGAAAGCTGGAGAGGGCAGGGCCCCAGGGCAGGGCTGGGCAGGGGAAGGGAGGGCCGGGCAGGGCAGGGCAGGGCCCCAGGGCCGGGCAAGGCAGGGGAGGGAAGGGCCGGGCAGGGGTGGGCCGAGCAGGGCAGGGCAGGGCCAGGCAGGGGAGGGCACGGCAGGGGAGGGGAGGACCGGGCAAGGCAGGGCCAGGCTGGGCAGGGCAGGGCAGGGGAGTGCCGGGCAGGGCAGGGCCAGGCTGGGCAGGGCAGGGCCGGGCAAGGCAGGGCAGGGCCAGGCAGGGGAGAGCCGGGCAAGGCAAGGCATGGCAGGGCCGGGCTGGGCAGGGCACCGAAATTGCTAACGGTGGTGCTCTCTCTCCCCAGCTCCAGAGGACTGTCCCGACCAATTTGTTTTGCGGGCTTGAAGTTTGGGAGCTGGGCGCCTGGGCCCTGCGCGGAAGCCCTTATGGACCATAGGTTGTGATGGCTCCGTCCCTGAGACTGTGTGAAGGGAGGCGCGCTGTTTTGTTAGTTTGCTTTGGCGTCCCCTGGCCCAGATCCACTGGTGATGCCGCCGTGGGGCTGCCCACGGATCACACCCGCATTCGTTCCCCTTATCGGGGCACAAGCCAACTAGTGACTGGGGCTAGCAAGTAAGTTCCCCTAAGGACCGATTGTTCCATCAGTGCCCACCAGGGGGTGATGCTGCACCCTTTGCCATGGGCGCTGACGGGGTCTGGCCTAGTCCCCTGCAATACACTGGGGTGCAGTGCGACGCGCTCGTCTCCAACGCAGCTCACAGGAAGGCCGAGCGTGATCACGTGCTCTGAGCTCGGGTACAGCGCAGGCCTGGGACCTGCCCTGCAAGAATTCCTCTTTGAACTAGAGCCGAGCTTTGAGAAAAACAGCCCGTCTTGCTTTACAAATTGTCCGTGAGGGGGAATCCTCCACTCCCCTGGGAACCTTGTTCCAGGGGTTCATTTCCCCCCTTGTGAAACATTTATTACCATGATCCCTGCTGCACAGGTGGGGAAACCGAGGCACGGAGCGGCAACTCACCCGAGGTCAGACCTGTGGCAGAGCTGGGACTGGACACATAATCTCCTGCGTGCCAGGCCAGTGCACTACCCATTAGACTGCACTGCCTCTCTGCAATACAGGACAGGGGCCAGGTGTGTACAGAACTGGCCGGCTAATATCTCTGCCCCCAGCGCTTCATCCCGCACTAGGGCAATGCAGGGCGGACGCTACGGCTCAGGAATGGGAGGCCGTCGGGGCTGCAGCTGCCTCCCTCTGACTCTGAGCACCCTGGAACGCCCTGCGGCGAGACGCCCGAGCGGTGACCCACCCGCCCGCAGCCTGGCCAGGAGCAGCTGGCTCCCGCCGGATTCCCCTCCACCCTCCCGGCCAGCTGCTAACGCAAGCCCACGGCTAACGGGCCACATGGGGTGCACTGGGATGTGGAGGCTCTGATGGGGCCTGAGGCGTGACCCTTCCCAGCTGCCGGGAGATGGCATCTGACGGGCCTTTCTCGCTGCTAGTGCCAGGCGGCCCTGTCGCCATGTGGGGGCAGTGAGCTCCTGTCCATGCGACTGAGGGGCGAGCTGGAGGGGCGGCGGGGACCCAGGGACCCCGAGCCATGACGGGGGCCCCTCACGACGGGGTTCTGAGGGGAGGGTCCCAGCTGCCCCCGTCGATCCGACCTGAATTCCCACCTTTCGTTCATTTCACACAGGCCTGCAAACACGAGCAAGGCCCCACATCCCAGTCCCCACGGCCCTGAGCCCCAGTCCCCTGCCCTCGGCCAGATTAGAGCCCGTGCCCCCTAGAGGGGAGAGGCCCTTGTGTCCCATTCCTGGGCCCCTGAGCCAACCTTCAAGCGACCCGTAACCCCCCTCCTCCCCCAATAGTGCCCCCCTTGTGCAGTGAGTGCTGGTTACTTGGGCTGAGGGCAGTGCGGGCTGCTGGGGTGGGTGAGGGCAAGTCAGGGGGCAGCACAGAGCCTCTGGCAATGCAAAACGAATGCATGACTCTTGTTGCAGACGCGGGAGGGGGGGGACTCGGAGGGGAATTTCCCAAGATTGTCCCAAAGCAGGTATCTGTTTGCTGGCTCTATGTTTATCCTGGAGCCCTTTGAAGACATCCCCTGGCACAGAGAATTCCTAGACATGTAGGCTGTGTCCTGTAACCGGTACAGACGACTTCCTTTCTGTTAGCTGGAAGAAGGTGAAATCACTCACGGGGCAAGGGTCAATGTGGGAAGTTCGGTGGAATAGCCTGAAAACAAACATTTTCTAAATGTGACTCAAACAGGCAGGAACAGGTTTCATTCCGGGCTGAAGGAAAGGTTTGGTTTAAATTCGGAGTGATCGTAAACATTTTCTTTTACAGGAAAGGGAATTTCGAGCTGAAAAACTGAAACGGTTCCAGTTTCTCAGACCTTTGGTTTCTTTTATTTTTTGTTTTTCCAAAACGAACCACGCAGCGAGACCGGCCCGAAGTCACAGAATGTCTCTGGGTCACCCCAGCCGCAGCTTTCACCGGAGAAGGGTTTGGTTGGCTGTGTTGTTTCAGCCGTGTCGGCCCCAGGATATCACCGAGTGATCGGAAATCTTCTTTTCTTTGCTTTAGAATTGTAACAACATTCGACCCCCTCATGCTGCCCCTGGCGTCATGGCTACCTGGGTGAGAAAGTCTGGCCTGGATTTGTTTAGACTATTGGTCTGAGCAGGGGCCTGGGTGCCAGGACTCCTGGGTTCAGTTTCCAGCTCTGGGAGGGAAATGGGGTCCGGTGGTTAGAGCCTGGGGGCCTAGGAGTGAGGACTCCTGGGTTCTACTTTCAGCAGAGGGTAGGGAATGGGCTCTGGTGGTTAGAGCAGGGAGGGCTAGCAGGTGACAGGACTCCTGGGTTCAGTTTCCAGCTCTGGGAGGGAAATGGGGTCCGGTGGTTAGAGCCTGGGGGCCTAGGAGTGAGGACTCCTGGGTTCTACTTTCAGCAGAGGGTAGGGAATGGGCTCTGGTGGTTACAGCAGGGAGGGCTAGCAGGTGACAGGACTCCTGGGTTCTATCTCTGGCTGTGGGTGGGGAGTGGGGTCTCGTGGTTAGAGCAGGGAGGCCTGGGTGCCAGGACTCCTGGGTTCTCTTCCCAACTCAGCTACTGACTTACCATGTGGCTTTGGGCCTCATCTGACTTTCCCCCTTATGTCAACCAGAGACAAGAATCCTGGCCTGTCTCCCCGACGTGCCCCGAGCCTCGACTTGCTGATGCGCATGAAGAGCTCCGGGCTCCTGGCAGGTGCAGCCCTACGAGGGGCGACGTGTTCCTAGGACGTACCCTGGGAGATCCAGCTCTCGCTCTGTTCTCCAGGCTGAAGGCTGGATCGGCCCCGGCTGGCCACTGCCGTGGGCTGAGGCAGCCAGGAGGTGAGTCGCTCATTTCACACCCTTCGAGGTCAGTTTCTAAAGCCGCCCGTCCCTCTGCAAGTGGGACCCCCAACGCCTGTGTGAGTGTGACGTTCTGAGTGTGATATAATAGCTCATTGAACGGTGACAGGGCCAGAAAGAGTTAATTACCTCCCAGACTGTCCTGACCCATGGCCGAACTTTAGAAACTGGTTAGAAAGATCTGTAAATGAATAGGGCTGTGAAATGCAAGTCTGCATTATTAGAGGTAGAAGGGGAGGTGTTTGCTCAGGGCTTGTGATGTCAGCAAACAAGTCTTGTCCATTGCTATAGCTTTAAATGCAAAGATCAAAAAAGGAATATTAACATTTGTGATGATACTTGAGGGAAATAGTATTATTGTCTCTATGTCTCTTTGAAGGTTGTGGTAACTTGGATCTGAACTGTGTAATGGATAAATGACCCTGTGCTAATTGCCAGGATGTTTGGGAGAAGGAGAGTTAAGCCTATTGTTTTCTCAGGCCGAAAGGCTGCTGGAAATGTATAAAAACCCTGGGACACGATCCTGCTGCATCTCAGATCTGCTTTGGGTTGGGAAACCTTAAGCCACAAGGATTGAGATCCCCAGTCACTGACTGGAGCCACCCTGAATATGGACATTGGACTATAACCTATGGACTATTTCTAAAGGGACTTTTGACAACTACAAGCTCGTCTCTGCTATGTACCTGAACCTCAAGAATTGAATTCAAGTCTGTCTGTAGATTGATCTTTGAACCAACTCTCTCTCTCTTTTCTTTTTTAATAAATTTTAGCTTAGTTAATAAGAATTGGCTCTAAGTGTGTATTTTGGGTAAGATCTAAGTTATCATTGGACCTGGGTATGTGGCTGACCCTTTGGGATTGGAAGAACCTTTTCTTTTATACGATGAGATCAGATTTTCAGGAATCATCATAGTATCTGACAGGTGTGTGTGGACGGAGGCCGGACGCTGGGCACTTTAAGGGAACTGCGTTGGTTGGACTCTGAGTAACCAGTGAGGTTCTATAGAAGCTGTTTTGGGCTGGTTGGTAAATCTAAGCATTGGAATATCCACCAGCGTTTGGGGTTTGTCTGCCCCGTTTTGTTTGCAGTTCACCCTGATTGAGTGACCACAGCTGGCTCCCACGGGCAGCATCGTCAGAGCCTGGTCTACCCTTAACCAGGCTGACATGGCCACGGTGCTCAGGCCCCACCCGATCGCCAGGACTGTGCCAACCTAATCCCCGGAGCAGCCGTGGTCGACAGGTAAAAGGTTCCTCCGACCTAGCTGCTGTCGCTGGGAGAGCTGGCGCCCTCGTGTAGACAAGCCCCTAGTCTAGAGCCCTCAGCAGCAAACGCCTGTCACACCTGGAGCTTCCCTGCCAGCGGGAGCCTGAGCCAAACTGCCTGGTAACAGAGCCAGGAAAGCAAACCGGCCACTGCGACCAGCCAGTTCCAGAGCTGGGAGAAGAACCCAGGATAGCCAGCCCCTGCTCTAACCACTAGACCCCTCTCCCCTCCCAGAGCTGGGGAAAGAACCCAGGAGTCCTGCCGCCCTTCTCCCCCCTCTCCAAGCTGTATGTGTGGTGCCCCCCCAGCCCATACCGCAGCCTCCCACCTGCAGACACAAACAGAGTTAACCCCCGGCCTGCTGGACAGAATCCCTTGTGTCCTACACGGTTTCTGCTATGGGGGCGGGGAGGGTCCATTACCCCTGGGTCAGGGCCAGGTGGGCACCACCTCGCCTTCCTCCCCCATCGCTGTGTTTATTTAGACGCCAGGTCCGGCTGCCCAGACAGAAATCCGGCTTCCCCTGGGCCACAGAGTTGGGTGCACAAATGCCCAGGAAATGCCCATGGCTCCGCAGTTCCCGGGCACCAGCCCTTGTGTCCCACTGCAGCTCCACGGACTGCACCTGACCCCTGCGGACTGGCACAGGGGCGCGGGCTGGCCCCAGAGCTGAGCCAGATGCTGCCAAATCACCGACTTCGAGGATTTACAAATCAATCCTCAGGCCGCAAAAAAAATCACGAGGGTGACTTACAAAATCATGAGCTCGTTACACCAGCCATCGCTCAGAGCTGCCGGTGCCGGGACCGCGCTGGGCTTGGGTTTCCTAGCAGCGGCGATGGAGGGTGAGTGACTGCTTTTCCCTGAATGAAACCCGGACCTGTCCTGTCTGCACGTGACTCTGGGGGGCAGGTTCAGTCGGAGAAATGCCTTAAGAGTTGGCAGCGCTGCGGTTCTGTGTGTGACCTCCACGATAACATCTCGTTCGTCCGGCTCACGAACCTTCCTGCCCAGAGAAGTCACGCGCCCGGCGTCGGCCGGCTCGAGCTACCCAGCCCCATTCACTTGAACTGGCCTCGGCCGGCGCGGGGCCTGTGTGGGGTGGGGGCTTTGAGGAGGGGCTAGGGGGTGACTAGCCGCTGGGCTTGGCCCAATGGTCCCAGGGAAGGTGCCAATTCCAAGAGACAGAAAACCCAGCCACTGGCCAGCCCTCACCAAGGATACCGACCCCCACTGGGGCCCACAGCCCCCCTTCCTGCCAGGTTAGGCAGTCACACAGGAGCCTCTGCCGTCCGTGCCCCCCACGTCTCCCCGCCATCCCCTGCAGGAGCCCTGGCTGGCAAGCCTGGGGTGTGTCTGGCTTCCCACCGCCAAGAGGGGCCACCGAGGGTCCAGCAGGAGGAGGGCCTGACCCACTGAGCGGGACCTGGGTGCCTCCCGCACGCCCAGCGGAGAGGTCCCTGGGTGCTCTGAGGGCTGTGGGTGCACACGGCTAACTAGGCGTGCAAGCCTGAGCAAAACCACCCGGCACATCACAGCTTTTCTCTGGCAAACCCAGCTAGGAGGCACCCACAGTCCTGGGTCATGGCTGCGGGAGAGGGTGGACATAGGGCGGAATGGGGGTGTGACGATGCAGTTCTGGTGGGACCCAACTGAGAGTGCCAAATCAGGACAAATTGCTTAAACAGGGCAGTTACAGCCCAAGGCTGGCGTTTTTCCACCTCTAAGGCACCAAACCAGCCAGACAGTGAAGACTTTGGTCTCACCCCACTGGCTAACCACAAGTCACACAAGCAATTCCCTCAGACACTCCAGTTTCCCAGTATCACCACCAGTGCAACTCGTTACGGGGACAAATGGTTATGAAAACCAATACCCCAGTCAAAGAAAAAAGATTCTCTCGATCCCAAAGGACCAAGCCCCAGACCCAGGTCAATATACAAATCAGATCTTACCCACAAATCACGCTGTTGCCAATCCTTTAGAATCGAAAGTCTAAAGGTTTATTCATAAAAGGAAAAAGATCTGGATGAGAGCTAGAATTGGTTACATGGAATCAATGACATACAGTAATGGCAAAGTTCTGGGTTCAGGCTTGCAGCAGTGATGAAATAAACTGCAGGTTCAAATCAAGTCTCTGGAACATCCCCGGCTGGGATGGGGAACAGAGGGTCCTGTGGCACCTTTGAGACTAACAGAAGTATTGGGAGCATAAGCTTTCGTGGGTAAGAACCTCACTTCTTCAGATGCAAGTGAAGAAGTGAGGTTCTTACCCACGAAAGCTTATGCTCCCAATACTTCTGTTAGTCTCAAAGGTGCCACAGGACCCTCTGTTGCTTTTTACAGATTCAGACTAACACGGCTACCCCTCTGATACCCGGCTGGGATGGGTCATTCAGTCCTTTGTTCAGAGCTTCAGTTTGTAGCAAAGTCCCTCCAGAGGTCAGAAGCAGGATTGAAGACCAGATGGAGACAAGGCATCAGCCTTTTATAGTCTTTTCCAGGTGTAAGAACACCTCTTTGTCCTTACTGTGGAAAATTACAGCAAAATGGAGTCTGGAGTCACATGGGCCAGTCCCTGCATACTTTGCTGAGTTACAAGGCGTATCTGCCTTCTCTCCATGGGTCAATTGTCTGGCTGATGGTCCTTAATGGGCCATCAAGCAGGCTAGGCAGAGCTAACACCAACTTGTTGGGGTCACTAGGCCTGCCTGAGCCAGAGTTCTTCCATGTTTAAACTCTGTCCTTCCATGTTTAACTCTAATCGACCTTAACAACCAAGGACAGGAATTGGAATGTGTAACTAGCCAGTTAGCAATTACGACCTTGCTCATGCCAGGTACCAAACAATAATGATGAGGTTTGCATGTTTCTAGCTGGGGAAGGGGTAATAAACTAAGGGTAAACAGGACCAAATAACTGTTTAGGGAGAAGTTACTAACAAGCTAGATTTATAGCCCTAGAATGATTTAGTTGCTTAAATGTATAAACATGCCTTTGGTAGAGAGGGGAGGGGGAGTAGAGGGGGGGTGGTAGAGAGGGGGGCCTTAGTTGTAAAATGTATAAAGAAGAGAGAAACTGTTTTTGCTGGTGTGCTCGATTTGAGACTTGCCTGTCTCCTTGCACCACTTTGAGATCTCAAATAAACTTTGATTGTTTCTCCACCCCGGTATGTTTATTGGCGTGAAGCACTCCGGGCACCGAACCCCACTGTTGCTGTCCTCGGGCCCCTGTGCCGGCAACAAACTTGTCTGGGATGTCACCCAGCAGCACAGCATAAGTTTGAAATACAGACAGTATAGAGCCAATATTCATAACTTCAACTACAAAATTGATACACACATATAGACAGCATAATCATAACCAGCAAACCAGAACCTCGTCTTAGACACCCCACTTGACCCCCTTTATACAAGATGTGGTGCCACTACAGGACTTTGGTTGCAACCATGTTCTATACGGTCCCAGTTAAAATCAATAACGTGACAGGGGGGTGATAGCTGCGGGGGAGCAGGCCGGGAATGGGGGTGATACTGGGGGGGAGCAGGCCGGGAATGGGGGTGATACTGGGGGCAGCAGGGCAGGATGGGGGGGTGATACTGGGGGGAGCAGGGCAGGATTGGGGAGGTGATAGCGGGGGGGAGCAGGCCGGGAATGGGGGTGATACTGGGGGGAGCAGGTCAGGATTGGGGGGTGATACTGGGGGGAGCAGGACAGGATTTGGGGGGTGATAACTGGGAGGGAGCAGGCCGGGAATGGGGGGTGATAACTGGGGGGGAGCAGGCCGGGAATGGGGGTGATACTGGGGGCAGCAGGGCAGGATTGGGGGGGTGATAGCTGCGGGGGAGCAGGCCGGGAATGAGGGTGATACTGGGGGGAGCAGGTCAGGATTGGGGGGTGATAACTGGGGGGGAGCAGGCCGGGAATGGGGGTGATACTGGGGGGAGCAGGGCAGGATTGGGGGGTGATAGCTGGGGGGGAGCAGGCCGGGAATGGGGGTGATACTGGGGGGAGCAGGGCAGGATTTGGGCGGTGATAACTGGGGGGGAGCAGGCCGGGAATGGGGGTGATACTGGGGGCAGCAGGGCAGGATTTGGGGGGTGATACTGGGGGGGAGCAGGTCAGGATTGGGGGGTGATAGCTGGGGGGGAGCAGGACGGGAATGGGGGTGATACTGGGGGGAGCAGGGCAGGATTTGGGGGGTGATACTGGGGGGGAGCAGGTCAGGATTGGGGGGGGTGATAGCGGGGGGGAGCAGGCCAGGAATGGGGGTGATACTGGGGGAGCAGGGCAGGATTGGGGGGGTGATACTAGGGGGAGGAGGCCGGGAATGGGGGTGATAGCTGGGGGGGAGCAGGGCAGGATTGGAGGGGTGATACTGGAGGGAGCAGGCCAGGAATGGGGGTGATACTGGGGGGAGCAGGGCAGGATTGGGGGGGTGATAGCGGGGGGGAGCAGGCCGGGAATGGGGGTGATAGCTGGGGGGGAGCAGGTCAGGATTGGGGGGTGATACTGGGGGGAGCAGGTCAGGATTGGGGGGGTGATAGCTGGGGGGGGGGGAGCAGGCCGGGAATGGGGGTGATACTGGGGGGGAGCAGGGCAGGATTGGGGGGTGATAACTGGGGGGAGCAGGCCGGGAATGGGGGTGATACTGGGGGGGAGCAGGGCAGGATTGGGGGGGTGATAGCAGGGGGGAGCAGGCCGGGAATGTGGGTGATACTGGGGGGAGCAGGGCAGGATTGGGGGGTGATAGCGGGGGGGAGCAGGGCAGGATTGGGGGGGTGATACTGGAGGGAGCAGGCCAGGAATGGGGGTGATACTGGGGGGAGCAGGGCAGGATTGGGGGGGTGATAGCTGGGGGGGGGGAGCAGGCCGGGAATGGGGGTGATACTGGGGGGGAGCAGGGCAGGATTGGGGGGTGATACTGGGGGGGAGCAGGCCGGGAATGGGGGTGATACTGGGGGCAGCAGGGCAGGATTGGGGGGGTGATACTGGAGGGAGCAGGCCAGGAATGGGGGTGATACTGGGGGCAGCAGGGCAGGATTGGGGGGTGATAACTGGAGGGAGCAGGCCGGGAATGGGGGTGATAGCTGGGGGGGGAGCAGGGCAGGATTGGGGGGTGATACTGGGGGGGAGCAGGTCAGGATTGGGGGGTGATAGCTGGGGGGGAGCAGGACGGGAATGGGGGTGATACTGGGGGGAGCAGGGCAGGATTTGGGGGGTGATACTGGGGGGGAGCAGGTCAGGATTGGGGGGGGTGATAGCGGGGGGGAGCAGGCCAGGAATGGGGGTGATACTGGGGGAGCAGGGCAGGATTGGGGGGGTGATACTGGGGGGAGGAGGCCGGGAATGGGGGTGATACTGGGGGGAGCAGGGCAGGATTGGGGGGGTGATACTGGAGGGAGCAGGCCAGGAATGGGGGTGATACTGGGGGGAGCAGGGCAGGATTGGGGGGGTGATAGCGGGGGGGGAGCAGGGCAGGATTGGGGGGGTGATAGCAGGGGGGAGCAGGCCGGGAATGGGGGTGATAGCTGGGGGGGAGCAGGGCAGGATTGGGGTGGGGGATACTGAGTTAGCCAGCAGGCCAGGGCTAGGGGAGAGCCGGGCCATGGCGAGTGGGCCTGGGTCGGGAGTGGGGCTGCCTACAGTCCGTATTACAGGGAGGTCCCTTATTTCTCCATCTCGGTGCAGCCGGCCCGGCCGGGCGTCGCCGAGCCCCAGCCAGGGGAGGGCAGGGCTGCATTGGGGGCCGCAGGCCTTGGCGGTGGGTGGGCTGAATGTGGAGGAGGGGGTGCTGGGGCTGAGTGCAGGGGAGCGTGGCGCTGGGCTGGGGGAGCGGGACCAGGCCTGAATCTTACGGAGATGGGGTCAGAGGCCTGGACTGGGGGGAGACCCCAGGATTTGGCCCCGGGCTCTGTGTGGGCTGAGGGCGGGTCCGGCCGCCCCATCCAGTGTGACAACGTGTAATGGAATCTGCTCCCCCTCACCCCCCCAGCCCCATATCCTGCCTGGCATGGCCAGGTTCCTGTTTTCTCCATTTGAAACTCTCCCTGGGCCAGGTGTCCGGGAAGGTCCCTGTGTGGGCCTGGGGTCAGGGAGCACGGGCCATTTCCTGGAACACGAGTGACCAAGCCCTTATTGGCCTGGCCCAGGGGAGCGGAGAAAGTGTGGGCAGCAGGACGGGGTCGGGGGAGAGGCGCTGGGAGCCGGGGGCTTGGCAGACCTGACTCACTTCCACAGAACCTGGTGGCGGAGCATGAGTCACCCCGTGCAATCATGTGCACTAACCCAGATGCACTTGTCTGATAAACCACGAGTGGCTAGAAACCCCATCTATCTATCTATCTATCCCCATTCACCCCCTATCTAGCTATCTAGCTATCCCCATTCACCCCATCTATCCATCTATCCTCATGCACCCCCTATCTATCTATCCATCCCCATACACCCCATCTATCTATCTATCTATCTATCCCCATATACCCCATCTATCTATCTATCTATCCCCATTCACCCCCTATCTAGCTATCTAGCTATCCCCATTCACCCCATCTATCTATCTATCCCCATACACCCCCATCTATCTATCTATCTATCTAATCTATCTCCATCCACCCTGTCTGTCTATCTATTGTGACAGACCCAGACCAGTGGGGTACAGGAGTCTGGCAGAGGGCAAATATACTGGTCACTGGATGAGTAGTT
Organism: Chrysemys picta bellii; assembly: GCF_011386835.1. Lineage (NCBI taxonomy): Eukaryota > Metazoa > Chordata > Testudines > Emydidae > Chrysemys > Chrysemys picta. Next base: position 956,845 of record NC_088812.1, read on the forward strand.
TTCTGTTCCCTGAGTGACCAGAGCAGGGGCTGCACTAGAGTAATCAGGAACCTGCTAGAACCAGTTAAGGCAGGCAGGCTAATTAGGACACCTGGAGCCAATTAAGAAGAAGCTTCTAGAATCAATTAAGGCAGGCTAATCAGGGCACCTGGGTTTTAAAAGGAGCTCACTTCAGTTTGTGGTGTGAGGAACTGAGAGGGTGTGCTGCTGGAGGACTGAGGAGCACAAGCGTTATCAGACACCAGGAGGAAGGTCCTGTGGTGAGAATAAGGAAGGTGTTTGGAGGAGGCCATGGGGAAGTAGCCCAGGGAGTTGTAGCTGTCATGCAGCTGTTACAGGAGGCACTATAGACAGCTGCAGTCCACAGGGCCCTGGGCTGGAACCTGGAGTAGAGAGTGGGCCTGGGTTCCCCCCAAACCTCCCAACTGACCTGGACTGTGGGTTCTTCCAGAGGGGAAGGTCTCTGGGCTGTTCCCCAACCCACATGGTGAATCTCTGAGGCAAGAAAATCTGCAGGGCAGGAAGGGGTTAAAGAGCAGCCGTGGGCTCTGTTGACGTCTGGAGGAAGGGTCTCAGGAAGAGGGAACCCCAGCTGGCTGGGGCAGCGCTCATGGGCGCTGGATGGGGCAGAACCTCCAGTTCCTCTGGGAGCCCCATCCCCCACCTGGCCCTGCTGGGGAGCCCTTGGCTGGCAGGTCTGTCCCATGTCTCGGACCCGGCCAGTGCCTGGTGCCAAGAGAAGCCATCGCCGTGGGTTGGGCTGCTGATACGTGGCCCGAAGTGGGACCCAGACGGTGCGCTGCATGGGGCAGGACGCAGAGCTGTGAGGGGTGGCTGGCCAGGCTGGGCCAGGGTGGCAGGCCATGGCCCCTTGGGTCCCCCCACCCCCTCCTGCCGAGAAATGTAGCTTAGGGCAGAGGCTGCTCAGACAACCAGCCTGCGCCCTGCGAGTGGCAGGGGGGCCGGGCCCCGGCTGTCTGCGCTCTGACTCCAGCGAGTTCTGGGCTGCGGGCGCTGGACTGTCCCAGGCAGCCTGCGGCCAGCTCCGTTTCCTGTCCTTGGGGGTGCACGACAGCCCTGGACCAGGTGCGCTCCCGTGTACTGAGCCTCCCACACCCGGCTGGGTGCAGACGACTGCCTGGCGCCGAGGATGGGAGATGGGGGAGTCCAAGGCCTATCTCACCCCCAGGGGTGCCGGGAGAGAGCAAGCCCGTGACTGTGTGGATCGGTGTTATCACCCCTGCTTTGTAGATAGAGAAACTAAGGCACAGAGGGTCAGTGGAATAGAACCCAGGAGTCCTGACCGCCAGCCCCCTGCACTAACCACCAGCCTCTGCATCCCACAGGCCGATGGGATTTCAGCGCCGTCAGCACGGGGACCTAGCCGGCAGGGAGTAGCTGCGTGCTGACTGCGTTCCCGGTGAGCCAGGCCAAAGGGAGTCCAGTGCTCGGGTCCTGGGGCAGGCCAGGGAATTCGCCCGATGCCCGGAACCTTCTGAGCCCGGCCGAGCAGCGCCCTCAACCGCGGAAACGCGACCCTCCTGCTTCCTGGCAGAGGGAGAGCGGCAGGGCGTGGGGCACGAACACGGCTCTCAAGAGTCCTTCCAGCTTTTGATCCAGATTCCAACCCCCAAATAACTCCCTTCCTGGGCCAAACTCTGGGAGCCGATTGCAGCTTTAGAATGACCCCCCCCCCCCCCCCGGTCCCCCCGCCTCCAGCTGGGGCCCTTTGCCAGCCACGGGGAGGGCAGTCGTGGCCCTGACACCATCAGCAGCTGGTGGCGCCTATGGAGACGGCCCCCGGCCCGCTGCTTGGCGGGCGATCCGCACTCCGTGGCCGAGGGGAGGAGATGCTTTGCTGAGCACCTCAAGGCAGGCTGGGTCCTTCATCGGCGTCCTGCTGAGTTCACTCCTAGATTCCTGGGCTGGAGCCCCCCTGGCCCAGCCCCTTGTGCAGCCCATCGCACGGGTGCAAAGCACGAGGAACGCTTCGTGCTGGCGGGAATGACCGTGTAGCGAGCGGGGCGCCCAGGAATTGGGCTCGCGAGTTTTCAAGGCAGACGGGAGCTTCGTGATCAGCTGCTCTGACCTCCAGCAGAAGCTGCAATTGGCACCTAGCCACGGGCCCCCCAGCTCTGAATGGGGAAGGAGCAGCGAAGGGACAGCTAAATGGAGGGCTGGAGGAAATGCCAAACAGGGGAGACTTAAGTATCAGAGGGGGAGCTGTGCTAGGCCGTATCCACGAAAGCAGCGAGGGAAGAGGGGGTTTTACCACAAAAGATTCTGCCCGAATAAATCGGTTCGTTTCTAGGGTGCCACTGGACTCCGCGTTGTTTTTGTGGAGACTTAACGTGCTCGGGCTGTGTCATGGCTCAGAAAGCAGCTCGAGAGGTGAGCCAGTCACGGCATGTGAGCTCCCGGCACCGCAGGCCCTAAGGGCTTTCCAAGTTGTGGACCAAGAGCCAGTGGCTAACGTTAACGCCAGACAAAGTCCAGTTCGAAATAAGGTCCCCGTTTTCCCCGGTAAGGGTGATTTCCAAACTCCCAAGGGGCATCAGAATGGCCAGACTGGGTCAGACCAAAGGTCCATCTAGCCCAGTGTCCTGTCTGCCGCCAGTGACTAATGCCAGGTGCCCCAGAGGGAATGAACAGAACAGGGAATCATCAAGTGACCCATCCCCTGTCCCTCATTCCCAGCTCCTGGCAAACAGAGCCTAGGGACACCATCCCTGCCCAGCCTGGCTAATAGCCATTGATGGACCTGTCCTCCCTGAACTGATCTAGTTCCTTTTTGAACCCTGTTCTAGTTTTGGCCTTCACAACATCCTCTGGCAAGGAGTTCCCCAGGTTGGCTGTGCGTTGTGTGAAGAAATACTTCCTTGGTTTTGTTTTAAAGCTGCTGCCTGTTCATTTCATGTGGTGACCCCTGGCTCGTGTGTTATGAGAGGGAGTAAATAACACTTCCTTCTTTACTTTCTCCAGGCCAGGCAGGGCTTTGCACCATTCTCTGTCTAGTGATCGCTTCGCATCCCGCTGGAGCCTCTCTGGGGGATCTGCTCGAGCCAAACACAAGTGATTGGGGTCCATGGGCGGGGGGGCGGGGGATTCTCTGGCCCGGGCCAGCAGCTGAAGGAGCTGCAGGGCCTGCAGACGTCAGGTGATACTTGGACAGGGGGCTGGGAGCTGAGTCAGCGCAAGCAGCCAGCAATAAAAGAGGTTTGCTGGTTTGTTTGTCCCGAACGGATCACCCAGCTGGAGGTCGTGAGCGCGGCAGCAACCGCACAGGCGTGGGGGGGAGGAGGGGAAAGGGACGGACGGGGCCTCTCCCTGCTGCTGGCTCAGCCTGGCCGCTGGGACGCCTGACGCTGCAGCTGCAAACGGCCCCAGCTTCCCCATCGCTCTGCCCTTCACCCCAGGGTGCCACAGCCTCACCCTCTACTTCCTGCGTCCTCGAGCCTTCCTCCTCGATGGGTTTTAACACGGGGACCTAAGGGCCAGAGAGATTAAGGGATTTACCTAAGGTCACACAAAGTCGGTGGCAGAGCAAATAATTGAAGCCAGTCACCCACCCAAGTCCCAGTCTAGGCCATCCTTTCCCAGCCCCTGGCTGTCCCCCCCCCCCTCCCCGGCCACTCCCCAGTGCCTCACAAGACACGTTCCCCCCTGTCTCCCCGTTGCTGGGACGCTCAGGGTCTGGTGGTAGGTGTGGAGCAGACTGCAAAGGACGGGGTGTGGGTGGGTGGGTGTTTGTCGAGGGTCTGAGAGAGGACTGGTGCAAACAGCTCTTGCTAGTCTCGCGTTGGAACCAGGCTGGGCCTGGAGCGGAGCAAAGATCAGTGAGTTTTCAGCTCTGTTGCTAAATCACCATTTTATAAACATGTGCAGGGGGGGGAGGGGGAGGAATTGTGCTGATTTGGGCAAAAGTTGTTAGCAGCTTGGCAAGTCCCCAGTCAGTGCCCTGCGGGGGATACATCTCGGGAATTTGCTTCTTCCTGCTGCCAGCGAGTCACGGACAGCGCGCTCCAAACCCGGTGAGCTGGGAGGAAAGGGAAGCAGCCAAGCTCATCTCATCCCCGAACGTCCCTCTGGGGCGCAAAGCCAGCTCGCCGAGCTCCGCGGGCGTAGACAGGCTGAGGCAGGGGGAGGAAGGCTGGCACGGGCGGGCGTGTGTTACATTCTGTGTCCAGACAGCACGTCCTTGCTAGCCGGCTGGCCACCTTCGGCTCCAGCATCTCAGCAGCCACGGGGCCTTCCCAGGGTCGTTACCCCTCAGAGGAGAAACTGACACTACGAGCCGGGTCTATTCCTGGTGACCAGTGGTGCAAGTAGAAATCATTACTTGCTGGTACTGCACTCAGGGGAGGGACACGAGGGGAGGCACGTGACCCTCCATGTGACTCCTCCCAGCCCGGGGCTCCCGCACTCTCCCCATCCCCTCCGCCGCCCCCCTTTGTACATACAAACATCAACATGCTTAACTACTCACTTCCCCCCACATCTGTAGTATTCAGTCTGTTCATATGGAATATGGGAGTTGGGTGAGGAGCCATTTCAGCCTATGTAAGACTTATTAAAAGACCATTTTAAGTAGAACTGGAACCTAAACTGCATTGTGGTATTGTACCCAAACATTGCATTTCAATGGGGGATTCAACTTCCTTTATAGGAACAGAGCAGACTCCTGAAACCCTTACCAGCCCATGCAAATAGTCCCATTGTCTTCAATGTGTGGCAATTTGCCGGTACTACTATGATTGGTCTCACGCTTTCTCTTCTTGGGTGTGTGTGTGTGTGTGTGTGTGTGTGTGTGTTCAGGGTGCCATTTCTTGCCCCTGAACTGGGATATTAACTGCCCCACTACTGTCCTAGACAGGGCCGGCTTTAGGCACTGTGGGCCCAATTCAAAAGAACTGCTGCTGAAGACAGCGGCAGGACTTCGGTGGCAGCTCGATTAGCTGCCCGGGCCTACGGCGGCGGAGGGTCCTGCGGGACATTGCGGGGTCCTCTTAGGGGCACGGGGCCTGATTCAGGGGAATCGGGTGAATCGCCCTAAAGCCGGCCCTGGTCCTAGAGGAGGGGAGTGGAGAGGGAGGGACCCGGGCCCGCCCTCTACTCCAGGTCCCAGCCCAGGGGCCCTAGGGATAGCGGTAAACCACTTGAACTAGCAGTTCCTTCCCCCCGGGCTACTACCCTCTCCTGTCCTTCAGCTTGTGGGGGGCTTCCTGCCCTCCCTCTGCACAAGCCAGGTGCCCCTAGGGTCTTGGTGGTCTTAGCCCACCGCAGCACTTCTCCAAACTTCCCTCTGCTTCCCTCCGAACCGCTCTCTGCTCCAACACCAATCCACTTTGCTTCCACTCCTTCCCCTGTCTGATTGAAGCGGGGGTGGGGGTTATCAGGTGACAGGCTTCAGGTGCTTTAATTAATCTATAGCAAACTTTCTTCCCTCTACAGGGAATAAGGCCCCCTTCTAACCCTCTCCTGCTGCCCTCTGGCCATGCTGTATCACAAATGGGATTGATCAAATGATTAAGGGTTTACAGGATTAGGTTCCAAGTTTGTAAATTGTTCTGGATGAAACTGACAATGCCTGGGCGGTCAGACCAGAAGAAGTGTCATTCGAATAAGGGCAGACGTGATAACTCTTAGCTCCATTGCTAAGATGAGGAACATATTTTCAGCAAAGTTCTTGGCAGATTCCTGAGGTGGCTGGTTTAAGGCCATCAGTGTTCGGCGTTTAATCTTCACTTCTAGTTCTCTCTCACCCACAAAGCTGGAAAATGAGGCATTTGTTTTTTGTTTTGTTTTGCTGCTCCAGTTCCAGTTAACAAAATGCAGGTTAGACTAGTCTGGATGCAAAGAAGAATTCTCTGTACACTGGGGACAACACGTGATTCCTGTCAGGCTGCAGAACAGGGCTGACATCGGAATCCAAACATCCTCTGGTGTAAGCAGAGGCATTCCTCGAATGATTTGGACTTGATGTGACGCAGTATGGAGGTCATGGATAATTCAGACCAAGGGGGAGAAACAGAATCAAAACTACTGGTTAAACACCTTCCGACCCCCTGCGGTTGCACTCCATAAGGGTTTATAGAAATATGCTTATGAGTGTAAATATGACAGCTGGAATGTGTTTTCTGCTGGATATGCCACGTAACAGATCTCTGCAAATGTTATGATCTACTGAATCTGTTCATCCTGTTTATATGCAGGTATAATTTTTGTACTCGAAGTTATGAATATTGGCTCTGTAGTTGTTTGATTTTAAGTAGCCCTCAGTTAAGCATTTGGGCAGCTTTCTGAGAAAAAGACAATTCTCAGGAAGTGCCCAATCAAGAAACACTTAACTGACAATGGACTTTGGGAGAGGCCAATCCACATCTGAGCTTTCCTGGGAACGTTCAGGCTAACATGTGGGCAATGGTGTCAGCCTGTAGGGAACTGGGTGATGCATGGACATGTGACTTGCCCATGTGACTCCAAACTCCATCTTGTAGCTGTGATTCTGCATAGGAAAACACAGGGGGTTTCCACCCACAAGAGAGACTATATAGGGCCCTGGGAACCCCCTCCATTTGGTCTTCAGCTGGCTCAAGGCAGAGCCTCTCCATCCCAAAGAGATCCTGAAAGAAACTGGGAAAAGGACCCTAACTACAGGGGTGTGAGTGATTGCTGGACCCAGACTAGGAGGAAGTCTAGTCTGTAAAAGGAGCTTATTGGAACATCTCTGAGGGTGACATTTACCTGCATTTAATTTCTAAGGGTATGTCTACACTACACCATTAGGTCAATTTTATAGAAGTTGTTTTTTTTAGAAATCGATTTTATACAGTCGATTGTGTGTGTCCCCACTAAGCGCATTAAGTCGGCGGAGTGCGTCCACAGTACCAAGGCTAGCGTTGACTTCCGGAGCGTTGCACTGTGGGTAGCTATCCCACAGTTCCCTCAGTCTCTGTTGCCCATGGGAATTCTGGGTTGAGCTCCCATTGCCTGATGGGGCAAAAACATTGTCGCGGGTGGTTTTGGGTACATGTCGTCAGGCCCCCTCCCTCCCTCCCTCCCACTCCTTCCACAGTGAACTAAGCTGTTAACATTACATAGCACGTGTGCTTTCCTTACAAGGTCGCATTTTGCCTCTTATATTGAGGGCCTGCTGGTTTGGTATGAGAGATCACACAGGCAGGGCCGGTGGGCAACATAATTTGGCTTGCAGGCAGCCATAGTAAGCCAGTCTTTTGGCTTCTTTAAGCTTCATAACATGTGGGAATGGTTTCAAACAGCAGCGCCCTCATGTCCCATACCACGCACCCATTGGATTGGCCATTTAAAATGGGTTGGCCATTTAAAAGGAGGGGCTGTGGTTTTCAGGTTAGCATGCAGCACAAACTCAACTGAACCTCCCCCCCCCCCCCCCAATTCTCTGGGATGATCGCTTCAGCCCTCCCCCCACCGCGTGGCTAACAGCGGGGATGATTTCTGTTCAACCACAGGCAAACAGCCCAGCAGGAACAGCCACCTCTGAATGTCCTCTTAATAAAATTCCCCTATTTCAAGCAGGTGACCATGAATGATATCACTCTCCTGAGGATAACACAGCGAGATAAAGAGGATTTCCACTCCATCCCCATACACGTTAACAGATGTTTCCAGTAGCTGTCCTTGCCACGAATGCATCCCAAGTCTTCAGGGAAAATTAATCATTAAACAAGCTTGCTTTTAAACCATGTATTATATTTACAAAGGTAACTCACCAGAGGTCCCTTCTCTGCCTTCAAGGTCTGGGAGCCCACCTTGGGTGGGTTGGGAGGGTACTGGCTCCAGGGTGATAAACAGTTCCTAGCTGCTTGCTTGCTATGCGCTATCTTCAACCTCCTCATTATCATCATCTTCTTCGTCCCCAAAATCCGTATCCCTGTCGCGTGAGAATCCATTGACGGAGTCCATGCACAGGGGTGGGGTAGTTGTAGGGGCACCCCCTAGAATGGCATGCAGCTCATCTTAGAAGCGGCATGTCTGGGGCTCTGACCCGGAGCGGCCGTTTGCCTCTCTGGCTCTTTGGTAGGCTTGCCTGAGCTCCTTAAGTTTCACGTGGCACTGCTGCGGGTCGCTCCATCCTTCATGTTCTTGGAGATTTTTTCAAATATTTGAGCATTTCGTCTTTTGGAACAGAGTTCGGATAGCACAGATTCCTCTCCCCATACAGCGATCAGATCCAGTACCTCCCGTTCGGTCCATGCTGGAGCTCTTTTGCGATTCTGGGACTCCATGGTCACCTCTGTTGATGACCTCTGCATGGTCACCTGTGCTGATCAGCTCGCCACGCTGGCCAAACAGGAAATGAAATTCAAAAGTTCGCGGGGCTTTTCCTGTCTACCTGACTAGTGCATCTGAGTTGAGAGTGCTGTCCAGAGTGGTCACAATGGAGCACTCTGGGATAGCTCCCGGAGGCCAATACCGTCGAATTGCGTTCACACTACCCCAAATTCGACCCAGCAAGGTTGATTTCAGCGCTAATCCCCTCGTTGGGGAGGAGTACAGAAATCGATTTTAAAAGCCCTTTAAGTTGACAAAAATGGCTTTGTCGTGTGGACGGGTGCAGGGTTAAATTGATCTAACGCTGCTAAATTTGACCTAAACTTGTAGTGTAGACCAGCGCTAACTGAATTAGGCTTAGACTTATGTGTGTTATTTTATTTCGCTTGGTAATTTACTTTGTTCTGTCTGTTATTACTTGTGTAACCCTTCTGCCCATCTGAGTTGGCAGCAACAAGGGCCGCGTTCACTATCTAACGGTTTCGTTTCAATAACACAATGCAAAACCGGCTTGAGCCCCCACCCAGTGACCTGGGACAATTACATACCACCCCACCCTGGCGCCTCTAAGAGGCAATACTTCCCCTCTCGCAAGCATGGAGTCTGAGTGTAGCAAAAGCCTTTTAATAAAGAAGGGAAACAATGCAGCACTATGTTGGGGAAACACCACAAACAGGATTCATACCACAGACCATGAGCAAAAGACCCACCCCCAGGTAAGTTTGGCAGTGTCCTTTTCCCCTCAGGGTCTTAAGTCCAGCCACCCAAAAATCACCCAAAGTCCCAGAAGTCCAACACCCCAATAGTCTCTGTCCCTGGTCAGTGCAGCCCCAGAGTTCAAAAGTTTATCTGCAGAATTTTACCTCCCAGCCCAGGGGGGGAGAGAGCGGGGGGGGGGGAGAACACGGGGGTGTTAAGGGGCACCTTACATGGTCCAAGGCTGACTGCCCCATCTCTCCGTGGGATTCTGCTTTAGCCTTCACCATGAGCCACTCCACCCGCTGCTCTGCTCCACCAGCCATCCCATGAGCTGCTCCACAAACTACTCTGCTCCCCCAGCACTCAGTGATTTCAACACTCAGTAATTTTAGCTCTTTAGTGATTTCAGCTTGTAGTAGGGGAGCCCCAGTGCTAGTGCACCATTGGCCCAAACTGAATTCAGCTCAGCAGCCTGTAACTAGACTTCTAATGGAATCAAACAAAATTAGCTCTGATACTCCACAGTGGAGTAAGGAGAAGGTGCAATTGGTGTTTCAGGCCCACACCATCACATACAAATACCTGCCCCCAACCTCTCTCCATTCACTGGGTTGTGGAACCTATGTCCCTTGTCTAGCGAGTGCTACTTAGTTGATGGTGAGTCCCTCTGTCATAAAACAGTTCCAATGTCCTTGAGTCACATAATCAGGGTAACAACACTTTATTCTTCCTGTCCCAATAACAGAGAAACTGGGGATCCCACAGCAGCCAAAGTGACCATTTGGGCTGCGGTGGGCTCATGCTAGGCGGAGTGGGTGTGCCTATGCAAACAAGATCAGCCCCTGAACTTCTTTTCCACAACTCGCCACAATTCACCACCAGATGTCAGGGTAGAGCTCATCCTGACTCTGTTTACACTTGGAACCACTTAAATCCTACTTTTTATATTTAATAAAATCACTTTTTACTTATTAATTAACCCAGATCAAGCAATTAATGCCTGGAGGAGCAAACAGCTGTGCATATCTCCCTGTCAGTGTTATAGAGGGCGAACAATTTATGTGTTTATCCTGTATAAGCTTTATACAGAGTAAAACAGATTTGTTTGGGGTTTGGATCCCATCGGGAACTGGGTATCTGGGTGTCGGAGACAGGAGCACTTCTTAAGCTGTTTTCAGTTAAGTCGGTACCTTTTGGGGGACATGGTTCAGACCCGGGTCTGCGTTTGCAGCAGGCTGGCGTGTCTGGCTCAACAAGACAGGGTACTGAAGTCCCAAGCTGCCAGGAAAAACAGGCTCAGAGGTAGTCCCAGCAGATCAGGTGGCAGTTCCCAACCCGTTACCCCCCCCCCCACCCCTCGCCTCTTGAGGACTTCTGACCAAATAGCACAATACATACGCTAACAAACTTAAACAAAGGCTTTGTTTAAGTTTGTTAGCATATGTATTGTGTGGTTAAAGCCATTTAAAGAATGAATGTTCTCCCTAGCAGCGTGCTGCTCCTTTAAGGAGCAGAGTGCAGCCCCACCCCACCCCCTCCGGAGTGGGGGTGGGCTCTAGCCCCAAGTCTTTCCGGTAGCCTGTACCCGCTAAAAATCTCTTACCGATACTGCATACATAAGAACATAAGAACGGCCATACCAGGTCAGACCAAAGGTCCATCCAGCCCAGTATCCTGTCTGCCAACAGGGACCAATGCCAGGTGCCCCAGAGGGAGTGAACCTAACAAGTAATGATCAAGTGATCTCTCTCCTGCCATCCATTTCCACCCTCTGACAAACAGAGGCTAGGGACACCATTTCTTACCCGTCCTGGCTAATTGACATTGGTGGACTTAACCTCCATGAATTTATCCAGTTCTCTTTTAAACCCTGTTATAGTCCTAGCCTTCACAACCTCCTCAGGTAAGGAGTTCCACAGGTTGACTGTGCGCTGCGTGAAGAACTTCCTTTTATTTGTTTTAAACCTGCTGCCCATTAATTTCATTTGGTGACCCCTAGTTCTTATATTATGGGAACAAGTAAGTAACTTCTCCTTATTCACTTTCTCCACATCACTCATGATTTTATAGACCTCTATCATATCCCCCCTTAGTCTCCTCTTTTCCAAGCTGAAGAGTCCTAGCCTCTTTAATCTCTCCTCATAAGGGACCTGTTCCAAACCCCTAATTGTTTTAGTTGGAGGGTACTGCCCTACTTGCACTCCGGCTGGTGACGGAGAAGGTGCAGCCTGTGGGAATGAGCAGCAGCAGGCTGTGCCCTGGCCCGAACATCCCCAGCGAGCTCTGTGCCCCAGCTTTCTCGCACAGCTCCTGCTCCTGCCTCCAACACACACCAATCCATCGCCTAGCTCCAGGGAAACCCGCCAGCCCGTGCAGCTCAACTCTGAGCTGCTCGCAGCCTAGGGCCTTGGGCGGTAGCTCCCCAGCTGTTTTAACTACATAGCTAGGCTTGATTGCTCATTCTGTTGGGTCTGAAGGTGGGTGGCGGGTACCCACTGGCTTTGTAGAGGTCTGGGATAATGCCATCAGCACCTTTCCGGTTCTTCGGCCTGTGTTCTCCAGGAGGCCTAGGCTGTGTCTACACCAGACACGCTACATCGGCAGAGACACAGCGGTTCTTCCGGGGCTGTGGGGAATCTACTCTCCGAGGCAGCAGTGAGGCCGATGGATGACTTCTCCCCTCAGCCTGGACCTGTCCACACTGGGCCTTAGGTCGGCGTAACGCCGTTGCACGGGGCATGGGATTTTTCACCGCCCTGAGTGATGCAGTGAAGCTGACCTGACTTGGTAGTGTAGACCAGCCCCTAGTCCTGGGTCTCTTCTGGCCTTTACAGCTGTGGCTGAGGCTAGTTCTGAGGGCAGCAGCCGCTCGGCTCCTCCTTGCTTGGCTCGAGCCTGTCTCGGCCAGCATGTGCCAGGACAGGCCCGGTCATTTCCAGGTACCCAGCTCCAGGCTGATCATCTCCGTGGAGACGCAGCGGTTTGCTTTGGCGCTCCGGATGATGTTAGCAGGGGAGGAAGAGAAGTCCTCCAGAGCTTCCTCTTCTGCAGATCCGAGCCCCTCCCCGCCCCCGATAGAGCAGCAGAAACCTTGGCTTTGCACTGGTGCCAAGAGGGTGTTGTTGAGTCTCACAAGTAGCAAAAGAAAAGGAGTGGGAGCAGGACTCTTGGTTCTAGTCCCAGCTTTGGGGAGGGGGGGCTCGTGGTTAGAGGAGGGGCTGGGAGTCAGGACTCCTGGGTTCTAGTCCCAGCTTTGGGGGGAGGGGTAGTGGTTAGAGGAGGGGGGCTGGGAGTCAGGACTCCTGGGTTCTAGTCCCAGTTTTGCGGAGGGGGGGCTCGTGGTTAGAGCAGTGTCTTTCAGGAGGTTTTTTTGCATTTTAAAACCGGGGGGGGGTTCTTACAGCTGTAGCTGGGGGAGGGGCTGGGGGTGGGCTGGTAACAGGAATTGTCTGCGCTGCTCCGAGTCCAGCGGGGCAGGGCGGGGGGGAGGGGGGTCTGAAGGCAGCTGGGGGGGCAGCAAGGGCAGCTGGCAATTCCAGCCCCAGCTCCTCAGATCGCGGCCGGGAGCTACTTGTTTCTATGACTCTCTCAGCCCTTAGAGCTGGCAGCGCGTCAAGCCCCCGCCCCGCTCTGCTGCAGGCCCTGGCTTGCGCTGCTGCGCTTAGCTCGGGGGTGGGGGGGGGCCCAAGGTCTTCACAAGAACACAGGCTCATGACTTGCCCGTTAGGATCATTGCTTCTTCCCGCAAGAGACAGCTGAAGTGACTCATGTGGCAGAGCCGGAGCTGGGGAGAGAACCTAGGAGTCCTGGTTCCCAGCCCTAACCACTAGACCCCACTCCCCTCCCAGAGCCGGGGAGAGAACCCAGGAGTCCTGGTTCCCAGCCCTAACCACTAGACCCCACTCCCTTCCCAGAGCCGGGGAGAGAACCCAGGAGTCCTGGTTCCCAGCCCTAACCACTAGACCCCACTCCCCTCCCAGAGCCGGGGAGAGAACCCAGGAGTCCTGGCTCCCAGCCCCCCCTGCTCTAACCCACCAGCCCCCACTCCCCTCCCAGAGCTGGGGAGAGAACCCAGGAGTCCTGGTTCCATTGCTCTAACCCCTATAAGAAAGTGGAAATTTTCTGTAATAATATGTCTGAGCCTTCGCTGCTCGGCGCCAACCTGGGACCGTCCCAGGGCCGGGGGCCAATGAGCCTGTCTCTGCTTGGGGGACGCGGCCGGGGGTCGCTGCCAGTCCTGCCTGAGCCGCGCTGGTCCCTGCAGAGGGGTCAGGTCTGTGCCCAGGCGTCGGGCTCAGCCGGACCCACCGGGCAGAGCTCACGGCGGGCAGCAGGAAGGCTGGAGCCCCCAGGCTCAGCCTCGGAGGCGGTGAGGCGCGTGACCAGGCCTGCAGGAAGAGCGGGTCCCCTGGGGGCTCTGACACGCCGAGGGGCTCCTGCCAGGGGGTCTGGAAAGCCGGGGCGTAGCTCTGAGCCAGGGATCTGTTTATGTGTAGCCAGAGCCGCTCTCCGGCAGCCTCAGCTGGGGGCCGGCACCTTCCCCCCACCGCTTGGGCTTTCTCCCCGCCTGCGCGCTGGAGCTGCCCACAAGCAGCAATGTGCTTTCTCTCCCCAACCTGCGGCGCCCGCCACCAGAAACTCCCAGAGCTGCTGACTTCCTCCCTGGCCGTGTGGGGAGCTGTGCGCAGCGGCCTCTGGACTTTCCCAGCACCAGCCCACCCCGGAGAAAGTGCTGCGGCCACAGAGAGTCCTGCCCCCACCCCCCAAGCGATGGGAGGAGCTGGGTGCTCTGCGCTGGCCCATCCGGACGGGCTGGGGCTTGGAGGAAATTGACCTTGCGGGAGTCCAAGCAGCGGTTTTCTGAGCTGCGTTCCTGGTGAGGGGTGCGCGAGAGGAAGCGGACTTTGTGCGGGCGAGGACGAGGGCGTGTGGAAGCTGCAGGGAGAGGCAGAGCGAAGCGAGCCCAGAGAAATGCCAGCCCCGGGCAGCGCCTCGACCAAAGGCAGCTGTGAGCAAAGCTTCTCCGGCCCCTGCCCTGGTTTCCCCGTCCCGGCTGTTCCCCGGCACAGAGAGAGCCGTGGAATTATCCTTCCTCGTCCCCATTCCAGAGCTTCCTGAGGAAGCCACAGCTGGGAAAATCTGCAGCGAGGAGCCGAGCCCCGAGCCAGCGAAAGGCCAAAGGGCTTGTGCTACGGGCCTGGAAAGAACGCGCTGCTGCTGCGAGCCAAACGCCCAGGGGCCCGTGCACAGGCGCTTGTGCAGAGCAACAAAGATGGTGCACGGCTGGCGTCACGCTCCGGGAGGGGCTGTGTCTGTTCCTGCACGAGCTGCACAAGCAAACAGCCCTCGGCACCGCACACATGCACATAGTTACACTTACAAACGTACACGTTCACCTGAACGCGCGCGTGCACACCAACGCACACCAACAATCACCTTCGCCCAAACGCACGCGTGCACACCAACGCACATCAACGCTCACCTTCACCCAAACGCACGCGTGCACACCAACGCACACCAATACCCACCTTCACCCAAACGCACGCGTGCACACCAATGTACACCAACGTTCACCTTCACCCAAACGCACACATGCACACCAACGCACACCAACGCTCACCTTCACCCAAACGCACGCGTGCACACCAACGCTCACCTTCACCCAAACGCACGCGTGCACACCAACGCACACCAATACTCAACTTTGCCCAAACGCACGCGTGCACACCAACGCACATCAACAATCACCTTCGCCCAAACGCACGCGTGCACACCAATGCACACCAATACCCACCTTCACCCAAACGCACACGTGCACACCAATGTACACCAACGTTCACCTTCACCCAAACGCACGCGTGCACACCAACGCACACCAACAATCACCTTCGCCCAAACGCACGCGTGCACACCAATGCACACCAATACCCACCTTCACCCAAACGCACACGTGCACACCAATGTACACCAACGTTCACCTTCACCCAAACGCACGCGTGCACACCAACGCTCACCTTCACCCAAACGCACGCGTGCACACCAATGTACACCAACGCTCACCTTCACCCAAACGCACGCGTGCACACCAACGCTCACCTTCACCCAAACGCACGCGTGCACACCAATGCACATCAACGCTCACCTTCACCCAAACGCACGCGTGCACACCAATGCACATCAACGCTCACCTTCACCCAAACACACGCGTGCACACCAATGTACACCAACGCTCACCTTCACCCAAACGCACGCGTGCACACCAACGCTCACCTTCACCCAAACGCACGCGTGCACACCAACGCACATCAACGCTCACCTTCACCCAAACGCACGCGTGCACACCAATGCACGTCAACGCTCACCTTCACCCAAACACACGCGTGCACACCAATGTACACCAACGCTCACCTTCACCCAAACGCACGCGTGCACACCAACGCACACCAACAATCACCTTCACCCAAACGCACGCGTGCACACCAACGCACATCAACGCTCACCTTCACCCAAACGCACGCGTGCACACCAATGCACACCAACAATCACCTTCGCCCAAACGCACGCGTGCACACCAATGCACATCAACGCTCACCTTCACCCAAACGCACGCGTGCACACCAATGCACATCAACGCTCACCTTCACCCAAACGCACGCGTGCACACCAATGCACATCAACGCTCACCTTCATCCAAACGCACGCATGCACACCAACATACACCAACGCTCACCTTCACCCAAACGCACACGTGCACACCAATGCACACCAACAATCTCCTTCACCCGAACGCACGCGTGCACACCAATGCACACCAACAATCTCCTTCACCCAAACGCACGCGTGCACACCAATGCACATCAACGCTCACCTTCACCCAAACGCACGCGTGCACACCAACGCACACCAACGCTCACCTTCACCCAAACGCACGCGTGCACACCAACGCACATCAACGCTCACCTTCACCCAAACGCACGCGTGCACACCAATGCACACCAACAATCTCCTTCACCCAAACGCACGCGTGCACACCAATGCACACCAATACCCACCTTCACCCAAACGCACACGTGCACACCAATGCACACCAATACCCACCTTCACCCAAACGCACACGTGCACACCAATGCACACCAACAATCTCCTTCACCCGAACGCACGCGTGCACACCAATGCACACCAACAATCTCCTTCACCCAAACGCACGCGTGCACACCAACGCACATCAACGCTCACCTTCACCCAAACGCACGCGTGCACACCAACGCACATCAACGCTCACCTTCACCCAAACGCACGCGTGCACACCAACGCACACCAACGCTCACCTTCACCCAAATGCATGCGTGCACACCAATGCACACCAATACCCACCTTCACCCAAACGCACACGTGCACACCAACGCTCACCTTCACCCAAACGCACACGTGCACACCAACGCACATCAATGCTCACCTTCACCCAAACGCACGCGTGCACACCAACGCACACCAATACTCACCTTCACCCAAACGCACTCACAAGCACAGCTGCTTTCACACTTATCAGGGGCACCATTTCAGATTTTGGTGGGGAGGGGCAACTTTGACCATGATTCCAGGGGCTACAGAGGCACTTGAAAAAACTAGTGGTTTGGCAGAGAACTTAGCAATGAGCTGACAGGAGCCCTGGATCGAATTCCTGTAGAAAAGAAAGAAAATGCAATAAATATTAGACCCACTCAGCCCTAATCCTAACATGTTCTGACAGCTTGTGGCCAGTCACTTGAGGGACGCTGGTTAGGTTTAAAAATGTAAAGTATATTCTTACTTTGGTACTAACTCTGCAGAGAGGGCGACCCCGCCAGGACTCCTGGGTTCTATCTCAGCCGGGGAGGGGAGTGGGGTCTAGTGGGTTACAGCTGGGGGCAGATACATCTGGGTTCTATATAAGAACATCAGAACGACCTGGGTCAGACCAAAGGTCCATCTAGCCCAGTGTCCTGTCCTCTGACAGTGGCCAGTGCCAGGTGCCCCAGAGGGAATGAACAGAACAGGGAATCATCCAGTGATCCATCCCCTGTCGCCCATTCCCAGCTGCTGGTCAAACAGAGGCCAGGGACACCATCCCTGCCCATCCTGGCTAATAGCCATTGATGGACCTATCCTCCAGGAACTTTTCTAGTTCCTGTTTGAACCCTGAGATAGTCTTGGCCTTCACAACATCCCCTGGCAAGGAGTTCCACTGAATGACTGTGCGTTGTGTGAAGAAGAACTTCCCTTTATTTGTTTTAAACCTGCTGCCTAGGTTTCATTGGGTGAACCCTGGTTCTTGTGTTATGAGAAGGAGTAAATAACACTTCCTTATTTACTTTCTCCACACCAGCCATGATTTTATAGACCTCTAGCATATCCCCCCTTAGTCGTCTCTTTTCCAAGCTGAAATGTCCCAGGCTTATTAATCTCTCCTCACACGGCAGCCGTTCCATACAGTGGTGGCGAGTTGTATGGATCCGTGGTGCCCGTGCCCACCAGTATGAGAGCAGGGGGTCCCGACTCCACCAAAGTTCAGGGCCGGGTCTCTCCCCCGTCCCCGCCTGCTGCCCCCGCACGCCTCCCCCAACCTCTCCCCCTGGTCTCGCCTGCTGCCCCCAGGCAATTTAAAAGGGCCCAGGGACCCCACCGCCACCACCAGCAGCATTACAGGGCTAAGGTGGCTTCCTGCCCACCTGCTCCACTTCCAGAAGTAGCCGGCATGTCCCTGCGGCCCTGTGGGGGCCGGGGGGCCTTTGTCCCTGCGCGCTGCCCCCGCCCCGAGCACCGACTCTGCCAACTGCAGCCATTGGGAGCTGGGGGGGTGATGCCTGGGGCAGCAGTGTGTGGAGACCCCTCCGGCCCCCCACCTAGGAGCTGCTGCCAGAGGGGGATGCGGGTCACTTTTGGGAGCCGCCCGAGGTAAGCGCTGTACCCCTCCCCCTCTCCTGCACCCCAACACCCTTCCACAGCCCAGACCCCTCACCCAAACTCCCTCCCAGAGCCTGACCCCTCCCCCCTCCTGCACCCCAACCCCCTTCTTCAGCCCAGACCCCTCACCCAAACTCACTCCTAGAGCCCGACCCCTCCCCTCTCTCCTCCTGCACCCCAACACCCTTCCACAGCCCAGACCCCTCACCCAAACTCCCTCCCAGAGCCTGACCCCTCCCCCCTCCCCCCTCCTGCACCCCAACCCCCTTCTCCAGCCCAGACCCCTCACCCAAACTCCCTCCCAGAGCCTGACCCCTCCCCCCTCCTGCACCCCAACCCCCTGCCCCAGCCCAGACCCCTCACCCAAACTCCCTCCCAGAGCCCGACCCCTTACCCTCTCCTGCACCCCAACACCCTTCCACAGCCCAGACCCCTCCCCCCTCCTGCACCCCAACCCCCTTCTACAGCCCAGACCCCTCACCCAAACTCCCTCCCAGAGCCTGACCCCTCCCCCCTCCTGCACCCCAACCCCCTTCTCCAGCCCAGACCCCTCACCCAAACTCACTCCCAGAGCCTGACCCCTCCCCCCTCGTGCACCCCAACCCCCTTCCACAGCCCAGACCCCTCACCCAAACTCCCTCCCAGAGCCTGACCCCTCCCCTCTCCCGCACCCCAACCCCCTTCTACAGCCCAGACCTCTCACCTAAACTTCCTCCCAGAGCCCACGCACCCGCTCCTGCACCCAAACTCCCTCCCAGAGCCTTAGGCAGGTGGGGGGGGGAGGGACGTCACTTGGACCTGTTCTGGGCACAACCAAAAATTATACAAACCTGCCACCCCTGGTCCCATCCCTCTAATCATTTTTGTTTCCTTTCTTGGTACCTTTTCCAATTCCAGTATCTCTTTTTTGAGATGGGGCGACCACATCTGCGCACAGTATTCAAGGTGTGGACATACCATGGATTTATAGAGAGGCAACATGATATTTTCTGGCTTATTTTCTATCCCTTTCTTAACGATTCCCAGCATCCTGTTTGCTTTTTTGACTGCACTGCACATGGAGTGGATGTTTTCAGAGAACTCTCCACAATGACGCCAAGATCTTTCTTGAGTGATAACAGCTAATTTAGACCCCCTCATTTTATACGTATAGTTGGGATGATGTTTTCCAATTACTTTGTATTTATCAACATTGAATTCCATCTGCCATTTTGTTGCCCAGTCACCCAGTTTTGAGAGATTCCTTTGTAGCTCTTCGCAGTCTGCCTGGGACTTAACTATCTTGAGTAATTTTGTATCATCTGCAAATTTTGCCACCTCACTGTTTGCTCCTTTTTCCAGATCGTTTATGAATATGTTGAATAGCCCTGGGCCCAGTATAGACCCCTGGGGACACCACTATTTACCTCTCTCCAGTCTGAAAACTGACCAGTTATTCCTACCCTTTGTTTCACTGGAGTGCCTGGCACGGCTTTCAGGATCATCTAACCAGCCTTAATCTACTTTAATGACAAGTCTTTTGTTATCTTAATCACCTGCCCCTGGTTATAAACAAACTCCCACCCCAGAGGCTGTGCTGCTCCCAGGTTCTGGACTCATCACTTGTCACACTCATGCTCTGTTGCCGTTAAAAGCTCCGTCTGGGGCTACGGTGAGCAGATCTCTGGTACAACCCCCCGGGGGGGGGTGCTAGAGCCCCCCCGTCCCCCTAAATGGCGTCCCTTTACAGACACATACCCACATTCACACTCAGACACCAGCCAGAGAGCAGGGAATGTCTCAGGGGCTCGTGTCAGCACAAACCGAGTCTCATCCAAGTGTCTGAGGGACGACATCTCCTCGGGGCTGGCCGCCCGCCGTGCCCAGGGTCTGTGCCGGGGAGTGGGGCTCCAGGAGTGGGTGGGTCGGTTTTCCCTTCTCAGAGCTCTCCTGGTGGCTGATCCCACAGAGCTGTCCCTTGTGCCCCGCGCCAGCACCAGCAGGGCTGGGCCCAGGGTAGATGCTCAAAAGGCAGCCTGGCTGGTGTGGCTGCACCCCGCTGCCCTCTGCTGGAGGGGATCAGAGCCCTTCACTTGTGTGTCATAGACCCCGTGCTGCTGACGGGGACGCTCAGGTGTTCATGAGGCCCAGGGGTCTACCCCCGCCATTGCTGGGACGGTCTCAGTGACTGGGGTGGGCAGCAGAGGTGTGGCTGTGAAGGCTTCGCCGGCCCTAGACAAGGCTACATTGCAAGTTCGTCTCCTAGCTGAGCGGGAACCAACCGCCCTGGGGGGGTGGGGGGCACTTAAGTTACAGGGTGGGCTGGGGCTGGCTCTGAGTCCCTCAGCCACACCCCCTCCGCCCTAGGCCCCGCCCCTTCTGGGGGCCAGAGCCAGTGCCAGCGTAGCGGTAAGTCACTGGACTCACTTTCACCCCGCGTAAGACCGTCTGCACAGTGACCAGGTTTCTCCTGGCTGCGTGACGCCCTTCCACCGCCGGAGCTCTTGTCCCGGCGAATTCCCGCCGGCGCTCCCCCGAGGGGCTGGGAGTCGCCGGTTTCTCGCTGGAAGTCGGGGAAGGGCCGCGTCCCCCCGGGACCGTGCAGCAAAGGCAAAGGGGAAGTGTCATTTCACAGGCTCTCGTCTCTCTCTCGGTGTTGGCCAGAGCAGAAGCCCCCGGCTTTCCCCTCCCACCCGGACTTTCCTGCCTCCCGGTTCATACAGCTCCCCACCCTGCCCCAGCCCTGCCATTGATAAAACCTCACACCAGCCTCTGCTGTGCCAGGGCGGGGCGGGGGAGAGAGCGCAGCCTCCCATGTGACGCTCACATCAGAGACAGTTAACCACAAACCAGCCCCAAAATAACTCTGAGCACATGAGAATTTCCCCACAACACCCGGCTGACGCGGCAGCGGAGCCAGGGCTGACCCGCTCCGGAAGGGCACGGGGTGCTGCGGAGTCACCCAGGTGCAGCTTGGCCTCCGGGCAAAGGGAGCAGCACGGAGCTGCAGGCTCCGGCGGGACTGAGGCTGGCACAGGGGGGAGGGCGTGGGAGTGAGACTCAGGGGAGCTGGGAGCTCTTCCCAGCTCTGCCCCTGGCCGGGGGCAGCTTCTTTCCCCACGCTGTGCCTGGGAGCTCTTCAGCGCAGGGACTGCTGGGAGGGAGGGATAGCTCAGTGGTTTGAGCATTGGCCTCCTAAACCCAGCGTTGTGAGTTCAATCCTTGAGGCATCTGGGGCAAAAATCTGTCTGGGGATTGGTCCTGCTTTGAGCAGGGGTTGGACTAGATACCTCCTGAGGTCCCTTCCAACCCTGATAGTCTGTGATTCTATGACTGTCTCTTACTCTGTGTCAGGGCAGTGCCCAGCGCGACGGGGCCCTGATCTCAGTCAGGGTCTGGGCAGCGCCCGGCGCGACGGGGCTCTGATCTCAGCTGGGGTCTGGGCAGCGCCCGGCGCGACGGGGCTCTGATCTCAGTCAGGGTCTGGGCAGCGACCGGCACAATGGGGCCCCGATCTCGGCCGGGGTCTGGGCAGCGCGCACCGCGACGGGGCTCTGATCTCAGCCGGGGTCTGGGCAGCGCCCGGTGCAACGGGGCCCTGATCTCTGTCAGGGTCTGGGCAGGGACCGGCACAACGGGGCCCCGATCTCGGCCGGGGTCTGGGCAGCGCCCGGCGCGACGGGGCTCTGATCTCAGCCGGGGTCTGGGCAGCGCCCGGCGCGACGGGGCTCTGATCTCAGCCGGGGTCTGGGCAGCGCCCGGCGCGACGGGGTCCTGGTCTCAGTTGTGGCACTACCATAATACAAATAATAATGACCCTAATGACCTGCTGTGACATTATTGACATAAACTGCAACCAATGTTATATATTTGCAGCAAATATTGTACCAAGGCTGTCGTGTGAGGTGTCTATACAGAGGTTCTGGTTTGCTGGTTAGGATGATGCTGTCTGTGTGTGTGTGTCATTTGTGTAGTTGAAGTTAGGAATATTGGCTCTGTACTTGTTTGATTCTAAGTAGCCTCAGTGAAGCATTTGGTCGGCTTCTTGAGAAAAGACTATTCTCAGGAAAAAGAAGAACAGGAGTACTTTTTGCGGATACAGACTAACACGGCTGCTACTCTGAAACCTATTCTCAGGAAGTGCCCAATCAAGAAACACTTAACTGACAGTGGACTTTGAGAGACTCCAATCCACATCTGAGCTCTCCTGGGAACATTCAAACTAACATGGAAACAATGGCGTCAGCCTGCAAACTGAGTCATGCACGGACATGTGACTTGCCCATGTGACTCCAGACTCCATCTTGCGGCTGTGATTTTCCACAGTAAGAACCGAGGGGTCCTTCCACCTGGCAGAGAATATAAAAGGCCCTGGAAACCCCCCGCCCCATCTTGTCTTCAATCCTGCTTCTGACCTCTGGAGGGACCTTGGTACAAACTGAAGCTCTGAACAAAGGACTGAATGACCCATCCCAGCTGGGGATGTTCCAGAGACTTGATTTGAACCTGCAGTTTATTCTATCACTATCGCTGCTGCAAGCCTGAACCAAGAACTTTGCCATTTCTGTGTGTCATTGATTCCATGTAACCAATTCTAGCTCTCATCCAGATCTTTTTCCTTTTATGAATAAACCTTTAGATTTTAGATTCTATAGGATTGGCAACAGCGTGATTTGTGGGTAAGATCTGATTTGTATATTGACCTGGTCTGCGGCTTGGTCCTTTGGGATCGGGAGAACCTTTTTTCTTTGACTGGGGTATTGGTTTTCATAACCATTTGTCCCCATAACGAGTGACACTGGTGGTGATATGGGGAAACTGGAGTGTCTAAGGGAATTGCTGGTGTGACGTGTGGTTAGCCAGTGGGGTGAGAGCGAAGTCCTCTGTGGTTTGGTGCCTGGGTGTGCAAAGGACCCCAGCCTGGGGCTGTAACTGCCCTGCTCTGAGCAAATTGTTCTGAATTGACACTCTCCGTTGGATCCCACCGAAGGCAGCAGCGTTACACCTGCTTTGCCTAGTGTGTCGTAATCTTCATGCCAAGCTGGTGTCAGTTCGGAGCCGCTGGGCAGCCCTTACCCTAGGCAGCCGGGGCAAGGGCTATCAGGCCTGGAGAGCTCTGCCGCAGTGCAGCACGGCCACGCAGGCTCCTCTGCCCGAGAGCGCCGAGCTGCTGGAGGCCGCGGGAGGTCTCTGGCGGCTGCGGGTGCAGGCTGCAGGATTACGTAGTGGGGGGGGGGGGGATAATTTCCTGCTCACCCCGCCCCCACCCCCACCCCAAAGGCGTACTTTACGGTGGCTCAGGAGGGGCGAAATAACCCTTTAGACTGCACCGGGGGAGCCCCAGGCGAGACGGAGAGGCACTGATTGAAGGTGCAGCCCAGAGGCAGGGGCTGGCAGAAAGCCAGGCAGCGAGAGCAGAAGGGCTGCCCCGTGGAGGTCCGCAGTCCCGGCCTGGGCCCAGCGAGGAGAGGAGGAAACCCGGGGGGAGCAGAAGCCCAGGGATCCTGGCCCTGTGGGAAGGGGTTACCCAGAGGGCTGGCAGAGGGGGAAGCCTGCGGAGGGCGGAGTAGGAAGAGGCCCAGGGTTGGGACGGTGCAGACCTTGGCTGCTGGAACCCGGAGTAGCGGGTGGGCCCGGGTTCCCCTACCCGCCATCGGAAGATGGCCTGGAATGGCTCCTGGGCAGCTGGTCCGGTGAGACAGCGACTCCCAGAGAGCGAGAGGGGCCGTGGCACGAGGGAGCGCCAGGCTGGGCAGAGATAATCCCTAGGTGCAGCCACAAGGGGACGCTCCAAGGTGAGCGAACCCCGTTACGGGCCATGGGGGGCACCCAGCTGGGCCGGCCAGGCGAGAGCAGCCCCGCAGCACTGCCCCAGAAGCAATGCAAGATCCTGTCAGGAGATCTGGGTTCAATTCCTGCCTCCGCCACTGACACCCTGTGAGTGACCTTAGGCCAGTCACTTCACCTGTCTGCCTCAGTCGGCAGACGGGACGATGCTTCCCAGGGGAGAGGAGAAACTCAACAGCGCAGCGTCACCAGCTCTCCCGTGTCTAATTGAAAGCCCCTGTTCCTGGGGCCAGGTGATGACACCAGAGGGGAAAAGGTGTGTGACCCTGACGTCTTGGAGCCCGGGGGGGGGGGGGGAGGAAAAGCCCCCAACATTCCTTGTGATGTGGATTTACGAAACCTCTCGATTTGTGGGGCCTGACTCGTGATTTTCAAACATCTGGGCTCAGAGTGTGTGTGTGTGTGTGTGTGTGTGTGTGTGTGTGTGTGTGTGTGTGTGTGTGCAGTTTATCAGCATGTGGTTGTAGGTAGGTAGAGAGGGGTGTGTATGGGGATGGGGAGTGGCGGGAGGGGAGGGTGTGTGGGGGGGAGGGAGAGGGGTATGTATGGGGAGGGAGGGGGGAGGGGAGGGAGAGGGGTGTGTATGGGGATGGGGGTGTAGGAGGGTGGGTGGAGGGGTGTGTACGGGGAGGGAGGGGGAGGAGAGGGGGAGGGGAGGGAGAGGGGTGTGTATGGGGATGGGGATGTAGGAGGGTGGGTGGAGGGGTGTGTATGGGGAGGGAGGGGAGGAGAGGGAGAGAGGTGTGTATGGGAATGGGGTGTGGGGGGGAGGTGTATGGGGGAAGGAGGGGTGTGTGGGGGGGAGGGGGAGGGGGAGGGAGAGGGAGAAGGGTGTGTATGGGGCTGGGGGTGTAGGAGGGTGGGTGGAGGGGTGTGTACGGGGAGGGAGGGGGGGAGGGGAGGGAGAGGGGTGTGTATGGGGATGGGGGTGTAGGAGGGTGGGTGGAGGGGTGTGTACGGGGAGGGAGGGGTGTGGGTGGGGGAGGGGAGGGAGAGGGGAGGGAGAGGGGTGTGTATGGGGATGGGGGTGTAGGAGGGTGGGTGGAGGGGTGTGTACGGGGAGGGAGGGGTGTGGGTGGGGGAGGGGAGGGAGAGGGGTGTGTATGGGGATGGGTGTGTGTGTGTAGGAGGGTGGGTGGAGGGGTGTGTACGGGGAGGGAGGGGGGAGGGGAGGGAGAGGGGTGTGTATGGGGATGGGGAGGGAGAGGGAGAAGGGGGTGTATGGGGATAGGGGTGTAGGAGGGTGGGTGGAGGGGTGTGTACGGGGAGGGAGGGGTGTGGGTGGGGGAGGGGAGGGAGAGGGGTGTGTATGGGGATGGGTGTGTGTGTGTAGGAGGGTGGGTGGAGGGGTGTGTACGGGGAGGGAGGGGGGAGGGGAGGGAGAGGGGTGTGTATGGGGATGGGGAGGGAGAGGGAGAAGGGGGTGTATGGGGATGGGGGTGTAGGAGGGTGGGTGGAGGGGTGTGTATGGGGAGGGAGGGGTGTGTGGGGGGAGGGGGAGGGAGAGGGAGAAGGGGGTGTATGGGGATGGGGGTGTAGGAGGGTGGGTGGAGGGGTGTGTACGGGGAGGGAGGGGTGTGTGTGGGGGAGGGGGAGGGAGAGGGGTGTGTATGGGGATGGGGTGTGTGTGTGTAGGAGGGTGGGTGGAGGGGTGTGTACGGGGAGGGAGGGGTGTGGGTGGGGGAGGGGAGGGAGAGGGGTGGTTATGGGGATGGGGTGCGTGTGCAGGAGGGATGGACGAATAGCTGACCCCATACACAGACAGACAGGGGGCAGAACGCTGGAGCAGGTCTAGAAGAGCACTGGTCACTTTGGCAGAGCAAAGGGGCGTTAACGTGAGGGGGAACCTGTGTGGGGCTCCCCTGCTCGGCGTGGTGCTCCCAGCCCCCGGCTCAGGGCACAGGTCGGGGCTGTGGCGGGACACACTGCACTACGGCTGTTCCCCGCTTCCCAGGGCTCGTGGGGAGCAGACTGAGGTGCTGCTCCGTGCACACCAGGAACCGAGCGGGGCCCAGAATACAGGGCACGCAAATGAGGTTTAAATCCACTTCTCACGCTCCATCCCCTGCCCCAAACACAAGAACAGTGGAGCCGAGAATCTGGCTCTTGGATTCTGACCGTGAATCCACGTGAACACTCACAGCAAGCGGCGGGGGAGACGGGGACGGGGGGGAGCCAATCTGCAGAGATTCTGTGGGGAGCGCAGGGTCCATGCAGTCCCCGTCCCCCCCGCCAAGGCCCAGCTGCAGCCTTGAAGCATCAGGACGTTACAGAACATGTCCCAGTTGTGGCCATGACCCCACCCCCCACATCGGCTCCAGAGGCCTCAGAGAATCTGGCATGTCCCAGGCGTTGGCCGCAGAGCAGAGGGACAGAGCCGCGGGCGCAGGGGAAACGCAGGGGGAGGGAAAGCCGCCGGAAGGAGCGGGTGATGGATGGAATTTCAGGGCGGATGTTTGGGGACCCCGCGCTGCCTCTGTAGGGTCAGAGCAGCCCAGGCGTGTAGAACAGCAAAGCACCAGGGCAGGCCGAGTCCTGCCTTCGCTGCACCGCTGCCAATCCGGAGTAACTCACTGACACCAGCGGCACCGCTGCGGATTTGCAGTGGTGGAGCAGAGCGAATTTGGCGCGTGAATGGCCACATTTCAAAGCAGGTTCCCAAAGGCTCAGCAGCACCCCCAGACAGGGCCAAACTTTCCGAAACCCCTAAATAAGCAGCCAGATTTTCAGACCCAGCAGCCTCGGGCCGACCCTAGCGACCAAGCGCCGCAAGACTCGTGCCGGTTATGTGCCTAACGGGGCGCTGCGCAGTCTGGAAAGTCTGCCCCGAACAGGAATGCAGCCACCTCTGGGGTGGAACGCAAAACTGCTCAGCTCCAGCCCTGCTGCCCGGCAGACAGGCCCTGAAATGACAGTGGGGGAGTTTAGCTATTTACCAGACCCAGGTTAAGAGCCTCGTTATGGGGGGCTGTGATCACCATGGGCGGGATCCCGAGCCCTGGCTTTTAGGTGCAGCGTTTTGGAGAACTCCCCGGGGGCCGGGGGCGAGTTCTGTCTGTGGGGGAATGAGTCCGATGAGCTCAGCCTGGAACAAGGAAGCGAAACCCCCGGTGCTAACGCCTGGGCCGGGCAGCCCCAGGCAAGGCTCTGACACGTCTCCATAAATGGAGGAAATGCCTGGCAGATACACAGGTCCAAAGATCTGCGGCGTGGCCCCGCCCCGGCCGGGCCCCGCACTCCTGTGCCGCGCAGGTCAGCTCGACTAGGACCCAGGAGTGTGACGGGCACCTGGGGGGAGGAGCGGGGCTTTCAAATGAGGGGGAGGGGCCCCTGAGACTGCCCCGGGCTGGGGGGGCCCAGCACATAGGCCCTGCATCTGCCGTGCTCCTGGGCCCTCGTATAGGCGGGTGGTGCTGACGGCACATGGTGCTGGGGTCAGGCTCTGCGCTGGGTCTCTGGAGGCCTGGGTTTGATTCCCAGCTCTGCCACAGACGCCCTGTGTGACCTTGGGCAAGTCACTGCATCCCTCCAGGCTGAGCTTCCCCACCTGTGACTGGGGATAATGAACCTTCCCCTGTCTCCGAGCGTGAGCTCTTGGGGCAGGGGCTGTCTCGGGCTGGGCAGCACCGGGGCCCGGATCTGGGTCAGGCTCAGGGCAGTACCCAGCCTGCTGGGGCCCAGATCTGGGTCAAGTCCCTTAATACAGACAATGAGCGAACAGATTCCACAATGTTTCCTTTCTTTAAAGGCTCTGCTATCTCCAGCAATGCTTGGCGCTGCCTGTGTATCCCACAGCACCACTTTCTTGTCCCCAGGGTGTCCGGCGGGAGGGTGTTGTGGTGTCGTGTGCACTCGGAGAGTCATGCAGCCCGGCCCTTTGGCCCCCATGTCTGACTGCAGGGCTGTTTTAAGCCAGCGAAGGAGCTGTCACACACACACACACACGCACGCACCCCGTTCTGACAGGAGAGCAGAACCAGAGCCAGGAATGGGAGCCAGGTGTACTGAGCCCCGGCACATTGCTCTGACCACTAGGCAACACCGACTTGCTCGTTTTATTACCCTGTTTTCCAGATGGGGAAACTGAGGCACAGAGCGACTCAGGGACGTGCCCAAGGTCACACCGGGGAGTCAGTGGTGGAGCTGCAAATTGACCCCAGCTCCCCCAAGTCCCAGCCCAGCACCCTGACCACAAGGCCAAATGGTCCCCCCCTTGGGCTGCAGAGAGTTTTGACAAGTGTCGTTATTTATGCTGTAAATACTTGTTCATCCCTTGAGCAACCCCTAAACCACAAGGATGAAACGAGACGCCGCAGAGCGCCGCGGACACGACTCTCACCGCGCGCTCACCCCGGGGATGTAGCAGCCGTGGGAATGCAAACAGGAGGCTGGGTTAAAGGTGACCCATGGGGGGGGAGGGGGTAGTTAGATGCGTGTCTGGTGTGATACACGTGCATGCGCGGCAGGATTTATTTTATTTTTGTTCATGCAGCATCCGGACTGGGCCCTAGTCCTGACCGGGCCTCTGGCTGCTGTTCTAAGAAATAAACAACAGCAACCACAACGTCTTGCCCTCCGTAGCGTCTGTCCGCCCGTCTGTCTGTCCGTCTGTCCTTCTGTCCGTCTATATTATTGTAATAATTAGTAGTTATTTGTGTATTTGTAGCTAATTTATTTATTTGTATTACTATCGCTCCATCCCCACACATATCTATCTATCCCATACACCCCCTCTATCTATCTGTCTATCCCCATACACCCCCTATCTATCTATCTATCTATCCCCATACACCCCCTCTATCTGTCTATCCCCATACACCCCCTATCTATCTATCTATCTATCTATCTATCTATCTATCTATCTATCTATCTATCTATCTATCTCCATACACCATCTATCTATCTATCTATCTATCTATCTATCTATCTATCTATCTATCTATCCATACACATCTATCTATCTATCTATCTATCTATCTATCTATCTATCTATCTATCTATCTATCTATCCCCACACACCCCCTCTATCTATCTATCTACACCCCATCTCTCTCTCTCTCTCTCTCTGTCTCAGCCATGATCGCCCCAGCTGTGCGGACAGTTTGCAGAAGCAGCTGTTGATTGTGGACGCCCAAGCAGACACTTTGAAGGGTTCCCAGCCAGCGCCGAGCACTGGGCCTCTGGCAGTCAGTGTACACGGGTCTGTCTCCAGCTGGGCTCCCTAGATCGTGAGGAGGCTCCGGGCCCCTGCTGTGGGGTGTGATCCCCTCTGGAGCGAGTGCAGGGGGTGAGGAGAGTTGTGTCAGCATCTAGGCCACTATCTGCGATGGGGGGGGGGAAGTGGAGCATAGAGCTATGAAAAGTCGGGGAGGGGGGAGAGAACCAAGGTCTGGTGGGGCGGTACCCCCGGTCCCATAGCCAGTGAGGCCCTGGTGCAGCGTGTGTGCGGGGTTGGGGGTCACGACTGGACTGGGAATCCTGGCAGTGCGGGACGGGTAAGCCCCTGTATTGTCCCTGTTGCCACATAATTGCCAGGGCTCCGTCCCAAGCAAGCCAGCCCCCCTGGAGGGCACCGGGTCTGGGAGGGGGGCTGTGTGCCTTTCCCTGGGAAACCACACCATGGAAAGCCTTAGAAAATCAAAAGTCCCTCTGACAAAGCAAGGCTGGAAATCCCCTCCTTCAGCCAGCCCAGAAGGGCTGGGGCTTCCGGGAACTGCACTGAATTCTTCTCTAAACATATAAAGCAGCTCCTGGACAGCTCAGTCAGCGCCCTGCCTTCCCCACAGGACGAGCCCGGCTGCTCCCCAGGGAGGGATCCGGCCCCAGAGCCCCCAGGAAGAGTTTGCGTTCAGCGCCATGGCACAACCTGTCCCTGTCCTGCTCTGGGCCTGGTGCGCGCTGACAGCTCTGGCAGGTAAGCGGGACCCACCCCCTCTCCTGCAGCCCCCTGGCACTGTGTGTGTGTGTGTGTGTGTGTGAGAGAGAGAGAGAGAGAGAGAGACACACACACACACTCCCCAATGTTATACACTGTGTGTGCGCGCGTCTCCCAAAGTGATACTCGTGCCGAGAAGCAAAGTGTGTCCCCAGTGTTCTACCCGCACTGTGTGTGTGAGTCCCCAGTGCGTATACAGTGTGTGTATGTGTGTGTGTGAGAGAGACAGACACACTCCCCAATGTTATACACTGTGTGTGTGTGAGTCCCCAGTGCGAATACAGTGTATGTGTGTGTGGTGTGTGTGTGAGAGAGAGAGAGACAGACAGACAGACACTCCCCAATATACACTGTGTGTGTGAGTCCCTAGTGTGTATACAGTGTGTGTGTGGTGTGTGTGTGTGGGGGGGTGTCTCTGTGTCCCTAGTGCAGATAGTGTGTGTGTGTGTGTGTGTGTGTGTGTGTGTGTGTGTGTGTGTGTGTGTGTGTGAAAGTCTCCAGACCCACAAGCCCGATTCCATTCCTGTGCACCCTGCTGCGACCATGCCCCCTCCCCTCCTCCAGAGTGACTCCGGATCAATGCCGGGAGCTGAGATTGGAATCTGCCCCATGCGTGAGGCTGAGGAAGGGGGCCTGCCGCCCAAGTGCGAGGGGAGCACTGCCCCCATTGGATCTAGGAGTGTTTCACGCTCACTTTGCACTGGGGTCAAACTGCATGGCGAGCCGGGCCAGGGGGGGTTATCAGCCCCTAAATGTCTTGGGGGGATTTGGGGCCAGATTCTGCGTGGACCTGGCAGACTGGAGTGACCGCGCGCTGCAGGGAGAGAAACTGTTTTCCTTCTCCTGGCACACACGCTGCAAGCCATTGTTCGGCTGGCCGGGGTCGTGGACCAGAGCAGGTCTCTGAGGACTGGAACGCGACATCAATAATTCTGGATTGTTAATTATGATGCCAAACTCCGGTCCCTATTGGAGCAAAACTCCCATTGGACTCAACAGGTTGTTTTCGCTAGATTGAGGACCCAGAGTTGGCCCTGTGGAGTATTGAACCCAGCCCCTGTGCCGGGCCAAGTTCTGCAGGGGGATTACAACAGGGACACGCTTGGCCCACTCTTTATTCTGTGTCATTGCCAATTTCAGATTATGGGCTTGATGCCCGGCAGGTGATAATCAGCCTTGCTCCACTGAGCCGAGGGAGCTGGGTTGATCCCACGAGCTGAGGATCCGACCCTGAATTCTTTGCGGCGGGGCAGGGGCTGGGGGAGCCGGTGGAAGGGGAGACCGGGCTCCTGCCATGGGATAAGTGTTTGGCTGGGGCAAGCGAGGGCAGAGTCCGCCGCGGAGGCGCTTTGCAATTCCTGTACCCAGCGGGCGTGGCTGGACGGGCACGAGGCCAGGAATCCCCCACTCCCGTGACCTGGGAAAGCAAACAACTCAGTCCCAGGACTCGGCAGAGTGGTGCAAAGTCGTGGGCCTCGCTCGGACCACAGTGCAGCCGAGGGGCAGAGTGCAGAGATGAGGGGGCGCCTGGGGGTGTGCAGTATTCAGCCAGGTTCGCGGTAATCAAGAGAGAGAGAGAGAGAGAGAGAGAGAGAGCGCCCGTTGGCACCTGCGGCGAAGGGCTGCTGGGAGCAACGGGCTGGGTGGGGATATTCTCATGGGTCCCTGCAGAACCAGCCCCGGCCGAGCTCCTCCTGCCCTGGGAAAGGCACCCCGTTAGCACCACGTGGTTCTCTGGAAAGTGCTTCCCCCTCGCTCCAGCCCTCCACTGCGCCTGGGGCCGGGAGCGAACCGAACCCGGGACTTTCCAAAGCCAAGGTGACGCTGTGGCCGTCGCTCGCCTGGCGCCTGGCTAAGAGGAGCAGCTAGGCGCAGCCCCCTCGGGCCGCAGCGCAGAACGCCCGGCCCTGTCCAGCCAAAACAGCCTGCGCCTCGCCAAGGAGCGGTCCCCGCCAGGGAAAGGGGTTTCCAGGGCTGAGCTCACCCACTTGGGCTGTGGGTCTTGCACGCTGCGTTGCCGTGAGTGTGCCCCAGGGGCGCAGCGTGACGGGGGTGTTTGCTGTTTCAGGGGCCGCGCAGGGCTCGTTTGAGGTGAGCGTTTCGCCGGAAGCTGCCATGGTGGAGCACGGAGGGTCCGTCTGGATAAACTGCAGCACCACGTGCCAGGTTCCTGGTGCCAGCGGCGGCATTGAGACCTCGCTCACCAAAACCGATAGGAAAAATGGATCCAGGTGGGAGGCCTTTCTCCTAACCAATATCAAGGAGTGGGCGTCGTCCCCTCAGTGCTACTTCACCTGCAATGGAACTATAAAGCTGGTGACTGCAAACATCTCCGCTTACCGTAAGTGCCGCTGGCTCCCAGCTGCAGTGGGTCTGGGGCGGCTTTTGTGCCACTGACACTTTCTGGTGCAGGGCAGAGCTAGAGAAAGGGAAAAGTCGCTGGCAGAAACTAGGGTACAAGGCTGTGCTCTGGCCCTAGGGCAGGGGACTGGCTGGCTCCGGGGGCAGAGAATGGGACACGGGCCTTTCCCCTCTGGGGACACTGGCTCCGCTCCATTAAGCCAGGCAGCACCTGCGTGGAGTTACCCCCGGGCAGCCGTTGGGTGGGAGGAGTTGGTGGGCTCAGTCCGGCTCCTGGCAGGGCAGGAATCCACATCCCAACCCCCTGCCCCACTTCGAGCCCCTGCCGGCCGGTCAGCGAGACTGAGCCTGGCTCTCGCCGCCAGCAGGGTCCCCTCCGGGGCAGGGCTCAGCCGGCCTGGGGCGCGGGGATGCACCTGCCAGGCTCTTCCCCCAGCGGCGCCTTTCAGCAGCACCCGGGTCTACGGGATCCAATTAATCGACCTTCGGGTGCTTCCCCCACTGGCTCCAGGGGCGCCGGAGCGGGTGGTGCTGGAGCCGCTCCCCGAGATGGAGCTGGGCCAGGCCTATAACGTGATGTGCCGGGTTCTGAACGTGGCTCCCGTCACACACCTCACCGTGACCCTCCGGCGGGGAGGAGAGACCCTGCACACGGAGACCTTCCAGAACCACACCGGGACCGGACCCGACAACGTCACAGTGATCACGGAGATCACCCCTCAGCGACGGGACCACGGGCAGGAGATCACCTGCCACACCGCCCTGGACCTGCACGGGTCCCACTTCGAAAACAGCTCCTCTGCGGTGGAACTCAAGGTTTATGGTGAGTTCCCACATGCTCCATGTGCCAGACACACCGTTCCTCCGTGTACCAGAGACACTGCTCCATGTGCCAGACACACCGCTCCGTGCACGAGAGACACAGCTCCATGTGCCAGACACACCGTTCCGTGCACCAGAGACACGCTTTGTGTGCCGGACACACCGCTCCGGGGGCTGGCCGTTCAGGGGACACAGGGGCTTTGCCTGACGGCCCCGCTCCCTGCACCCCCTGCCGACATTCACCCCCCCACAAAGGGGCACCAAATGCTCCCTGGCCAGGATGGATTCCCTGCTGTCCTGGGCCCGTCGATGCCGGTCCCAGGTTGGGGGCTGAGATCTGTTCTCCCAGGTGGCCGAGATGTCCCGGGCGACCCCTTTGGGACTCCCCTAACGCAGACTGATGCCTCTCCTGCTCTTTACACACCTACTGCGTGAGGTCCCAGCCCCCTGTTTGCGAGTCCCCCCAGCCCCACCAGGCCCAGCTGCGGCTGGCTTCCGACACGCAGAACACGGTGAGCGCCCGTGGAGGGGTCACAGCGATTTAAAGGGATGCCACCCATCTCCCATGCCCTACATAGAGGGGGGACGGGTAGTCACATGGCCAAAGTGCCGGGGGTGGGGGCCAAGGTACTGTCTGAGCCCAGGGTGGGGCCCCCCGCCCACCCGTCAGAGGGAGGGTCCCTAGGGGGTGGGTTGTCTCACCCCCACAGCATGGAGTTCGTGCGGCGTCAGGCTCCTGCTTCCCCTTCGGGGTGACGGTTTCTTCCCCTTTTTCAACCTTCCCCTCCAGGTGCCTCGTCCCCTTTGGGGCCTGGCCTGGCGGGAGCAGAGGAGGGCAGAGCGCTCTCGGGGCTGCTACGGGGCTTTGGTGAGAGCAGGGTGTGGAACGGGGCCAGGAAGGGCAGTGATGGGTCCATCAGCTGGGGGCAGGGTATGGGGATGGAGGGAGAAGTGTGTGTGTGCGATTTGGGGCTGGACAGGAAGATAGAAGGGTGCAGTCTGGGCAGGGGATGGACAGACAGCTGGAGGGGACAGTGGGGAGATAGAGAGACCCGAGATGGGGCTAGAGGACTGGGGTGGGACAGCACGGGGCTGGATAAACAGGTTGGTAGTTAGATCGGGAGCAAACTGCATCTCAGCCCCAGTTGTCGCCGCGTCGCTGGGTCTGTCACGGAGTGTGAGGGACACAAGGCCCTGCACCCCGGCTTCCTGCTATTCACCATGACTCTCAGCCAGTCAGTAAAGCAGAAGGTTTATTTAGGCGACAGGAATACGGCCCAAGACAGGTCTTGCAGGTACAGACATCAGGACCCCCTTAGTTTGGTCCATCTAGGGGCCCCAGGGACACCACAGCCCCGTTGGGGGGCAGAGCCCTGTCTGGGGCCCCGTCCATTTCACCAGCCAGCTCCAAAACTCTAACCCCCTCCAGCATCTCACTCAGCCTCCCCCCGGCTCCTCCCCCAGCCTTTGTCCATTTCCCGGGCAGAGGTGTCACCTGGCCCCAGCCCCCTCCTGGGTTCTCACGTTACACGCTCAGGTATCCTCCCTCAAGGCCAGTCTCCCATCCCCCCTGCAGATGGTCCCAGCCAACCTCCCCACTCAGCATTCACAGATCACATTACGAACAGTCCCAGTTCTTCACAGGGTCCCAAGGGGCTCCCTTTGCTGATGTTTCCCTCATGCCCCGCGGTGGTTTTTCTCGCCCGCTGCAGATCTCCCAGAGAAGCCCCAGCTCCAAACCTCCCTCTATATTGAGGTGGGCACCACGGCGCTCGCCCGCTGTAGGGTGGCCGGGGTCTTCCCCGTCGCGGGAGAGGCCCGGTTCACCCTGTCCTTTGGGGGAGAGAGCCTGAACTTCACCGTCACCACGTTGGACGACACGGCCACTGCCCAGGGCGAGGTTCGGTCCCCGTCCCTGGGACGGCACCAGCTGAACTGCACCGTGTCCGTGGGGCCCGTGTCCAGATCCGCAGGGCAGAGCGTTCTCGTTTACCGTGAGTGTCTGGGGGGCTCCCGGCCGGCCCGGATTTCAGGGGCTCGGGGGCTCGGCGGGGGACGTCGGCACTGTGGGCTGGGCTGGCACGGAGGCTGGGCAGATCTCTGTGGGTTCAGCTCCCGCGGGGGCTGCTTTCAGTTCAGGTCGGTTCCTCCCCCTGGACTTTCCCTCTGAGTTTTCAGGCTGAAACTTGCCCCAAGGCCAGAGCAGAACTCAGCCCCCCCGGCCCGATTTCCCACGGGTCCCCCCCACACCAGATCCCCTCCCTGCTCCCACGCCTAGTCCTAGCCTGGCCTGGGACTCGTCCCCCGACACCCCTCTATGGGGCTCTGACCTGGCCCCCCTCCCACACAGGCGCTCCACTGAGCCGAGGTGCTCCCAACAAACCAGTCTGTCATCGCGGCCGAGCGGCTGCGTAGCCCAGGCCAGGGAATTCCTCCCAGCAGCTCCAGAGAGTCAGAGCCGCGCTGGGCTGGAAGGGAGCGGGCAAGGCCACCGAGCCGCCCCCGGCCATGCGGAGACCGGGGTCAGTCTGCCCCTGGCCCGGCCTGCCCCGCTAGGGAGAGGCAGGTTCGTACCCTGATGCAGGGCATGAGGAGCGGGCGCTGCCGGACAACGGAGCCCTCACCGGCCGGAGCTGGAGGGGAGAGGCGCGGGAGCCATGGGGATTTAGGTACCAGTCCATGCGTGGAGCAACCTGCGGGAGGAATTTGGGCCCAGGTACTCAAAGGTACTTAGGTGCCTAACTCCCATGGGATCTGGGCCTAACTCCCTTCGGGGTCTGGGCGTTAACTTGAACGGGCCAGGTGTGTCCAGCCCCGAGCTGACTTCGACCATCTCACCCGTCCGGTCTCGAGCGAAGCGTCCTGCCGGGGAGCCAGCGTGCTCCCCCTCGGACGGGGATCGGCAGCCCGGGCCAAACAGCAGCTCTGTCCCGGTCCTTTGCAGGTCTCCCTGAGCCCGTCCTGGAGGTAACCGAGTCCCGGACCCTCGTTAACAGCAGCGTGACCGTTACGTGCCGTTCTCCTGAGGCCGACCCCCCGGGAGTCCTGCTCCAGCTCAGAGACGCCGAGCGAGTCCTGGTCTCCAGCCCCCCCGCCCAGCCCCTTGCGCAGCTCCATCTGACGGCTGGCGAGGAAGACGACGGGAGGGAGTTCACGTGTGAAGCAAGGCATAACTCCAGCATCCCCGCCATGAAACGCACGTCTGCCAGACTCACTGTCCTCTGTGAGTAGAGGGGCCGCGGCTCCGTCTTAGGTGCTGCTCCGGCCCCGGCCCCACCGGCCACGCTCTGCGCTCACCCCTGTCACGGAGTGTGGGGAGTCAGGGCCCGGCACCCCTCTTCCTGGGATTCCCCGGGACTCTCAGCCAGCCAGTAAAATGGAAGGTTTAGTGGACAGTAGGAACGCAGTCTGCAGCAGAGCGTGTAGGTACAACCGGGATCCCTCAGTCAAGTCCTTCTGGGGGGTGCAGGGAGCTTAGACCCCAGCTTGGGGTTCGCTGGGTTGCACCACCCAGCCCAAACTGACACTAACAACTCCTCCAGCAGCTCTGTCCCCCTCCCCTCTGCTCCTCCTCTCCTTTGTCCAGTCTCCTGGGCAGGTGTCACTTCTCCCAGCCCCCCTCCTGGCTCAGGTAGCTTCCTTCCCATCCCCAATGTAACCCCCCTGCAACATTCCCAGTCAAATCCGCCCGCTCCCTGCTCCGTCACAGCCCCCCTGCAGTCAGGAAGCAACGCCCCCTTTTCACAGCTGGCAGCTGAGCCCCCAGACCCTCACCCAAGGACTCGAACCCAGGGCTCCTGGCCCATCCTCCCACTCCACTCCCACAAGCTTTTCTTCCGACGCACTCGGCTGGGACAGGTTTCAGAGTATCAGCCGTGTTAGTCTGTATCTGCAGAAAGAACAGGAGTACTTGTGGCACCTTAGAGACGAACACATTTATTTGGGCATAAGCTTTCGTGGGCTACAGCCCACTTCTTCGGATGCATGGAGTGGAAAATACAGAAGGAAGATCTAGATCTAGATCTATACACAGGGAACATGAAACAATGGGTGTTACCATACAGGTTATAAGGAGAGTGATCAGTTAAGGTGAGCTGTTGTCAGCAGGAGAGAAAAATAACTGTTTGTGGTGGTAATGAAAATGGCCCATTTCCAGCACTTGACAAGGAGATATAAAGAACTGGGGGGCGGGGGGTGAGATAAGCATGGGGAAATAGTTTTACTTTGTTCCTTATATCTCCTTGTCAAGTGCTGGAAATGGGCCATTTTCATTACCACCACAAACAGTTATTTTTCTCTCCTGCTGACAACAGCTCACCTTAACTGATCACTCTCCTTATAACGTGTATGGTAACGCCCATTGTTTCATGTTCTCTGTGTATATATATATTATTATATAGATCTTCCTTCTGTATTTTCCACTACATGCATCCGATGAAGTGGGCTGTAGCCCACAAAAGCTTATGCTACAATAAATGTGTTAGTCTCTAATTCTTCTTTTGGCTGGGACAGCGACTCTCTTGTGCCTGCGACCTGGGGCGGCCATTCCTGTGCAGAAGCGGCCAGAGAAATGCACTGGGTCCAATCAGTTCTTAGCATTAGCGTATCAGGGCCCTGTCGCGCCGGGCGCTGCCGAGACCCCAGCTGAGATCAGGGCCCCGTCGCGCCGGGTGCTGCCCAGACCCCAGCTGAGATCAGGGCCCCATCGCGCCGGGTGCTGCCCAGACCCCGGCCGAGATCAGGACCCCGTCGCACCGGGCGCTGCCCAGACCCCAGCTGAGATCAGGGCCCCGTCGCGCCGGGTGCTGCCCAGAGCCCGGCCGAGATCAGGGCCCCGTCGCGCCAGGTGCTGCACAGATACAGTCCTGCCCCAGGGAATGTTCCCAGGCTACTGAGACAGGAGGAATCCCTGGCCCCATTTTACAGATGGGGAACCTGAGGCCTTCTCGTGACTTTATCAGGTTTTGGCTCAGATCCAGGTCACACCGGGCGGCCATGGCAGAGGCAGGGCTTGACCCCAGAGCTCCCAAGTCCAGTCCGTTGCCTTGCACGCCGGGCCCCCTGTGCTGCCCCAGGGCAAGGCCTGCTGGCGCCAGGCAGGGCAGTGGGGAGAGCCCAGTGAGGAGGCTCCTGTGGCAGGGGAGAGCCACCGTCCTTGGCAGCAGCCCCGGGGGTGGGCAGGAGATGGGGCTACACGGCCCTGGGCAGCGTAACCAACCGCCCCCT
The DNA here is from genome assembly GCF_011386835.1 of Chrysemys picta bellii. NCBI lineage: Eukaryota > Metazoa > Chordata > Testudines > Emydidae > Chrysemys > Chrysemys picta. The sequence goes on from NC_088812.1 coordinate 994,970, forward strand.
CTCGCTTCCAGACGGGCCCAGGATGAACGACTCCGGCTGCCCCAGGGAGTGGATCTGGAAGGAGGGGACGGAGCAAACCTTCTCCTGCCTGGCCCGGGGGAACCCAGCGCCAGCCGTGGAGTGCACGAAGGACGGGGTGCCCGTAAGCATCGGGGTGCAGCGGCAGGTCAAGAGAGAGGACGCCGGGACCTACCTCTGCAAAGCATCCAATGCGCACGGCTCGGCCAGCCGGGATGTGACCGTCCAGGTGGAGTGTAAGTGGCCTTTGGTGGATCCTCCAGCAGGCGACTTGGAGGGTGGGCGTGCAAATGCGACAAAGGGATTTAGGAGCACAGGTTAATGGGTCTCAGGTAAAATCCCATTGACTTTCCATGGGATTTAGGAGCCCAAACACCCCCCAAAGCCACGGGGGCTCAGTACAGGGATCCGGGCTGCCATTCTCTGGCCTGGCGTCCTGCTGGAGGGCAGACTGGCAGAGTCCTGCAGCCTGGCGGTTTTTAGGTTCATCTCTGTCCCAACTCGTCCTCCTACTAATTATGTGTAATATGACAGAACACCAACCGAGATCAGGGCCCCATCGCACCGGGCGCTGCCCAGACCCCAGCCGAGATCAGGGCCCCGTTGCACCGGGCGCTGCCCAGACCCCGGCCGAGATCAGGGCCCCATTGCGCCAGACGCTGCTCAGACCCCAACCGAGATCAGGGCCCCGTCGCACCGGGCGCTGCCCAGACCCCAGCCGAGATCAGGGCCCCGTCGCGCCGGGTGCTGCCCAGACGCGGCGTGACAGTCCCTGCCCCAGAGAGCTCACCATCTAACCAGGCAGAGTGGAAGGGGAAACTGAGGCACTGAGCGGGTGAGGTACTTGCCCAAGGCCAGTGGCTGAGGGGAATAGAACCCAGATGTCCTGAGTCCCAGTCCTCTGCCCCCTGCCCTACCCATGAGTCTGAACCAGCTCTTAGCCCTTCTCAACCTTGCTCCTTCTTTAACAGATCTCAACATCGTGGTGTTGACACTGGGGCTGGTAGGTGCGGCTGCTGTTCTGACCGGACTAGGCGTGGGGGGCTACATGTACTACCGCTCCACGAGAATCCGAAAATACCGGCTCAAACAGCAGCAGGCCAAGCAGGCCGAGCAGGGCAAGCCGGCCGAACAGATGAGCCTGAACGGGGCCACACAGAACACACCTGTTCTGGAGCACAGCGTCTAGGCCTGGAGTGCAGGACCCAGAGCCCTGGGGCTCCTCGCTGCTGCTTTACCCCTTTGCCCCCGGGGAGCCCCCGTTAACCCTCGGGATGCTGGGCAATGCCAAGAGCCTGGCGGTTCATAGCCTCTGCACTGGCAGCATGGGGCCCTCCCATGCACACACCAGCTGCTCTCAGGAGAGCAAGGATCAGAGGGAGGGAGGCCTCCGGAGCGGGGCAGACACCCCCAGGACATCCAGGGCTGGAATCTCCCGTGTCCTTGGCTGGAGGGACGTCTGGCTGCAGCTGAGCTCTGCCCCGCTGGGGAAGCAGGTGGCTGGGAGACCCCAGGCCCAGCAGGAAACGCCTGTAACACTAAAGTCGGAACAGTTGTGCCGGGAGGGGAACGGCGTTAACGGCCGCCTCTAACCACTTCTCCTAGCGATGGGGAAGGCGCCTCCGAGCCGCACAGCAGCTCTGCCCCAGCTGGGGAGGCAGCCGCCCGGGGCAAGTGCGATGGACCCACGGGATCACTGTGAAAACGGTTCGACACTAACCAGACGGGCTTTGGGATCGCCGGGTCTGTGCAACGGAGACGGGCCGTGGGGTCTGTTACTCGGATCAGCTGAATCGCAAGACGCTACGTCCCCCACTCCACCGTATCCCCAGCCATGGAGCGGACTCAGGGATACCAGGTCTCCCCCGCCTGTGGGGCTGAGCTGGGCGCGGCGTGGCAGGGACCAGGGTCTGCGCTCCACGGCCCAGTACGGGGGTGGGGGGTCAATGACGTTAATAACTGGAAGCGAAAGCCCCCAGCCTGTGTGAAGAGAGCGTAAGGGAGAGACTCGGGCAGGGGGCGAAGGGAACTGTTCGTATGTTAAAGGCAAACGGTGGGAAATTCCCCTTCGGGACTTTTCCGACCCCGCGGGGGGCTGGGGAGCAGCTGGCCCCGGAGGCGTCAGAGTTAAAGGGCTGGTGGCCTTTGCAGAGCGTGTCTCGGGGCCGGGATTGCCAGCAGAGCCCGGCGCGTTGGGGGGGCACCAAGGAGCTCTCTGGCCAAGCCTCTCGGGGTGCCTCGCTGGGGGCTGGCTCTGGGGAATCCCCCCCCAAGGGAGGGGGCTGAGCCCCTGGGACAGTTCAGCCTTTCAGCGCGTCACCCCTGTGCTGAGCCCAGCAGGTCAGGCCCGGGGCAGAGAACAGGAGAGACCAGCCCTGGAGCTCTGCCATGCAGGGAACTGATCAGGGGCCCTGTGCTGGGGTGATCCAGGCCCCACGCTGCAGAGGAAGGTGGAAAAGCCCCCAGGGTTCCCGCCACGCTGCCCTGGGGGGAAATTTCCTCCCTAGCCCCACTCTGACAGCCCTGAGCAGGGAGTCCGACTCACCCGCCCGGCAGCTCAGAGCCCTGGCCCAGCCCCACCGGCGTCCCGCCAGGTTACGCCCAGTTTGCACTGGGGTGAGTAACGGCACAAGCTGCAAGGCAGAGGCCTGGGCAGCGACGCCCTGGAGCCCCGAGCGCCAGGCAGCTGCCGCACTGCGAATCAGAAGCAGCGCCGAGGCCTGGGGCGACGGGAGCTTTGCCGACTGGGGAGATGGTCACCCGGGTCGAGCCAGGAGCTAAAATCACGGAGAACCGAGCGCGGGCCGGCTAACGAGAACGAGGCTGTAAAGCGCTAAGGGGGCTGGTCCTGCTGGTGCAAATAAAGGATGTAAATATTGTCAGCGTGACCCGGCAGCTCTCCGTGCGGTTACTGGGGCGGGTGGCCGGAGCTGATCAGAACAGTACTCCTGGCACCCGCGCAAGCGTGACCCTTAACTGCTCGCATTACACAGAGCCCATAGCCGAGATCCGGGACCCCTCGCGCCGGGCACTGCCCAGACCCTGCCCGAGATCAGGGCCCCCTCGCGCCAGGTGCTGCACAGACCCTGGCCGAGATCAGGCCCCCTCGCGCCAGGCGCTGCACAGACCCCCACCGAGATCAGGGCCCCCTTGCGCCCGGTGCTGCACAGACCCTGCCCGAGATCAGGGCCCCCTTGCGCCAGGTGCTGCACAGACCCTGGCCGAGATCAGGCCCCCTCGCGCCAGGCGCTGCACAGACCCTGCCCGAGATCAGGGCCCCCTCGCGCCAGGCGCTGCACAGACCCCCACCGAGATCAGGGCCCCATTGCGCCGGGCGCTGCCCCAACCTGGCTGATATCGAGGATCTATCGCGCCCAGTTCCTCAGTGACCCCAACCAGGAGCAGGGTCATGTTGTGCTGGGCGCTGCAGAGACGCACCGTGCGGGACAGTCCCTGCTTCACAGGACTCACAATCTAACTAAAGAAGGGGCATCAGGGGAAACTGAGGCACGGAGCGGCGCAGGTACTTGTCCAAGGTCACTGGCAGAGCCCAGAATAGGCCTCTCCCCCCCCCCTCCGGCTCAGTCACTTTTCGCCACCATACCGCACTGTACGCACCAGCAGCACCCCCTAGTGGTGGCACGGGCAGCTGCAGCCCATCTCTGAGAGATTGCAAAACTCAACAGCCCCCTTGTGTGGCTCACGCCCTGCCCGGGTCCTGGTTAGACTGAACGCACGGTGCCCATGGCCCCGGGTACAGCTGCCCCCCGCCCCACTCCATCCCTCCCGTGCCACCCGCGCTGCCCCTTCTCCCGGGGGACTGGCACCTGTCCTGGGAGTCTGGCGAGACCCCCCGTGACTAGTGCAGAAAGCGGCGGCTGCCCAGCGGGGGCAGGAGGGCTCACGCCAGGCAGAGGGCTGCGTCCATAGAGTCTGGCCACTGCAGCAAGAGCGGATTCACCCAGCGTGTTTCACTCCCTGCCCTGCGCCTTTGGGCAGCGTCACGGTGCTGCTTGCAATCAGCTGCCACGTTCCAGCTCAGAGGTGGATGCATCTCAGTGGTGGGTGAAGTCACTGCACCCAAGCAGGGATGTCTAGCAGAACGACCTAGTGGTTAGAGCACTAACCTGGGCCTCAGGACAGGTTCAGTTCCCGTCTCTGCCAGAGCTTCCTGGGTGGCCTGGGCCAAGTCACTGGGCAGTAGTGGGATACAGCCCTGCCCTGGCTCCCAGGGGCGCTATGGGGAGGGGGAGGGGGAGCTGCCTGGGGGCTAGAGCAGGGCATTAGCTCCGAGCCCAAACTCAGCGTCCAAGGGCATTGCCATGAAGGTGCTAAAAGGCATCCAGCGGCTCGGGTGAGATCCAGAACCACACAGAGCATTTGCTGGCACACTCCCTCCCAGGCTAGCAGGGAGCTGGGCCCGGCACACACATGCGTGCACACACACAGACATGGATACACACACACGCGCGTGCACACACAGAGGTGTACGCACACACACACACGCTTGCACACACAAAGGTGTATGCACACACACACGCGTGCACACACAGAGGTGTATACACACACAGACACGTACACACAAACACACGCGTGCACACACAGAGGTGTACGCACACACACACACGTGCACACAGAAGTGTATGCACACACACGTGTGCACACAGAGGTGTACGCACGCACACACACGTGCACACAGAGGTGTATGCACACACACGTGTGCACACAGAGGTGTATGCACACACACGTGTGCACACACAGAGGTGTACGCACACACACACGTGTGCACACAGAGGTGTACGCACACACACACATATGCACACACAGAGGTGTACGCACACACATGTGTGCACACAGAGGTGTACGCACACACACACACGCGTGCACACACAGAGGTGTACGCACACACACACATGCACACACAGACACGTACACACAAACGCACACACACACATGCAGCCGTTGCGGGGAGGAAGCAGCAGTTGGGGAGAAATGAAAGTGAAAGGCGCGTTGCCTGCCTGCTCTGACAGCTGCAGCCCTGGGGGGCCGAGCCAGACAAAGTGCGGGCGGGGCGCGGGGGGGGGTCTGGGCCATGAGACACACACTTGCCAGCACAGCCCTGAGCCTCTCAGAGCCAGGACATGGCTGGGACAGCCGAGCACTGGAGGGGAGGGGAGGGGTGGGGTGGACAAAGGGGAGGGGAAGGGGCTCTGGGCAGGGCCAGTTAGGAGATGGGCCCCCAGTGGGGAGCAGGTTTAACCCCCCCCCAGCTGAGCAGTTAAACCAGCCGTCGTGGTGCCAGGCGTTGCCTGATTTAGGAGGTTAATAATAATGAATTTGGATAGTGGGTTTTAGGCTGGCCAGTCTGTTTGATTAGAAGATAATACGGTTCTTGTCCCAAATCAGGCTCCACATCGTTTACAAAGGGCCCTCGGGGGGATGACAGGAGGCTCCCACTGAGACCGATAGATCCTTAAAGACTTTTTATTAAGAGAAATGAAGTATCTAAATGGTAATTCAATGGTACAATAATCAGCGTTGCACAGTTACAATTGTATTGCTGCTAGTCAAAAGATCCCGATGGGGTTATAGGCTACATAGCTTTGGTTCACATACTCACCCCCTCCCCTGATAACCTGGTGGGGAGAGACACAGGACCAGCCTCAGCTCAGCGGTTCAGGGTCCTCAACTCTTGAGTGAGAGGGGCAGAGCTTAGAAGAAGCTGGAGCTAAGAGCAATCGGAGAAAACTTCGAGTTTACTTAACTAACTTAAACTCAAAATGAAAACCTAATCCACAAAGGCTTAGGGAAACCAAGCTTAGCCCAGTCCCCTTGGAACAAGCAAAGGCTTCCAGGCCAGGCCCTTTGTATGGGCAGGCGCCTGGACCCTCCTTCTAGGCCCAACCTTCCTTTCTCACCCACAAAAATGTGAGGGTCACGTACTCCACAGGCTGGTCTGTTTGTGCGTATTGATGACATGTACATACATATTCATGACATTCGATCATACACACACACATGTTCTCCCAGTTATTTCGGTTCTTTCCTGGTGGTGCACCTGTTAAGTCTGAGGGTACAGACTTGGAAACCCCCTAAGCCGTTCTACCGTTATCTATCTATCTGGGGGAAAGGCCTGAGCTCAACGTACAGGGTCTGGCCTGTAGGTCCCTTGCATTACAGCCGAACTCACTTTAATATAAATCTATAAACCTGTTACAATAAACCAAATACTTAAACAATAAGAAAAGATAGATCTAGGCAAGCAAGCAGGTTAATCCTATAGGCTACATGCCCCCCTTTGACGGGATGGTTTGCAACAAAGAACCCCGTCACATAGGTACGGATGCAGGTGGTTAAGTATCTGTGGGGACAGTTTTAACGCCATTTTCCCTCGGTCGGGGTGGAGGAAGGTGATTATAAAGATGGTTTTCTGGACCCTGGTACGTTTCTGGAGTGGGCGCCACATATACATATTCATTATCCTTAACATTTGGTGCCCATGTAGGTCTCTGCTTGGGCTCGTTAGATAGTTCAGTGGTTTGCACATTGGCCTGCTAAACGTAGGGTTGTGAGTTCAATCCTTAAGGGAGCCATTTAGGGATCTGGGGCAAAAATCTGTCTGGGGATTGGTCCTTGTGACGAACTGGGACTGTTCTTGCTGGGGTGTGTGAATGCTGACAGGGGAGTGTGACTAGGATGGTCTGCATCGGGGGATGGGAGCCGGCCCAAGGGAACATACCTGAGCTTGTAACATGAGAACCCAGGAGGGGGTTGGAGGTCAGATGACTCCGGGGCCCGGGAAACTGAACAAAGGCTGTGGGAGGGGTCGCTGAGGGCAGGTGCTGGAAGCGGGCTGGAGAGATGGCTGGGAGGCAGAGATGGCTCTGACCCCCCCCCCCCCAAAGGGGGGTGGGCTGGGATGCCCTGGGACCCCAAGCTGGACTTAACTGAGGGGGTCCTGCTGTCTGTGCCTGCAAGACCTGTCTTGGACTGTATTCCTGTCATCCAAATAAACCTTCTGCTTTACTGGCTGGCTGAGAGTCATGGTGAATCGCAGGAAGCCGGGGGTGCAGGGCCCTGAGTTCCCCAATACTCCGTGACAACTGGTGGCAGCGGTGGGATCTACTGCACCCCGTGGACGGCGCTTCCTGCAGTAAGTGACTGGGGAGCAGTAAAACGAAGGGGGATTGACGGGGACCAGGCCTGCTGAAGAGTGGGAGAGAGACGGTTATTACCCCTGGGAGTGTGTGACCAGCGAGAAGGACTTTTGCAGTAACAGGGTCCCCCGTGGGATCACAGCGAGTGGTCCCAGGGGCGGAGGAGTCTGCAGCTCGACCCTGGCAGAGAGGTGGTGACCTCGAGAAGGGCTGGCACACTAGGGGGCCCCCTGCAAACTGTGGGGAGCTGTGAGCACACAGGCCGGTGAGTGGCCAGCAGGAAGATGTATGCCAAGCGGCTTAAGAGCGACCTGGTGGAGCTGTGCAAGCAGAGGCGGCTGCGCATTGGGAGGCTCACCAAAGAACAGCTCATCGCCCAGCTGGAGGCGGAAGATCGCGCGAATGAACTGATCCCTGTGTCTCAGGGAAGCAGCCTGGCAAATGCAGCGCAGGCACCAGTGTCTGTCCCAGCTGGGAGTGGTCAGCCGGCTGCTGAGGGCTTCCCGAGACCCCTCCTTCCTATGCCTAGGGGAAGGGTGGGGAGGAGCCCAGCAAATACCGAAGGCGCCGTGATCCCCCCGGCCAGCAGGGGGTCCCCCCGGCGAAGCCCGCCGGCCAGCAGAGGATCCTCCCGGCGACGTTCGGCATCCGGGGAGCGGAATTGGCTGGAATGGGAGAAAGAGCTAAAACTGAGGGAGCTGGAGGATCGTGAACAACAGAGACAGCATGAAGAGAGACAGCGTCAGCATGAACGGGAGGAGAAAGAGAGACAGCATCAGCGTGAAGAGAGACAGCATCAGCGTGAACGGGAGGAGAATGAGAGACAGCGGCAGCATGAAGAGAGACAGAGACAGGAGAATGAGAGACAGCGTCAGCATGACCTGGAACTGGCGAGACTGAGGGGCAGCGAACCCCCGGCTGCGGTGAGTGAGGGGGGACCCAGGACTGCACGGAGCTTTGATAAGTGCATCCTGGCCCCATACAAGGAGGGGGAGGACATGGATAACTTCCTGGAGGCCTTTGAGACGGCCTGCGAGCTGCACCGGGTGGATCCCGCGGACAGACTCCGGGTCCTTACCCCCTTACTGGACCCCAAATCCGTGGCATTGTACCGCCAACTGGGAGAGGCAGAGAAAGGGGACTACGAACTATTCAAAAAGGCCCTGCTACGTGAGTTTGGGCTGACTCCTGAGATGTACCGGGGAAGGTTCCGGAGTCAAGATAAAACCCCTGAGATCTCATATCTGCAACTAGCCGTCCGCATGGAAAGATACGCCAGCAAGTGGGCTGGTGGGGCCCAGACGAAGGAGGACCTGATTAAACTGCTGGTACTGGAGCAACTGTATGAGCGGTGCCCATCCGACCTGAGGCTGTGGTTGGTGGACAGAAAGCCAGAGAACCCGCGACACGCCGGGCAGCTGGCTGATGAGTTTGTAAAGAGCCGGTCAGGGGGTGGCAGGGAGGAGCCCCAAAGGAACAGGCCCGCCGTGATGCAGAGAGAGAGTCACCCTGGGACCTCCCAAAGAGGGAATATGGGGAATCCCCTCCCACGGGGAATGCCCAGCGTCAGGGACAACCGACCGGCTCGAGGGGACCCACAGGACATGAGCTGCTATTACTGCGGCCGAAGAGGCCACGTTCGGGCCCAGTGCCCCAAGCTCAAGGACAGACTGAGCAGACCGAACCCGCATAGGGTTAACTTGGTAGAGGCCCAGACGGACGAGGGGCAGGCTTCTCACGCAAGAGGGGCTGGCAGCTTATCAACTGCTCAAGAGAGAGAAGGGCCCCAGGCCAGCTCCTCTAGGGGGCTGGATGCCCCAGACTCAGGGTTTTTGGTTTATACGGTGGGCGCGGGGCTGTCCCTCCGGAGAGAGTACCTTGTTCCCCTGGAGGTGGATGGGAGGAAGGTCAATGGATACTGGGATACGGGCGCAGAGGTGACGCTGGCCCGGCCCGAGGTGGTGGCCCCAGATCAGGTGGTGCCCAACTCCTACCTGACCCTGACGGGGGTGGGCGGAACACCAGTCAAAGTGCCCGTGGCAAGGGTACACCTGAAGTGGGGGGCCAAGGAGGGCCCCAAGGATGTGGGGGTACACCCGTATCTGCCCACTGAGGTATTGATGGGGGGGGACCTGGAGAACTGGCCAAGCAACCCCCAAAAGGCACTGGTTGTGACCCGCAGTCAGAGCCGGCGAGGGGCCCTGCGCCCTGGCCTTGGGGGGGGTGCCTTGCCTGAGGCGCAGGACCCTAACCTGGTGGGGAGGGAACGCCCAGGGACGCGGCTCAGGGAGGCTGCAGCTTCGGACCCAGCGGGCGAGAAAGAGCAGGTGGCCATCCCTGTCCCAGCTGCTGAGTTCCAGGCCGAGTTACAGAGAGACCCCTCCTTGCGGAAGATAAGGGACCTGGCCGACCTCAATGCGGTACAGACCATGGAACGAGGTGGCCGGAAAAGGTTCCTGTGGGAGAAGGGGTTCCTGTACCGAGAATGGGCTCCCCCAGGGAAAATGGAGTCAGGGGGGATCAGGAGGCAGCTGGTGGTACCCCAGAAGTATCGCCGCCAGCTGCTGTGCCGGGCCCATGACATTCCCCTCTCAGGGCACCAGGGAACCTGGCGTACCCAGCAGAGGCTGCTACGGAGCTTTTACTGGCCTGGGGTCTTTGTTACTGTCCGACAGTACTGCGGATCCTGTGACCCCTGTCAGAGGGGGAGGAAGGCCTGGGACAAGGGGAAAAGAGCTTTAGGACCCTTGCCCAGCATAAAGGATCCTTTCCAGAGGGTGGCCAAGGTTAAAAGGGCGGCTCTAAACCAAGAGAGCCCAAAGCACAGACCTCCAGACTGGAGCGCTGGGAGAAGACCACAGCCCAGTTGGAACCCCAGAGGTATGGGGGTGGGAAAAGGGCACAGGCCGCATAAACCTTCCCACATGCGAACTGCGAGTGCCATCAAGCACCCCCGACCTAAGGGGGGGCGTGGAACGGAAGGGGCCTGGTGTAATTCTCACCAAGGAACTGGAGGGATGCGGGGGCATCCATGGGAACGGGGGTAGGTTCGAACTTCCCCGGGTCACTGGCTAAAGTGACCCTGCTCAGTTCGGTCTCGAAGGGGGGAGAGATGTGACGAACTGGGACTGTTCTTGCTGGGGTGTGTGAATGCTGACAGGGGAGTGTGACTAGGATGGTCTGCATCGGGGGATGGGAGCCGGCCCAAGGGAACATACCTGAGCTTGTAACATGAGAACCCAGGAGGGGGTTGGAGGTCAGATGACTCCGGGGCCCGGGAAACTGAACAAAGGCTGTGGGAGGGGTCGCTGAGGGCAGGTGCTGGAAGCGGGCTGGAGAGATGGCTGGGAGGCAGAGATGGCTCTGACCCCCCCCCCCAAAGGGGGGTGGGCTGGGATGCCCTGGGACCCCAAGCTGGACTTAACTGAGGGGGTCCTGCTGTCTGTGCCTGCAAGACCTGTCTTGGACTGTATTCCTGTCATCCAAATAAACCTTCTGCTTTACTGGCTGGCTGAGAGTCATGGTGAATCGCAGGAAGCCGGGGGTGCAGGGCCCTGAGTTCCCCAATACTCCGTGACAGTCCTGCTTTGAAGAGTGGGTTGGACTAGATACCTCCTGAGGTCCCTTCCAACCCTGATCTTCTATGCTGCAGGCATCCTAAAACAAGGAAATTAATCCCAGTTGCAAGTCCTTGGATAATAACCCCTCCTTTTAACCCAAAAGTTTTCCCAGGAGTCTTTGTAGGCTCATGACCCTCATTCATTAACTGGGTAAGAGCGTGTTTGGCTTTGTCCATATTGTTAGTAGTTTGTATGAGGCGGTTCTTCTTACGAGCCAATAATGACTTTAACTGTAACCCTAGTAGGGGAATGTGGACAAGAAAGCTGGGTGTACTTTGGATAAAGTCTGATAGGCTGGGTTGGACTGGATAATGGTGAGGTTTTCAAAAGTGGGAATAGGGGGAATAGCTTGATTGCCTGTCGAAGTGGGTTGCTTTGGAGTAAAACAAAAATTTGGCTCTGTGACAGGACACTTCAAGGGACCATATTTGTACCTCTTTTGATTGGTAACCACGCAAAAGTGGCTATTTCCAGCCTAGGTTGCCCTCCCCATCGGAGTCTTCCACTTGGCCAGCCTCACCAGGCATTTCTTTCCCTGCGGTCCACACAGACCAGCGTGGGTCTCAAACGCGTTACGCTACAGATAGACGGAGGCCCCTTTTCAGAGCAAGGGGCCACCTGCGGTACTTTCCAGGTCTGAGCTGGAGTGTGACAGACCCCCAAGGGAGGGGCGTTAATGCGTTCCCTATAGATGTCGTCTCCAAGGGGACCTATGTGTAACTGTTGTCCCCTTATTAAAACTCAGTGGGGTGTTCTGGTTGCTAGCTCCCAGTACCAAAAGGAAGGGGGAGGGTCGGTGGGAAATCGGGCCCTGAGACTGACAGTCCCCAGGACCATGGGGAGAGGTCAATGCTCCAGGTCAGTCTGATTGACAGGGCGGGCAGGCTAATGAGGGAGTCAGGAGGCGGGGGGGAGGGGGTCCCGGTCCCTGTGAGCTGGAATTGCCTGGGTCAGACCGAGTGGGGGCGAGCTAAGGAGAGAGCCGGGGCCCAGGTGGAGCTGGGGAGCAGAGCCGGGCCGGCCAGGGGGGCGGAAAAGCCGCCCAGGGGCCTGGAGGCCAAGCAGCAGCAGCCGCGCTGGGGCAGGGTGGAGCTGGAGCCAGAACAGTGGAGCTGGGGCTGGAGCCGGGTGTGGTGAGCAACTGGGGCCAGCCAAGGGGGACCCTGCGCAAAGGGCCCAGTGCAGAAAGACACCCCCAGCCAAGCCAGACTGGGAGGGGGATCTTAACCCGACGGGGGCGACGCTGGGAAGAAGGGTCCCACCACCCGAAGCCTGGAGGTGTGTGGCCACCACCAGAGCAGGTGTCCGACCCGCAGCGTCTCTGCAACACGGCCGGGGCCTGAGAAGGAGCCGGGGACCGACAAGGAACAGCCTGTGACCTGACCGGACGTTCCAGAGACACTGGTTGTGATGTTCCCGGCCACAGAGCAGGGTGACGTGTTTTCCTTCAACCTTTCCCATTTTCCCTTATTCTTTTTTTAATTAATTGCTGATTAAATAAATTGTATTTGCTTTAAATTGTATGAAATGATCAGTGGGTCAGGAAAGCACCCAGTGCAGAGAGAGTACCCCGGAGTGGGGACACCCTAGCCCCTGTCCTAGGTGACCACAGCAGGGTTGGGGATCGAGCCCCCCAGGAATCCTGGGCCCAGCCGTGTTGGGGTTACGAGGACTCTGCCAGACAGGAGAGTGGAAGGGGAGCCCTCAAGGGCAGGGAGGGCTTTGGGTAAAGGAAGTGGGAGCGAGAACTCAGATATTTTCGCTAGCCCACTTCACCGGGGTCGTGCAGAAGCCAGGAAAGTTCCCCACACTAGCGGGACCATTCCCCCCCTTACATGTAGAATGGACAGCAGCCAATTGCCTGTACACGTCCTTGTTTGGGTCAAACACTGGTAACGAGGCTGAGGCCAATTAGAAAAGAAACGTGTTGTACAGCCCACCTGGTGGCCAATAGGTACTTTTCACAATTGTCATACTCAGTTCAGTTGGTGACATTAAACGTGCGGCATAGGCCACAGGTGTGATTTTCCCATGCCGCTCTTGTGAGGCCACAGCCGCTAACGCATGAACACGCACCGCTGCCTCCAGACGATCGGGTATCTCAGGATCTGGAGTGATCAACACCGCAGCCTTGACCATGGCCTGTTTTAGCTGGGACCCTGCGTCCGTGTTCTGCTCAGTCCATTTCCATCGGACACTCTTCTTTAACAGTTGCTCCAAGGGACCTGCGATGGAAGCAAAATTGGGAATGAAATCCCTGTGGTCCCAAAAGGGATCTGAAAGCCGTTGGGTCCTGTGGTAAAAGCACTGTTTGGATTGCATCCCCGTTCTGCTGCCGGGGTTCTACCCCACTTTGTCAGGTTGGCCATTAGCTGGGCCTTGGCCGGATGGCACGTTAGCCCTGCTTCCTTTAGGATCTGCAGGAGCTCGTCAAGCCTTTCCAGAGGCTCCTTCTTGGTCTGTGTTGCTAAACACGGGTCATCTACGGATTGAAACAGAACAGTTGGTTTAGAAAATTGCAATAGTACCTGTGTCGTTTGCGCATGGAACAAAGCTGGAGAATTTTTACAGCCCTGGGGTAAACGTGTCCAGGAGTATTGGACCCCCTGGAAACTAAATGCAAAACGGTCCTGTGAAACGTGGGCCAATGGTAATGTCCAAACGCTGTTACTGATGTCTAGGACAGTAAATCACACAGCCTCTGAATCAAAGCACTTGATTAGATCTGGCATCTTGGCCACTGTAGGGGCACAAAGTGGGTGTGACCTGGTTCAGGCGTCTGTAATCAATTGTGAGATGCCAAGAACCATCTGGTTTCTTTGCAGGCCAAATGGGGGAATTGGCAGTGGAAGTACATCTATGTAGCACTCCCTGTGTCAGTAAAGACTTGACAGTCTTTCCTATGTCTGGGTAAGGATACTGTTGTTACCCCAAAATCTCTGTGTGGAATAATAAGGAGGTGACATATACAACAGGTTCAACTCCTACCAGCATCGATCAGCTGGGAGAATTAGAAATCTGTGTGCCTCCTGCCCATGTTGCATTGAAATAAAGAACAGAGAGATTATAACCTTAAACAGAAAGAAGATTGATTAAGGGTGTGACGAAGTGGGGGATTTTCATGTGGAGGGGGTGGGACTCAGTTTCCCTGGGGGTTACTGGTTTAACGAGGTGAGGGGCGAGGGAGTTTGTTGTTGCAGAGGACCGAAGAGAGGACTTGGGGACCCCACCGATGGCCGGGAGGATGGAGACCCCAGCAACCGGTGACCTGGTGACCTGACGAGCCAGAGACCCAGCTGAGGAGACGCAGCCGGTTCTGGCCAGTGTGCGGACAATGGGCTGCAGAGTGAGGACCCAGTGACCTGACCAGCCGGTTCCAGCCAGAGGACATAAGCGAGGAGAGGAGGCCCCTGTTTACGACCCGGTTTACCTGGAGAGAAGACAATGGACGGAGGCAGGGCCTGGGGCCGGGGATCTCAGATGCCCAGCTGGGAGCAGGGGGGCTCGGGGCTGGAGAGGGGGAGCAGGCAGAGCCCACCTGGATGCAGGGGAGACTGGGATGTGCTGGGCTGAGGGAGGCCAGGCCTGAGGCCCTGAGAGTTTCCTGTGCTGTGTTCAAGTTTAGCTATTACCAGACCCAGGTTAAGAGCCTCTTTATGGGGGGCGGGGGCTGTGATCACCATGGGCGGGATCCCGAGCCCTGGCTTTTAGGTGCCGCGTTTTGGAGAACTCCCCGGGGACCGGGGGCGAGTTCTGTCTGTGGGGGAATGAGTCCGATGAGCTCAGCCTGGAAAAAGGAAGCTAGGGTTACCATATTTTGTGCCTCCAAAAGGAAGACACTCCACCGGCCACCGGCCCCGCCCCCAGCCCCGCCCATGCCCCCGCCCCAACTCCACCCCCTCCCCAAAGTCTCCGCCCCCTCCCCTGCTTCCTGCGAACATTTGATTCGCGGGAAGCCTGAAGCAGGTAAGAGGGGGTGTGGGGGGACGAGGCGCGGCCCAGGCTGGTCCCCCCGGCATTTCCAGCCGAGCACCCCTGGCCTGCCCAGCACTGCCGGTCCCTGGCCCGGCCCCCGGACCCCCGGCTGAACACCCCCTGGCCCCGCCGGCCCCCCGGCCGAACACCCCTGGCCCGCTCAGCACCCCCCAGCCCCGCCGGCCCGCTCAGCACCCCCCGGCCCGGCCACCGGCCGAGCACCCCCCGGCACCGCCGGCGCTCGGCCCTGTCGGCCCCCCTGGTCCCCGGCCCCGCCGGCCCCCGGCGCCCCCGGCCCCCCTGGTCCCCGGCACCGCCGGCGCTCAGCCCCGCCGGCCCCCAGCGCTCGGTGCCCCGGGCGCTCTGCACCCCTTCCCCGCCGGCCCCCGGCGCTCGGTGCCCCCGGCACCCCCGGCGCTCGGCCCCACCAGCACTCGGCCCCACCGGCCCCCGGTCCCCGGCACCGCCGGCGCTCGGCCCCGGCGCCCCCTGGTCCCCGGCCCCGCCGGCGCTCGGTGCCCCCGGTCCCCGGCACCCCCGGCGCTCGACCCCGCCGGTCCCCGGCCCCCCTGGTCCCCGGCCCCGCCGGCCCCCGGCGCTCGGTGCCCTCGGCGCCCCCGGCCCCGCCAGCCCCCGGCCCCGCCCCCGGCCCAGCACTGCCACCCGCATGTCCCGATTTTCCCGGACATGTCCGGCTTTTTGGGATTTCCCCCCGGACGGGGATTTGGAGCCCAAAAAGCCGGACATGTCCGGGAAAATCCGGACGTATGGTAACCCTAAAGGAAGCAAAACCGGTGCTAACGCCTGGGCCGGGCAGCCCCAGGCAAGGCTCTGACACGTCTCCATAAATGGAGGAAATGCCTGGCAGATACACAGGTCCAAAGATCTGCGGCGTGGCCCCGCCCCGGCCGGGCCCCGCACTCCTGTGCCGCGCAGGTCAGCTCGACTAGGACCCAGGAGTGTGACCGGCACTTGGGGGGCGGAGCGGGGCTTTCAAATGAGGGGGAGGGGCCCCTGAGACTGCCCCAGGCTGGGGGGGGGGGCCAGCACATAGGCCCTGCACCTGCCGTGCTCCTGGCCCCTGGTGTAGGCGGGTGGTGCTGATGGCACATGGTGCTGGGGTCAGGCTCTGCGCTGGGTCTCTGGAGGCCTGGGTTTGATTCCCAGCTCTGCCACAGACGCCCTGTGTGACCTTGGGCAAGTCACTGCATCCCTCCAGGCTGAGCTTCCCCACCTGTGACTGGGGATAATGAACCTTCCCCTGTCTCCGAGCATGAGCTCTTGGGGCAGGGGCTGTCTCGGGCTGGGCAGCACCGGGGCCCGGATCTGGGTCAGGCTCAGGGCAGTACCCAGCCTGCTGGGGCCCAGATCTGGGTCAAGTCCCTTAATACAGACAATGAGCGAACAGATTCCACAATGTTTCCTTTCTTTAAAGGCTCTGCTATCTCCAGCAATGCTTGGCGCTGCCTGTGGATTCCACAGAACCACTTTCTTGCCCCCAGGGTGTCCGGCGGGAGGGTGTCGTGGTGTTGTGTGCACTCGGAGAGTCATGCAGCCCAGCCCTTTGGCCCCCATGTCTGACTGCAGGGCTGTTTTAAGCCAGCGAAGGAGCTGTCACACACACACACACACACATACCCCGTTCTGACAGGACAGCAGAACCAGAGCCAGGAATGGGAGCCAGGTGTCCTGAGCCCCGGCACATTGCTCTGACCACTAGGCAACACCGACTTGCTCGTTTTATTACCCTGTTTTCCAGATGGGGAAACTGAGGCACAGCGACTCAGGGACGTGCCCAAGGTCACACCGGGGAGTCAGTGGTGGAGCTGCAAATTGACCCCAGCTCCCCCAAGTCCCAGCCCAGCACCCTGACCACAAGGCCAAATGGTCCCCCCCTTGGGCTGCAGAGAGTTTTGACAAGTGTCGCTATTTATGCTGTAAATACTTGTTCATCCCTTGAGCAACCCCTAAACCACAAGGATGAAAGGAGACGCCGCAGAGCGCCGCGGACACGACTCTCACCGCGCGCTCACCCCGGGGACGTAGCAGCCGTGGGAATGCAAACAGGAGGCTGGGTTAAAGGTGACCCATGGGGGGGGGGGTAGTTAGATGCGTGTCTGGTGTGATACACGTGCATGCGCGGCAGGATTTATTTTATTTTTGTTCGTGCAGCATCCGGACTGGGCCCTAGTTCTGACCAGGCCTCTGGCTGCTGTTCTAAGAAATAAACAACAGCAACCACAACGTCTTGCCCTCCGTAGCATCAGTCCGCCCGTCTGTCTGTCTGTCCTTCTCTCTGTCTATATTATTCTAATAATTAGTAGTTATTTGTGTATTTGTAGCTAATTTATTTATTTGTATTACTATCGCTCCATCCCCACACATATCTATCTATCCCATACACCCCCTCTATCTATCTGTCTATCCCCATTCACCCATCTATCTATCTATCCCATACACCCCCTCTGTCTATCCCCATACACCCCCTATCTATCTATCTATCTATCTATCTATCTATCTATCTATCTATCTATCTATCTATCTATCTATCTATCCCCATCCACCACCTCTCTATCTATCTATCCCCATATACCCCATCTATCTATCTATCTATCTATCTATCTATCTATCTATCTATCTATCTATCTATCTATCCCCACACACCACCTATCTATCTATCTATCTATCTATCTATCTATCTATCTATCTATCTATCTATCTATCCTCACATACCCCCTCTCTATCTATCTATCTATCTATCTATCTATCTATCTATCTATCCATCCCCATACACCCGATCTATCTATCCATCTATCTATCCACACCCCCTCTCTCTATCCATCCCCATCCACCCCCACTATCTATCTGTCCATACCCCACCCCTCATCTATCTATCTATCTATCTATCTATCTATCTATAGATTCATAGATTATAGGACTGGAAGGGACCTTGAGAGGTCATCGAGTCCAGTCCCCTGCCCGCATGGCAGGACCAAATACTGTCTAGACCATCCCTGATAGACATTTATCTAACCTACTCTTAAATATCTCCAGAGACGGAGATTCCACAACCTCCCTAGGCAATTTGTTCCAGTGTTTAACCACCCTGACAGTTAGGAACTTTTTCCTAATGTCCAACCTAGACCTCCCTTGCTGCAGTTTAAACCCATTGTTTCTGGTTCTATCCTTAGAGGCTAAGGTGAACAAGTTCTCTCCCTCCTCCTTATGACACCCTTTTAGATACCTGAAAACTGCTATCATGTCCCCTCTCAGTCTTCTCTTTTCCAAACTAAACAAACCCAGTTCTTTCAGCCTTCCTTCATAGGTCATGTTCTCAAGACCTTTAATCATTCTTGTTGCTCTTCTTTGGACCCTTTCCAATTTCTCCACAT